>NC_088130.1:35025304-35345531 GCF_036370855.1 Dromaius novaehollandiae | reverse complement strand
CAAGGTCAAAAGGGGCAGCTTTAAAAATTAGAATGGCCAGTAACAAAAAGTTGTAGGAAAGCCTAAAAAACAGAGAAGGACAGACTGTTTTCTCTACCATAGCTGGTAAAGAGTTGTCTAAACGTCACAGAAAGTAAAAAGGAGGGGCAAGAAATACACAGCTTGAGTTTTTAGTGCATAAAGCTGAGACCATGTTTTTGTAAAACAATGTTTACATCAACGAAAATACCTGTTCAAGAGCATTTATGGCCTCTTCTGCAGCATCAGCATCAGCTATTTTAATCAGAGCCTCTGCTTTCAACTGAAGGATAAGGTTTTTCTGCTGAAGACCAGGACTCTCGAGAGGTCCAAGAGTTTTGAGAGCTGTTGGCAAGAGAAAAAGTTTCATCAAATAAAAATGGAAAAGGAACAATAAAGAGGATCACTGTTCCCAATACCTTAAAAATCTTAACTAACAATTTTTAAGTCTAATGGAGCACCACTTGGAGTTAATTTTTTCTTTTATTTGGGCTTTCCCCCTTATTTTACAGAAACTATTCTATATTACCCATGTAATTTCAAAACTTCAACCAATTTTATAAAGGTGCTCTCAGACATATAAGAGAAACTGAATGTCTTCTAGCTGCTGTAGCATTGTAAATTGAACGCTACATTTTTCAGATCCAAGCTCCAAAGAAAAAGCAACTTCAAGAAATAAACTGTTTTACATTTCACTGTTTAATTAAAAATGTTACTATTAACATCAAGGATTTAAATTTGTACTTGCAACTGTAGTATTGGTTACTTCTCCAATAAACAGTAAAATCTTGCTCATCTCAGAGAAAGAGGACATCTCTGTTGAGCTTGAGCATTCCCCAAAGGCAAGTACTTGCTGAAAAACTCCAATTAACTCTGTTTTCACATAAAATGAACTTTTGTATAACTTGATACAGCCAATTTGTCCTAGTATCCTGCCTCTAACTGCATGTGTCTAGAAACAGTGCAAGACCAGGGCAAGCATATAGTGATACTTTGTCAGAATTCTCTCACTTTCCACCAACTTGCAACTCAGTGAGTTCCTAAGGCAGAGGTATTATCTTCCCACTTAAAAATTCTTGGCTGATTTTTCTATTGTGAAATTTCTCCACTCACTCTTCAGACTCAAACCTTCAGCATCCACAGCATCTTTTAGCAAGGCACTCCATAACTTAATTATGCTTTGTTTTAAGAAACAAACTTTTGTTTGTTCTGAGCCTGCCAGCTTTTAGCTTTGTTTGATACTAACTAGTTCTTGCATAGGAAAAGAAAACCCTTGACCTCTATTTATTCTATTCTATTTGTTATAACACCATTTGTAATTCCACAGATTTCAACCTCATCTCTTCTCTAGGCTGAAAAAGGACTTTCCAGGCTATTTAGTTGTTCTGATATGAAGCAATTTCCATACCTTTGATCATCCTTGTTACCCTTCTGTTAACCTTTGCCATTATTTCTGGCATTGTTTCTCACTCTGTGAGATAGTGTGGGTTGGTTTCAAAACTGTACACACAATTCACCATGCTGTGAAAGTCCTCAGTGCAACTAACATGTTGATGTTGTTTCACTATCCCTTTCCTTGTAATCCTAATATTTGACCTGTCTCTGAAGCTCCTGCTAAGCAGGCAGGGGGGAAAGAAACAGTCCTAATTTTTCGATATAAAATCACCTCTCTGTCTATTGCAAAGAGACATTAGAATAGCTTTATGAGAACATTTCTTCCACAACCTTTATGATTTTGCATTTATTGCTATGAAATTTCATCAGCTATTTTAAAACCTAGTCACCTACTCCAATAACCTCCTTTTACAATTTTTTTAGTAAGTTCTAACTGCATCAGAAGTAGGCTTGGTGAACTTATTATTCAACATTCATAATGGACTACAAAAGAGGATGAACAACACAGGTCCCAATGAAGATGGCATGGAGATCTCTTTCTAGTGCGAAAATTGACTGTTATTACTACGCTGTGTCCTAGCTTTTAACTTATTTAAGAAAAAAAACAAAAACACACAATACAAAAAAAACCATTCAATGCTAAAACTCTACTTCTTAACCCAACATTGTGTAATTTCCTTAGCAGCCTTGTGAAAACTTACCAGTTTACAGCTTGGAAATCAAATGTAAACTATATCGCATGTCCCTTATCCAAATGGTAGCAACTCTTTCAAGGAGTTCTAAAAAGCAACTTCACTTTACAAAAGCTATGCTGTCTATTCCCCAGAATCATTTTTCTACATTGATTCCCTAATTCTACCCTTTTAGTTTTTACTAATTTGTGCTTTAAATACATTGGGCTTACTAGTTTGCAGTTTCCCAGATCTTTCCTAAAGCCCTTTTAAAAAATTAGGGTCACACTAACTACCTTCCAAGTCTTTGGGTACCACGACAGTTTAAGCAAGAAATTACATACAACAGTTAGCACTTCAGCATCTTTATGTTCCTTTAGGATTCCTACGTGAATATTTTACAGTTTCTCAATGCTTGTTTTTCCTTTTATTTGTTTTATAGCAACTTCCACCAATGCTTTAATCTCAGACAAGTTCATTGATAAGGATTTCACCTGCCCAACTTTAACATCCTAGCTTCCTCTCTAGCAAGCATGTCACCTTTTGAAGGTTTCCCCCTTGTTTTTAATAACTTCCCATGACTGTTAAGCCAGGCCTGCTTACTTTTACTTCAAGTCTTTCCTGAGAAGCTTTTCACTGTATTTGTCCCGATCAGCAAAAAGTCCACTTTGTGGACTTTTGTTTATAACCGTTAAATAGTTCTATTCTGATTAGATAAGCATCACTAGATCAGAATGACTGCCCTCATTCCCAACTAACATGGATAAAAAGTTACTCTCAGGGTAAGGTTTCTTAAGATGTTGTACTATGCAACATCTCTGCATTCGACTGTATTTTATATTAATCTGATCAGTATCTTATTTTGTGAAACTAAGTATGAAGTCTATTAGCCTAAAAATTCATGATGCCTATACCTGTGGTCCCAGGCAATTACCGGTTGTTTGGCCTAGTTGGTCAAAGACCAGCCAAGACCATGAGAACATACAAGCTTTTTAAATATTGCCCATCAGTTGGCTTTCCTGTTCTGATCAGTCAAGCATCAACTCTATCCACCAAAACTAAGCAGCACAAGTTGTTTTTCAGCCGTCATAAACAAAACAAAAAAACAGAAGACATCAGCATGAGCAGTGAGACTGCAAAAAACAAAGGACTACAGGTGCTACTAACTCTGATCTATCATGCAAAAGCAACATTGATAGGATTATGTAGAGTGGTGTACCCCTGCATTTGCTCTTTCAATTAGCAGGCAGTTACCTTGATTGCAGGAGAGGACAGCTTCTCTATGCTTGTGCATTTTCATCTGTGCCTGTGCCAAATAATACCATGCTGCCGGACACTGGCTAGTCTTCTGCAAACCTAAGAGTAAAAGAGTTAAACAAACAAAGCTGCTTAGGGCTGCAAAGATGCTATAGGTGGTGGATGCTGTATTGCCATCAAGAACATTATGACTGGATAATCAGAATGAGACTTATAGTTATCAATTTTTTGAGTCTTATTTTAAAACTGTCCTTGACTTACATGCCCCCAAAATAAGGTAAAAGCCAAGAAAAATGTAAGCTGTTATGCTTACTTTTGCACATGCTGTATTATTTTCTGAAGATGTGAAGAGGAGATGGTGAAGAAATACACAACACCAGTCTAAAGTACACTTTTGTTTCAAAAGAAAAAACCTTCAGTTTGATCAGAAATCAACACTGAAAGCCTGCAGACTGCTTCATGAAGTTTTATTCAAAAACCTTAAAAAGTAGAGCAGTTCGGGAATATTAGGAATTACAAATTCCAAGTGTATTCTTAAATAGGATGAATGCTGGGACAGAACATCCAATAGTTTTGTAAGGCAGCGGTATCTGACTTCCACAGAGGACTTTTTTTTTTTTTCTCCTAGACACCTGAAATTTTTGTTTCAGTTTTAGCGCAAGACATATTATTTCAGTGTGGGCAGGCTACTCTAGCATACCCCAAAATCCAAATTAGGGAAACAACTTAGTATTGTTCAATTTATTCATCAATGACCTGGATGAAGGAACAGAGTGCACCCTCAGCAAGTTTGTTGATGATATGGGAGGAGTGGCTGATACACCAGAGGGCTGTGCTGCCATTCAGAGGGACCTCAACAGGCTGGAGAGATGGGCAGAGAGGAACCTCTTGAAGTTCAACAAAAGGAAGTGCAGGGTCCTGCACCTAGGGAGGAATAACCCCATGCACCAGTACAGGCTGGGGGTTGACCTGCTGGAAAGCTGCTCTGCAGAGAAGGACCTGAGAGTCCTAGTGGACACCAAGTTGACCATGAGCCACCAATGCCCTTGTGGCCAGGAAGGCCAATGGTATCCTGGGGTGCATCAGGAAGAGTGTTGCCAGCAGGTCAAGGGAGGCTATCCTCCCCCTCTACTCAGCCCTGGTGAAGCCACATCTGGAGTACCGTGTCTAGTTCTGGGCTCCCCAGTACAAGAGACACATGGAGCTACTGGAGTGAGTCCAGTGGAGGGCTACCAAGATGATTAATGGACTGGAACATCTCTCATATGAGGAAAGGCTCAGAGAGCTGGGCCTGTTCAGCCTGGAGAAGAGAAGACTGAGGGGGGATCTTATCAATGTGTATAAATATCTGAAGGGAGGGTGTAGAGAGGATGGGGCCAGACTCTCTTCAGTGGTGCCCAGTGACAGGACAGGAGGCAACAGGCACAAACTGAAATACACAAAGCTCTGCCTGAACATGAGAGAAGGAAGAAGGAAAAACAAACAAACAAACAAACAAACAAACAAACCCCCCCCCCCCACCCTTTACTGTGAGGGTGACTGAGCACTGGAACAGGTTGCCCAAAGAGGCTGTGGAGTCTCCTTCCTTGGAGATATTCAAAAGCCATCTCGACACAATCCTGAGCAACATGCTCTAGGTGACCCTGCTCGAACAGGGGGGTTGGACTGGATGATCTCCAGTGGTCCCTTCCAACCTCAGCCATTCTGTGAATCTTACTCTATCCCTTGGAAAAGGGAAGCAAGATGGCAGAGTGGCCTGGCTGACTCATGACTGCTTATATCCCAAATGCTTCTATTCCCAGCTTTCTCCATAAGCCAGTTTTGCCCTTGTCATGTAAAAGAGTTGAATATTCCACAGGCAGAACAAAAGTCGGTAGTCCTGTTTTCCCACTAGTATATTAAAGAGTAATTTTTGCAGGGCTTTGTCATTTCAATACAAGCAACATACATACTAAGTTGTAAGCCAAGGCTTTAGCAAATCTGGCTACTGTAAAAAAAAAAGTCTTTATTTCTTTTTAGACACCCAATACAAGTGTTCATATATTTACAGTAAACAGGTCTAAAATGATATACTGTAGGTTATAGAGAAGTCTTTTTTTCTTCTTTCTATAGAAATGCAGTGACTAGAGGAGTTGCATTATATTTTACTTTACACATTCTCCATTCCCTGATGCAATTGCTATTGCTATCTTTACTGCTTCGTTTAGATAGTCTCCAGTAACAGCCCGATCAAGCAAGTTTAAAGATGGTAACAGTACAATACTATAGAGCTGACTGTGATAGCACATAGCAATGATGTACTTCAGAGAAGTTATATTTAACTATAAACTTTAAGCTATATTTAACAGACATCTAAATCCTAAACCAATCTCAGAGCTGAGTATTCTTCTACAGGCTAGTGGGTCTTTTTGCTGCTTGCAACAAAACTGGCAAGATACTCTACGTATAAAATCCTCCAAATATCCACCATAAACCAGCTGCTGTTCAAGCTGAAGTATCTATACTTCATATTATATATTTACCTTCAGTAAGACTCTTAACAGCCTCTTCATATCTTCTTTCCTGGAGGCATTTTATACCTGAACCAATAATGCCTGGACCACTACTTGAGTCCATCTCCACAAGCCTAGAAAAACAGTGCAGGGCCTCTTCAGTGAAAGTACCTAGTTTCAGGAAGAGAAATATTCTGTAGAGCTGTAGATTTAAAAAAGAAAAAAACCAAACAAAACAAAAACCTGCAACAACATACCTTATCTACATAAATAAACGTCCTTAAAAGTGACACTTCTCATTTGAGCTCCAGGTAATGAGCTTTTAAAATTTATTAATTTCTTTTCCAAAGTTACTATATACCTAATAAATTAAAAAAAAAAGCAGCAGTAACCTAAATTCTCATTACCTCCAAAAAACTGTCAGTCCAAAACCTGAATTTTATCCACTCATGTTAAATTACTACTCAAATACTTCCTTTATTAATAGAAACTACTTCCTTGATATAGGATCCTTAGGCTTTTCGCCTAAGCCCAGCTGAATGCCCTAAAACACGCTGCCACAAATAAATCAAAATAGTTTCATTCCAGAGTGGGTGTTGCCCACCTACCAAATCACTGTGATAAGCTTGCTGAAACAGTCTTACTGTGAAACCACTAATCTAATGCTTTGGCTTAACTGTAACTGATTCCACTATTTTACACTTGTGTTGAACTGTAGATCTAGTAGTCCTTGTTCAAAGCAACTGCTAGGACTTGCAGCAACAGATTTTGAACTACTGTTTAGAAAAAAAATGTATGGCCTCATCTGACAAATGTTGCCTTTGATTTGCATTTTGAAAAGCTGACTAATATTGTAAGCCCACAAATTTGGGGCATTAAGCACTATGACAGGGCTGGAATGACTCAGATATAAACAGACAGCCTTACTAATACCTAAGCATCATCCTCCCCACCCCAGGATGACTGCAGGAAGGTGAGATGCTGTCAGAGAGTTGGTATAGAAAAAAACATGCCAACCAGGTTCTCCTCCTCTTTGGAAACTAGAGTCTCTGCCTTTCTCTCCCCCATCTGTAAAGTATCCTCATGTGGAAATGCAAGTTGAGACTTCATTTGTCAAGTTATGACTACGTATTTTTGTATAAATGAAGTTTAAAATTCTGATAAATATAGACACCAAGACCAAAGTTGTTTTCCCCCAAGCACAACTACCCATAGTTGCCTGAGCTCTGTAATAGTTCTTGGCATAGAGAAATAATTCTATCCTACAAAAAAGACTTAGGCTCATGTTTGCAGTTCTAGAGGAAGAGAAATTAACTCTCAGGTGCTTACTAGGCAGAATTGGTAGAAGGGAAAGACTTGTACGTTACCATAACAACCAAACTTCACTCCAAGATGGAAACTCAGCAATTTTACACCTAATGTGATTCATAACAGTACATAATGCACACAGCAGCAAGCTGTATCTTTTTCAATAGAGATTGTCAACTGCAAGAGATCTCAAAAGAGATGAATAAGAAAGGGCTTAAAAATTATCCCTTTTAAAGATCGGAGGGGGGGGGTATGTCTCTTTTTTCAGGTTTGTTTAAAACAATCAGTGTGTTCTGCACAACTTTTCTGTGAGGTGCACAAGCATTTCTTGCAGAAGTAGGATGCTGTTTGTTTTCACTCCTTCAAATGAAAATGAAAAATTCTCTTGTTGTTTTATCTTGCTATGTTCTTCCTCAAGCCTAACTTCAAAAGTGAAGAATGCAATCTGCTACCCAAGCAGAAAAAGTTACTTCTCTTTATTAAAAAAGGGTCTTTTTTTCTGATTTGCTTTTCTTAGTTAAAATGCATTTTAGGGTAGCCAACTTCAATTTCTGATGCCTTAAACAATCAAAGAAAAAAAAAAAAACAAATTAGTAGCTACCTTTGAAAACACAGAAGCAGCATACAACATTAATGACATGTTGGTCAGGAAACTCCTGAAAACAGCAGTTGTATACTTTTTCAGATCCCTGCAGTACTGAAGAAACTATACTATTTTTTCCTCAAAGATTCTTCTTCTCTACTTAGAGCAAACATCAAAACAGATTTGCTCATTCCCTATTCACCAGATACTCTTGTGAAGAAAGTTTTGTGAACGTTTCTTTTTTAGATGTCAGGGATTTTCTGGGTCAAGAATAACCTAACATAGCCCTTCCTCATCCCTAAAGTATTGACTAATGGTCTCCATGCTCTCTTCAAAACTTTGTAAGCTAATCTTCATTTGTCTGGAGAGGCTGCTTTTGAGTTTCATAAGGCATGGGTCCTTTGTGACTTCATACATTACCAGAATTGGACTTAACTGAGTATACATGTTTACTTATTTAGAGTCACCATAAAGTTAGAGCCAAGAAGTAGCAAAGCCACAGAAAGCTAAAGAAACAGCAAAACAATTTCACTTCCAGATAGGTAGAAATATAGCACAAAAAATAAACAATATACTTGCACAGGGCCCCAAAAGGTAAAAACTTGTAAGATGGTCACTAACTATAAAAAGAGATATTTTAAGTCCCCAAATATCTAAAACCATCCTACTCACCTGACTGAATAAAGTGCAAGCAAAGTACTTCTAAAGGATAACTCAAGGTAGGATATACAGCCATCATATCATCACAGGTCTTCTTCAACCTAAGCGTTTCATGAGGAAACTTGAAAGGAAAAAAAAATTTGTATGTGAACTATCAGATGTGGAATATTATGTCTATCCACTGAAGAAAATAGATTAAAGAATTCTTACTTTTGACAAAAACTGAATAAAGTCTTTGTAAAGATTTTGGTGCTCTTCACTGGGAATGCTGTCAGAAGAGTTCACTGCATGTTCAAATGCAGTCAAAAGCTGAAATAAGAAATAATTAGGAGTGCAACAAGCAATAAATCTAAGAATATGTATTCTTCACAGTCAAGTGCATAGTATTGTCTGGATCCTACTCACGAAGCTTATACTCATACTGTGAACAGAGAAAACTACAAAACAATCAAGTTTTACGCTGAAGTAGTACTCAAATAGGATCCAAAGCATGTTAGTCTACCAGTACCAGACGAAACAGTAATATACTGTTTCATAGCACAAGACAGCACAAGGAAAGCAAAAATTTGTAGGAAGCTAGATTCTTCCTTGTACCTAACTCTACATCCAAAAGAGGATTTGGTACCACAAAACCTAGGCTATTGCCTATGCTTTGCTGTCAGCCTTCCCCCCACTGTCCTGAAGAAATCTAGTCTTTTATTTCTTGACCTACAGCTTGTTAAAAGTGAAGCGCTGAATAAGAAGTTGTCTTCAATCCCACATCTTTCCAGGTTCAGGTGTCTTATTCTGAGCCGCAGAAAAATAAACTAGAGATCAGCAGGTAAAACCCATTCCTGAAGATTTCTGTAACTTTTTCCAAAATTCCTTTCCCTTTTTCCTTTAAAAAAAAAAAAAAATCAAAAAAAGAGCAGTGCTGCAAGCAGCACCTCTTCTCTGTAAGAACTCATAACTTAGAGCACTTGCCACCTCAGAAGGTACAGGATCCAGATTAAATTTCCTCTGTCTGAAATTAATTCAATTTATATCTTCTACCTTTCTAGAGCATGGCTACAAACCAAATTGGGGAAGAGAAGTCTCCACCCTTACTATTGAAGCAAGTTTGTTTTGAAAAAAACAGATAAATAAAACAAAATTTATTTCACCTACAGAGAACACAAGATCAATAATTTATGATCCTTCTGCTTGCTCCAATTAGTTTTGACATTCTCCTAAGAAGTGGGAGCTTACAATCTAGAGAAGAGAATTTAAACCCAAAGATTGCCTGTCTATGATAAGTACCTTACCCTTTGAGCTTCTTACAGAAAAATTCCCAGTGAGGTAGGAAGAAATAGAAAACCAGTGCAAAACTACCTGCTCAACATATGTGCGCAATAGGGGGTTACTGTTTTGAAGAATACTGACATTCTAGACTCTGACAGAGCTTATGAATACGCTAGGAGCTGTTCTATTCAGCCATGATAACACAGTGATGTTTCTGGTAACATGCAGAAGCACAGTGATGTGACACTGTTACAGCATAAACCCAGGCTTCTACAGAGTTCAGCTGGTGGTTAACAAGGAAGCTCCAGAACAATCATTTGGATTTAGGTGCCTTATTTCACCTAAGGTCTACTTCAGGGACCTGCACCCTTACTGTTTCTGTTTCCAAATGACTCAGAAGCCAAAAGGTAAAAAGAAAAAAAAAAGTCTACATTTTCTTGAGGAGCTTAGTACCCCTGAAAGTTAATGAGAAACACAGTCATAAGACTTCTATGTTTTTTTAATGCTTCATATAAAGTATGGCTGCATTCTGCATGTACATATCTAGATGAGTAGGAGTGATTAATATTACCAACTGCTCAGTCTCATTATCCTGATTTTGTGTACTGTCTGCCAGTAACTGGATCATCTTCTTCCAAAGCTGATGAAGCTCTGCATTATCTGCACCTCCCTCCTGTTTTATTTGTATAAGTTTGTGCCATGTTCGAGCCACCTGTAAACAGGACATAAATGAATCATGCTGTAACTCTTTCAAAAAGATTAGAGGTCTGATATGAGCTTTCCAATTACTGTCAACTCTAAGCAATGAGTTTCAGCTTTCTAGAGTAAGAGGTCAAACAGTACTAAGTGTTTGGCAAATAGGATTAACAAGTTACTGATGTACATTATTTTGAATAGTCAACAGATATCATAGGTTAAATACTACTATATTACTAATGTACTTCAACTTCTGCACTTACATTTGCATAATATACCATTGCAAAGAAACTCTTGCACCATTTCTTCAAAAATTTAAGTGAAAATAGAGCAATCATAATTCATACACAGAAAAGTGAAGAATTCAAGATGTTCTGACCTGCTTCTTGAAGAGCCAGAAAGCCTAGTGCCAGGCAGAGTAGTTAAGGAACAACTGACAAAAAAAAAAAATGGGCGTTTTCTATAAAAGGCTGAGAGATAGTTACACAAAGGTTGTAGAAGGGGAAGTGAACACTGGATGATAACACAAGACGAGTACACCAATAGTTTAAATTTGCCTATGCTAGACTAAGCTTTATGTTAAATAGTAATAGAATACCTTGAAAGAAGCTGTGGGTGCTGGTGAAGTCCTTCCTACGATATCTATCATGCACACAGATGGGAAATGTTGTAAACAGTAACAGATGAGTTAACTAATAGACCCTGACTAGGAGAAACAGAGGAAGGAGCTTGCTTCCATCCCAGAGCAGGCATCAGGGTGATGTTTTGAGTAACTATCAGGATTTACCCACTGTCTGATTAGAAGAACAATAGGTCTGAAAACACTGCATGGGGTTCTTTGAGTGTTCACTCAAAGATGTCTACCTTCCAAGATACAGTAAGTAAGGGAGACAACACCAATAACACAAATTCTTATTCTGGTTTTTGGAGGAAACCAACAATAAAAATTGACCTAGACAGTCTTGTAAACTCTGGTGAGGAGAAAAGCAGAAAAAAAGCCTTGTCAGATCTACAACACTAAGAACAGAAACAGAAAAACAGCAGCAGTACATGCTGAAATTTCAGTGTGGAAACATCAACAAGACTGAAAAAGAGAAAGCAGGACCCTGAAGCCTAACTTGTGGATCAGTGTGGTTTATGAATGGAGTCTATATACTAAATTACTGACACTGACTAGTTTTAGCAATTGGTGAACAAAAAAAGCCTTTGGAGCTAACAAATAGTCTTGAGGCTGTTAATACAAGACTTGAAAATGTTTTCATTTTCCATTGCTGGACGAAAGGTCAGAGGGGGAAGATGGTATAATGTAAGAGGATACACTGTCTTGTAAGAAAGCAAACTTTTGTAAGAGTAAAGAAAGAGCAAACAGTAACTGCAATAATAAGTATCCTGTATTACTACAGGCACAGTAGGCAAAGACAGAGTTGAGCGTTACAGCCATTTAACAGCTCCACCTAGTGGTAAGCTGACAAGGGCCACTTACTTCAGCACTAATGCTGACATGGGATTTGGGAGTGCTAGGTGGGCTGATGCCCTGCGACCAGCTTTGCATCTCCTTCCCACTGCGTATAGAATGCCTGCAGCTAAGCCACAGGCAATCGAGTTTAGGTTGTTGACAAATCCAATCTCACACTATGGCATGCAATATCAGAGAGAGTCCAGGAAGGGATGAAGAGCTAATGAGGTATCTGGAGCTGGCTAAACTAGAAAAAGTATACCCAGCTTGCACGTAAATGTGCGTTTGGGATCATGTTTGTGTTGACTTCCAGAAATAAAACAGGAGAATGAAGTCGCACCCTTTTCTTCAGCAACACTAACATCCTTTGTCAACTTTTGTCAGTTTAATGGATTGTCTCCGAGCCTGGTAAGCCGTGGAAAAGTCAGGCACATCACTTAAATCAGTTATGCCCAGTTGTGGTCTACAAGGAGACCACAAGCAATCTTGGGTTCAGAAAACTTGAGATTCCTAGATGAAGAGCAATTAATTCTTACAAAAAATATCCTTCTGATCAGTAAAGAGAAAGTGAAAGAGTTACCTACCTCTAAATATTTCTTTTCTTGATGATATAGCTCCACAAGCTTGTTACATACATCACACCATTTCTGCTTGTCACCACTAGAAAGGAGGAAGAAAAGCCAACACAAATAAGCTATTTAAGTTTTCCAAGAAATAGTGAAAGATCTTTCAAATTCTGTCAAATAAGTTTTTAATAAGTTAAGTTTGCCACGCAAATCTTTACAACAAATACCATGGATTATCCTAAAAATTTTGCTTATTGCTACTTTAACTGAATAGAAATGACTTCAAGGATTGTATTGTTCTTTCTGAGCAATTTTCAAATTATGGAAAAAAAACCCGTAACACTTCAGTCAGCTATGGGCTCTGGTGACAGTCAGTGAGTTAGCTGTGTTTAGAACCTTACCCATACAAACTAGATGACTTATGTTCTGTGATTCTAAAGCCAGAGAAAAACAAGCCTACCTATTAATGATAATAATGCAGACCACGAACTATTTAACTACAGTAAGTACTTCAAGGCAGTGAGTTTAGACAGTGGACATCAGATAATACACAAATTTTCTAAACTACTAACATAAAATACAGTTATTACAAAAGTTTTTCCCTTATTAAAAGGGACAGGAATAAGAACTATTTCTACTCCAACTTTACACTACAGAAAACCTGAGTAGTCAACTCTCATCCTTGGATATGACAAGGTTTAAAAAAACAAACAAACAAACAAAAAAAAACCCCAAAACCCCAACAACAACAAAAAACCCACAAACACACCTCACAGACTATCCTGTGCATAAACTATGGCATTCACTGGACTTTTTTAAAAAAAAAAAAAAAAAAAAAAAAAAAAAAGGAACTAGAAATCTTAGGTTGAATTGTGGTATTTGATATTCTTTACCTTTCATAGAGTTCCAAGAGCTTTTGGTAAACATCTGCTAAGTCTCCCTTGACATCTGTTTGGTTGGATTTCTCATACAAATTTGCTAGCCCCTTCAAAATAAAACAGATTAGATTTTTCAGAAACAAGTAACATTTGATGTTTGCAATTGTAAGTTAAATTTATATTGCAAATTTTGCCTACAAAAAAGATTACATTGCCTTCAGCAGGGTCAAATACCAATGCGCAATCTCTGAACAAAATTTGTGTTAGTACTTCCTGTACAACCTTCTGAATCTACTCATTTTAAATGAAAAGCTCACCTCATTTTCCTAACGGATGTTGACAACTATTTGAAACTAGCAAATACTATGTAATCTTGTTTGCATACCAGACAAAACATAACAAAGCACACTAAATGACAGGGTAGATGCTCTATATCCAAGTATTATACAGCCTTCCACAGTAACAAAGACAGACAGAGGCTGGTTGCTAAACAACTCATGAATTTTCAGTATTCCTTCAAATCAGGCACCAAGAGTTGTACTTAAAAATGTTTTATACTGAAAATGAAAGAAATTTTACTACATTAGAAAACACTGGATTTTGGTATCTGATAAACAGATACTCAACCTTGGGCTTCACAAGTCTCCAAATAACAAATAATCATGTCATGTTACAGGATATCATGCACAAACCACCAGCATGGCTATTCCAGATGTATATTGACTTTCACTGTGATGGAGAACAATAATAATGTAATTCATTCCATACTAGAGGCTAGAAAAATAAGTTATTAAATAAAACACTTTCTTCACTATGGGAGAAGCGATGTCAAGTGTTTCCTGAGCCATGAGCATGGCAATTCAGACTGCTTCTAAGCATGGACAAACTTATGTGTGTTTTAATTCTTGTGCTTCCCAGCATCTTTCACTGTTATCTAATGGAGCTAAAGATTACCCCTGTTACACACACAGGAAGCCTTTGGCTTTACTGTGGACACACAGATAATCAGAACTTCAACTACTGTGAAGCTTCACTAGAACTAGAAAAACTTGGAGGCCCTGAAGAAAAGATGATGCAAATCTTAACTCTTTTTTTCCCACATTTAGCTCCAGTAACACTTTTCATGGAAAGAATAAAGCTGACCAGAACGTGAATGTACCTGCCATGCCAGTAACTGGTTCGGTTCCAGTTCAGCAGCCTTCTTATATGCTCCTCTGGCCTGATCAGGCTGTTCCAACTCAGCAGCCGCCAGGCCAATAAATACCCATGCATTGTAGTTATTTTTCTCTTGCTTCAAGACTGCCTATAAATATGCAATTTTAAATAAAACTGATGAATAAAATGCATCTTACAGATTCATGTACTGACTTTTATTACTAAAGTTTTGTGAATTCTTCTGTATGGAAACATCAGAAGTTAATACATTTTTAGCAAAAGGCTAAAATTAATAACTTTAGCTTTCTTATGCCAGCAAAAGTTCATATTTGAACTGTTCTGCTAGCAATTGTATCTATAACTCAGCAATTAAAGCACTCCTGTGGAGTTCTTGATTAGAAATAGATTTTCATCACCACTGCTCTAGACTTAATATCCTCTGTTCCATATGCAAGCAAATGTAAAAAGGGAGAGGAATGGAGTTTACTTGCAGGCAAGCAACATGTGCAACCAGTCAAGTTCAAACTATGTCAACAAAACATAATTATGTCAACAAGATGCTCCACACTTTCTGCATTACTGTACAATTGTAGAGGGAAAGGAATGGCAAACACATACAAGTGCAAAAGTAATTATTTTCCTAGTAAAGAATTAATTACCTTGCAATGTTTTAAGGCTTCTTTATATTCTTTATTTCTTATTGCATCTCTAGCACTCTTTAATGCTGCTTTCACTTCCTTATTTGACATTGTGGCTACTAAGTAAAAAGAAGACACAATCAGCTCTTATAAAAAACATACTGCACTCAAAGCATTGTTTATATCCTACTGCAATTACATAAGAAAAAAAGAAAAGCACTCTAAGGCAAGATTCTTGCTGCAGTTATAGGTAGCACATCTGCACAAACACAGAAGTATAGTGCAACAGGCCAAAATGCATACTGTGTGATCACTCCACTAGAAACTCCTGAATCAAGTAATACTGTTAAAATACAGTACTGTTAAAACTACTTATGCTTAGATACAGCATAGGATTATGTCAATATTCCAAACAGTCAAAAGATACAAACTAGTTATCCCAGAATAAGATGTTGGTTCAAGTTTAAGACAAATTTAAATAGGATGAGAGATGTTATATGAGAGTCACCTTAGACTCAAAGAACCCTAGCATATGAAAGACACTGCGTACATGCTTTATTTCAAAGCAGGAATTCCTAAACAGTGATCTGTGCTTAAGACACATATCACACTAGGCCTGTGCTCAAGAGCTTCCTAAGGAGCGTGTGGCAGAGGGTGTTCTTGCATGCTGTTTACAGCGGTATCATGGTCTGCCTGCCATTTATATTCGGATGTGGGCCACAACTACCCTCTCCCTTCACACGCGTTCATGACAGATCCTGCTTCTGAGCACAGATGCATAATGATTTAAGGGCAGGGGGAAAGCATTTAAGGACAACTCCAAGAAGTACTCACGTTTACAAAGTCTGCTATAGCCATACAGTGTTTTGATGCATATGCTACATAGCCTAAAACAAACTTTAGAAACTATATAAACATCATAATCATAACTGTCTAAATAGGATGAGGCTGAAATTGTGGCTGGTGCAAGCACTACTGAGACTGAAAAAGTGACATGCTAGAGAAGAAAAAGCTTTGAAAAGCTGCAGGAAAAAAATATAAGGACTGGCTCAAGAGCCTAGCATGAAAATAAGAGGGAAAAGACAAAGGAAGGTGGCTGATTTTAAAGATTCTCTTACAACCTAAGGAAAAAAAAAACCTGTGAAACTTACATTGCTCAGCCTGTCCTGAGGATAGAGCTGGCCTGCTCAGAGGGAAAAGGCTCCTCAAATATCACAAAGAAACACGGAAACTTTCACGTCTGGATTCCATTTTCGCCTGCAGAGAAAGCCGGCCGTCACGCAAACGCACCCGCCGGCCCCTCAGCAGAGCCCTGCAGCTGCAGGGCGCCAGCCGCGCAGGGCAGCAGATCCGCCAGGCGCCTCCGCACAGCGACGCTCGCGTTTCCAGCCCCGCCAGCGGGCGCGGGGGAGCCCGGCACCGCCGCTGATCGCGCACCGCCCTGGGGCCACGGCGGGAGCGGCCGCACAGCCACCAGCGCGGCGCCTCTTCCCCTCAGAGCCGCCGAGCGCCGCCGCTCGCCCCACCGCAGGCCGGGCTGACCTCAACGGCCTCCTCCCCGCTCCGCATGGCCCCCGGCCCCCTTGCCCCCGCCGCTCGCCCCACCGCAGGCCGGGCTGACCTCAACGGCCTCCTCCCCGCTCCGCATGGCCCCCGGCCCCCTTCCCCCCGCCGCTCGCCCCACCGCAGGCCGGGCTGACCTCAACGGCCTCCTCCCCGCTCCGCATGGCCCCCGGCCCCCTTGCCCCCGCCGCTCGCCCCACCGCAGGCCGGGCTGACCTCAACGGCCTCCTCCCCGCTCCGCATGGCACCCGGCCCCCTTGCCCCCGCCGCTCGCCCCACCGCAGGCCGGGCTGACCTCAACGGCCTCCTCCCCGCTCCGCATGGCCCCCGGCCCCCTTACCCCCGCCGCGGGGCGGGACGCGCCGCCCAGCCCGGCCCGGCTCCCCCGCGGGGCCACGGCGGCAGCCGCCGTCGCCCGCCCACAGCCCGCGACCGCCTCACCTGCCGCTCCGCGCCGGGGCCGCCGCGCACCGCCGCCACTGCGCAGGCGCGCTCCCCCGCCCACCTACGCGCCCGGCTTCTCCTCCGGCGGCCGCCATTTTGCCAGCCGCGGCCTGTCTTCGGGCATTGTGGGAGTTGTGGTCCGTCTCGGGCCCTGCCGCCCCCGCCCCTCCCCGACGCATGCTGGGAGCTGCAGTCCCACCGCCCCGCGCCGGGCGCCGCCCTCCCGAGGCACGCCGGGAGCTGTAGTCTGGGGGGGCGGAGGGCGCCGCGGCCGGGGCGCCGGGTGGCTGCGGGGAGTGTCCCGTGCCCGGGCTGCGGCCCTGCGGCGGAGCGCTGCGAGGCAGCGGGGCGCCTCAGGCTGCCCTCAGGGCGCTGCTGCCTCGCCGCCCAGCCGGGAGCGGGGCGATGTGCGGCGGCGGGCCGGCGGGGCCGGGCGGCCTGGCGTTGCTCCTGCTGGCCGCGGGGCGGCTGGCGGCCGCGGGGCCGCCGCGGCCCAGCGTGGTGCTGGTGGCCTGCGACTCCTTCGTGAGTATCCGCGGCAGCGGCCGGGCGCGGCCGTTTTCCGCTGTCCGGCGGCGCCGCCCGCTGGGCGTGCAGGAAATCGCCGTCTTGATAAGATGCGCTAAAATGGTCCCAAACCGCTGCGTGACCGGTTCCGGCGGTCAGCGGGGGTAAAGCTCGTCTCCGCAGCTTGGCTGCGCCTGGAGACGTGTCCGCGGGACTGTACGATAGGGCGGCAATTAGTGAGCAGACCCGACACGTAAAACTAATGCTTTTGGGGGGCGTGAAAAGCAAGAGGAAAGGCGCTGTTTTTGCCATTGGAATTCTAAGAACTTCAGGTTTCCGCAGGGGATGGAGGGAGGTTGTTTATAGTCACAAATAAAATCACTGAGTTAAACTTTTGGGCATCATCTGCTGAAGCTTCAGGCATCGTTTGTGGGCATCATCGTCAGACTTTTAATGCGTACAAATGATATTACTATAAATTTGTCAGATGAGTTTTTACAGCTGAAACTGTATAGGAACCAGTAGGGATGTTTTTATAAATTCTAGTGGCTTTATTACACTCATAAATTTGTTTTAATCCCACAGAGTGGTAAAAAAGGAATATCTTTTTCATTCACAAATACATATACTAAATATATTTTTATGGTTAAGGACAGCACAGTTGGCCATATTTTTGCATTCAGAACTATTGGTCATTTTATATAAAGAAAGCATATAAACTAAGGGTGTACATCTACATTTTTGCATGGAATTTTAGGTAGTACATTCTATTTTACAATTTTTGTTCTTAATTTTAACTAAATCTGAAAAGAATAAGCAAGATTTTTTGTGTCCTTTTATCACTACACAGAAGAGATCTATCTGTCCAGAAAGCTGCCAATGTTTTTATCAAGGTTTTACTCTGAGGAAAGCCTTGCTTTTGGGGTGTCATCTGATTCTCACCTTTCTGTTAAATATAAGCTCCTTGTTTTCACATCCAAGGTCTTTTACATCCTATCACTTCTCATTTGCTGTTGAGAAATCAACACTTAGCTCCCAGTCAGCTCAGGATGCCGTCCTTGATTACACACTAAAGAGCACTTTCCTGCCTTTTTGCATGTTGCTTCTCATTCTTGGGAACTATTTTTCCCAAGTATTTGGGAAATGCATGTATTATCGTTCTTCAAACACTTTCTTAAAATACTTATTTGCCATGATATCAAAGATAAAGCAATAGCTTTCATATTACATCTCCTTATTTCCTTTCATTCCTCTTCACTGTATTCTTTGATTATTATTTTACTGTGAGAACATAAGCTTTCTTTACATTCAAAAGTAATGTGTGATCTTTTTTTTGATTTTCAGCTTTTACTAAAATAATTATTTACTAACAATTGCCAGATTCATAATAGTTTCGATTTGGGGATTTTATCAATGGCCAGTTTGTTTCAAGGGGCAACTCCTTTGATTTGCTGTTGGTCATATCTGCTGATTTTTGGTTATGATTCAGCAGGAGAAAAGTGGTAGTTCAGCTAAATATTTTCTGTTGAAGAGGTAATATCTCACTGAGTAATTCTTTTCCACATTTTTCACATTAAAAATACAGTAAAAGTCACTGTGCAGTTCTGTACTGAAAGTCATACAATGATGCTTACTGGGTCCAGCAGAAATCAGGAACCCGTTGTGCCAAATCAGGCTTGCTCAGTACATGGCCTGCAGAACGTTTTTTGTAGGCTGGTGATGCTTGTAGACGGTGTGTGGACATAAGTAAGTTACCACAGAGTAACAATCATTTGTCAGCTATTTTACTGTGGTTTCTGATATGTGAACTATTTTTCCTTAATAAAAATAAGATAATTTAAAGTAATTAGTAGGTTGGTCCACTGACTATATGTATTAGAGGTAAGAATTTGTCTGTTGGCATTTATGGTACAGAGGCTGATGTGGTGATTTGTACACGTTTGTATGTAGTCTTTGGTACAAATGAGCCAGTAGCTGGTGAATTTGTAGCTTGAGTTTGATGCACTCCACTGCCTGCCTACTTGCTCCTGCAAACTAAATGCTGTGCAAAACACAACCTTTAAGCTACCCATAAGCTATATCGTGGCTATTCATGCTACTGTCACAAAGTTAGGGGAGGGTTACTCAGGTGCCTAGAGTTGCTAGGGAGCTCTATTAATGTCTTTGCAGGTTCACTGTCAACAGTCCTTTCACTGAAGAGCAGTATAGTTTAAGACTGGCTGAGTCAAGATGTCTTACTGAACCAAGGGAAGAGACACAAGTAATGGAAAAAGATAGTGACCTAAAACAAGGCTGTGTACAATTACCTAGTTTCCCAACATTTTAAATTTTACACAGTAGAAGTATTTATTAAAAAAAAAACCCTCAGAACTTTTGCAGTCATTGATTTAAAATCATAGCTAAAGAAATGGATAAAATGAAGGGTCAGTAAAGTATCACAAGGGAGCCATTGTAGACTGTATTTCAATTGGGAGAATAGCCTCCCTTCAGCTTGCTAATCACTTTTCCCAGGTGTAGTTTGGAATAAGTTCACAGAGGCGTGGTGTGGAATAGGAGAGGGTTGAGGATCACAGTTCTGGTGAGACACACAGACGGGCATACATACCAGTGCACAAGTCTGCATCAGGATACTGTATGACTTCTTTTAATTTTTTTCCATGTCTATCTCTATTTAATGCAGTATGGTAGGATGGTGAAAGAGTAACAATTCCTGCAAAAATTGGAGCTTAGAATGCATATAGCAGTACAAAGGAAATAATTTTATTATGAAGTACAGCTATCTATAGGTATAGCCTTCTCAACACTTTCTTTTCCATACTTGAGTAGAACTGCCAGCATTTCAGTAATACCGCTGCAGAGTAACGAATGTGAGAATTACTGTAGGCAATAATTTGGGGTAGTGCTGATTACATAGGTTTTTTTTTTTCTGTTTGACTGCAGGATGGACGCTTGACATTTTATCCGGGAAATCAGACTGTGGCCTTGCCTTTCATAAATTTTATGAAGAAGTATGGCACCATCTTTCTCAATGCCTATACCAATTCTCCAATCTGTTGTCCTTCCCGTGCAGGTAGGACCAAATAAAAAATTTAATAAAAGAAAATGATAAATTCTTGGGCTTGTCAACTTAAATGTATCCTAATGATGGGCATAGTTCAGTTTTGGGTCTTTTTGTTTTGTTTTTTAGTAAGACCCAAATTAGTGTATTTCTGAATTTATATAGTCTTCTGATATTTGGGCCCTTTCTATTTTCTGCTTCTCATGCTTCTTCCTTTCAACCTTCTTGTTTTCTTTTTCCAACTACTTCTTAGCTCCCAAATTGCTTTGCAAACTTCTCTGAAGCTTCAGTATTTTCTAAAAATCTTCAGTATTTGTATTGAAATTGTCAGCTTGCCTGCTGCAGTGCTGAAGCTGCATTCAGAACTACTGTCCCTTCCCAGTACAAAGGTAATAAATCTCTTTCCTGCTGTCAGGAAAAAGTATTAAATAATAACAGCTGAATAAATGAGTAGCTTTTAGGAGTACCTTCAAGTGACATTTATTCCAAACATTCTGTTAAATACATAATGTGTCTTTCAATAGCTTTAACTGAATACTTCAGTATTTTTCTTGACTTGCTGCAGTCAGAGTTAGTGTCCTATGTGCAATTGCTGGAAATTTAGTAGTTCTTGAATCAAAAGTTACATCTTAAAATGTTTCTAGCCTTTTTAGTTGTTGCAAAGACCTCTAGAGGTGAAGTAAATGAAATTTCATCTACAGTTGAAGAGATCCCCCTTTTTCTCGTGCCTGCATTGGACGAAGCAACCTGTCCTGACTGCAGCAGAAACATGCTGTCAAATCTAGTGTTGTATTCCAGTTATGCATAACCTAGTACCCCTTTTTGTTTCTCTGGGTCACATTTTAAGCGAGTGAGATTATGTGAATGTGCTGTTGGTCCGTGTGTTGTTTTCTCATTAGTGATTTTTGAGCCTTTAGCCAGTTTCAATTGCTAAGAACAGTAATCTCCTGTTAGGTTATTTAACTTCAAAAATTTTTGTGAAAATAGCAGCTGGTGCTCGCAGTGAGGAAGAGAATTCAGCGTGATCATGGTCATCACAAGCATGGCTCTGAACCAAGGGGGTATCTCTTGTTTACCCGGTAGCTTGGAGACCTGCAAGGAACTGAGGGTATGTCTATCGTGGAGGGGTCAGAGATGATAGTAGAAGAGGAGGTGGCCAAGGAAGACTTGAGGCTGATCTGAGGCCTTATTGTGGACAGTAGGCAAGGAGAGTAAGAGTATTGCCATAGTATGGGATTACACTCTTAGTGCTTACAGAACATTTCCGTTGCTCATAGAATAGCCTAGTTTCATTTTAGGATTCCCTTTGACTCTTAAATTATCATTGGGAAGAGTAAACCATTCTTAACCAGCTGCAAAGAAACAGTTAGGGGATTTCAGTAAAATAACTTCTCTTATAGTTCCTTTGCAACTCTTATTTCGGTTTCATTTCTTGTTGGCCTCTCCCTTAATAATTTCCTTTGCTTTAACACCTGGCAGTGAAGTAGATTACATAAAAATAGTAAAACTAAGAGCATATAATATTTATATAAATAATATACTCTAATTCTCTCCACAAACATACTTAAATTTAAATTCACAAAAAATCTAACTAAAGTGAGGGGAGATGATGCTCTGAAGCAAATGTGAATACATGACAGTTTTGTCAGGATCTGTACTACTGTGGAATTTTTTTCTGCAGTCAATAAACATATTTCCTTGTCTAGAGAAAAAGCTTGATTTAATGACTGTACAGCATCCAGAAAGATGGGACCTTGTTCCATGATTGAGGCTTCTGGGGATTATTTAATAAATGTTATTTGCTACTCAGATCGATGATGAAAATAAGATTCAGGATATTAGAACTTTGTATTCCCTGTTCTATTGGCTCACAATGTAAACTTTTCACCTTTAAAATAACAAGAAGGTTGCCATTATCAAGTATATTCATTTTATTTCATCTTATTTTTAGATGGAAAGTACCAGTTATGCTACAAAAAAAAAAAAATCTTTTCTTTTTCCAGCTATGTGGAGTGGTCTTTTCCCTCATTTAACTGAATCTTGGAATAACTTCAAAGGCCTAGATCCAGGTTATGTAACGTGGATGGATCTCATGCAGAAGCATGGCTACCACACACAGAAGTATGGGAAACTAGACTATATTTCTGGACATCATTCAGTGAGGTAAGCAGATAGATTGTCCTCTCATGGTATGGAAACAAATGAATAAATCATGTAACAGTTTGGCGAGTGGCTTCTGTCTCTGAAATGGTAGTAGCTTTCATTTAAGAGGAATTGTGTTAGGAACCTAGCAAAGTTCTGTCCTGCAACTTTATGCAGATGCAAACATATCTCATGCCGATGCACTTTGTCTTTTACCTTTGTCTGGAAGATGAAGATCAAAATTGTGGTTTTGCCCAACATGAAAGAAGGTTATATTTAATAGTTGGTATTGCTCACAAAGGAAACGCAGAAGTGGTTTTTGCCTTTCCTTGAGACTTCTTGGCTTGATTATATTAGCAGTGTAGGAAAAACAGAATAGAAAAAAATACAGAATAGTATTTGAGTGTTAAGTGTACAATCACAAAACATTGGAGATTGGCTATATATTTTTATAGACTCACACTGGACATCTAATACTATAAAGTGTTTTTTTTTTAACATAAGACTAGAATGAAAGCAATTTATGAAAAATATCTACACCTTTAGGGACCAATTGCATTATGTTCAAAAAGTAATAAGCATAATGTGTCTGGATAGTTGGGACAAAATATAGTGGCTTCCTTCTGTGCAGTTGTTTTTTGAAGATGCTCTATTTGCCTTACTAATAATGATGTTCACTGTTGAAATATTAATGATAGGTACCATTTGGGTACCTTCTTTTTTGATATTAAGCTGGTGGTGCCTTCAGATTATAATATCCTCCCTTCCCCAGGTAAAATGAGCAATCAGAAATTGAAAGGACACATTAGTAATTAGTAGTATGTAGCATTTACACACTGCTTTTCATCTGCAAAGTGCTTTATAAATATTACCCACTTGAGAAGAAATTTAGCTGCCTAAATTAATAAACCTTTTCCAGTTTCGGATGACAAAAAACAGAAGGAAAAGCTTTCTGTTTTTCTGTTTTTCTTTTTTTCTTTTTTTCTTTTTTCTTTTTCTTCTTTTTTCTTTTTCCTTTTCTTTTCCCTTTTCTTTTTTCTTTTTTCTTTTTTCCTCTTTTTCCTCTTTTTCCTCTTTTTCCTCTTTTTCCTCTTTTTCCTCTTTTTCCTCTTTTCCTCTTTTTCCTCTTTTTCCTCCTTTCCTCCTTTCCTCCTTTCCTCCTTTCCTCCTTTCCTCCTTTCCTCCTTTCCTCCTTTCCTCCTTTCCTCCTTTTTCCCCAAGTGGCAAGTCTATACTGGAAATAAGGGATTATTCAAGTATAGACTTGCAGCAAAAGCTTATGATGTTCATGTTTATTTTCTTTGCTAAACAGTGTATATATTTAAGTACTGCTAATGTTTCTCTGTTGTCTCTGTCTACACCTCTGCTTAATAACATCCCATCTAAGCTATGAACAAATGGGTTTTCTTCCTCAGGTCTTTTGCTCTAGAATCTTAATTGAAGACTGCATTATCCTTAACACTTCTCTTTTTCAGTAAGAAACAATTAAATATACAACATGCTAAAAGTCATCTGCTTATAATATTATTTTGACTCTTTGTGCTTGTTTGTTTGAATGATAGAAAACTTTCTGTTGCTATCAGTGAGGAACATAATGGGAACAGTAAGATGAATGCTTGCAGTTGTTTGTGTTCTTGTAGGTTAAAGATGCCTTGTTGTGAATGCCCCAGGCATCTGTGCCATTTAGAAGAGCGTAGTTGATCTTAACAACATACTGTGAGGTGCCTGTTACAGAACTGTTCTTTGAGAAAGCAAGGGGTCAGATTTTGTACTATTTAGTAATGCAAGTCACAAGTGATTCTGTGGGTGCATCATTCTTAGGCATTTCTAGCACAGTCTTTCAGTAAATAAAAATTACTCTGAAAAATGAAAATTATCTGCATTATTGTACAGACTCTTGCACTTTTGTGCAGAGAAAATTTCATGTTGTTTAAATGGTATAGCAGGCACTCACCCTGCTCTTCACAGGGATAGAAGAAATGTCATAACTTTGAAATGTTTGTCTCTAATCTTAAGTCACTCCAGGTTTAAAGAAGAACAGTTCTAAATAATTCCAGGATGTCCTGGGTATTCAGATGATTACAGGAACAAAAGGTGGCACTGAAAAAAAGGTTGGTCACACATAAATATCTGGATTTCGAAAACCTTCCTATCATTTGTCTGAGCTGAAGACTATAGAAGAGTCTTGCTTCAGTGCAGTCTCTCAGGTGGGGAGTGCAAAGTGGAACAAAATATATAGTCCTTAGTACTCAGCAGAATTTTATTTTATTGGAACAAATTTTAAAAAAACCCTTAATGCACGACTATATAGAAGAGGAAGGTAATTTTTATGTTGTTTAACTTTCTAAGTTAGTAGACTGTGCCCACACACAATCTCATACTCACATACATACTTGAAAAAACAAAGATGTGTGTCCAGGTAGTATGAACAGGATTACTTACTTGCATGCGATAGGACAAGGGATGCCATCTGATGAGGTCTTGGTGTGTTTCTTGGCTTCTTGTTGATCAGCAATGATGAAGTGGGGTGCATAGGTCTTTTACACCTGTTAGGAGTCAAAAGTTGTTATAGTGTGATATTTTGCCTTGAAGTCTTGCTTACTTCATGCTTCAGGAACTTTAGTTTCCTCATTTGTGGGTATCTGACTGTATTCTGTTTTTGTGCTGGAATAACAGGAAGAGGAATGGCAGGTATAGTGCACTATAACCTTCTTGCCATTCTGTTATTGGAGTGTGAGTTCTGGTGACAAGTCATCTGCACTGAGGTCTCAATGCCGACAGCATCTTCCTCAGTGTTTACCTGTTTTACTGCTGTCATTCATGTCCTTGGCTACTGATGCATGCCATTGCTTTAACTTTGCTCTCATACTTATTTCTTCTGGTGCTTTCACACTTGCATGTTTTTGTTCATACCAATTTTATTATTTCTGTTACAAATCTCTACAGATTGAGAAATAGATTAAGTCAATTCAAGGTTCTGCGAAACTGTAGCAGCATCAATATCAATGGCGTCATGACCATGCACTCTGATTTTTCTCACTCTGCAATGTATAGATTTATCTGCTGTAGTAATGGGGTTTGAGTCCCACAAAGCAATGTATATGGATGTCGACATCCTCTAGCAATGTACAGGAAAGTTCATATCTATAGTAGAAGTTCTTACAAATTTCGTGCAGGCTTAGGCAAGTATTGTGACGTCTTTCAAATTCCAGTCATATCATAAAACTTATGGGCTTTTATTACTTTGAAGAGTTGACTTTTTCTATTAAATGAAAACTGCAGTTATGATGTAACCATATAATCACATAATGTGATCACATATTTCTTAGTCTCATGAGGTTGAATTCGTAGATACTTCAAAGGTAACAGAAAGATACTGTGAAGTATATGGTGTTGCACTTTCTTTCACCATCTTTTGTCTTAGGTCCTTATCAAATTTCTGATTTTTTTTAACTTGCCTTTCAGTGAGAGTTTGAGATCTGTACTTAACAAGATCAAGCCCTTATTATTACTTGAATAAATGTGGGTGGAGGTTGAGAATAAACTAAAACAAATACAGGGTTAGTCAGCCCTTCTGTGCCTACACAAGAGGAATATGAAAATGGGAGCTTACACATTTTTCTTTCATTTAAAAAATAAAAACTGCAAATAAAATTCCTCGGTCAGAGAAACTGTGCATCTCATTTCTAGCATGGCATCTGTGCAGACATTAAAAATCCTACATAGCTAATTAAGTAATCTATAAATAGTGTGGAATAGTTATAATGAAGGTGTCTATTCATTGTTGAAATAATTAGAAGTGTCCCGTTGTTTTAATTTCTTGTTAAAAAGGAGACTAGCAAAGGGAGATAGAACAGTTCAGCTAGCATGAGATGGATACTAGATTCAGTGGAGACCAGCTTGTTCCAAAAAAAAAAAAAAAAAAAAAAAAGATTTGACAACACACAGTGGGCAGTATTATCTCATTAGAAACTTATCTTAAGTGAATTTTGCTTAAACAACAAAAAACACCGCTCCCCCACCCCACACAGATACTTACCTAATAAAAAAGAATTGTTAACTTTCCTGCTGCAATATTAAGTTATTAAGTTGTTTAGCTGTATGGCATAAATGGATTTTGCTTTTTCCTAAGATCTTGCAAATAGTGCATTGCAAAGACAAATAAATCCTCTCTTTAGATATGGAAGTTTACATATTGTAAAAATAGAAATACATAATGAAATATACTAAGTATCCATTTGAATGTGATTTATTTGTAAGATGATTAATCAGATTTGAGGAAAATGGCTGCTAGGAAATACTTACAAAGAAATACATATAAATGTACATACTTACATACATACAGAGAAGGGTCTAGATCTTCAGTCTCTTGACTATTAAATATGTGAAACCTCTGCTGCCTATCTGTTAAAAAGACTGCATTTGTCCTTTTGAATGTTAGTGGCTGTTTTCACGTAAGAATTAAAATAGATGTAGGCATTGATTATTATATAATTATTTTCACTTAGATTAATAATAACAGTAATTCATTAAGCCTTATCTTCATTGTTAAACATTGTTATTTTCCCATCCTTTATTTCTTATTGGCTTTATCCATTCTATGCTTGTTATCTTTAGAGAACTGTCTGCTAGCGAGGGAGATATGATCCCCCTTCATTAGAGCTGGGATTCATTAGAGTTGGGATTTAATTTTGAAGATTTTAAATAATTACCTGTCAAGTCCTTGCTCCTTCTGTTTAAATTTGAAGGTCGAATTTAATACTGCCCCCTTTTTTCACCCCTCCACCTAGTCTTTCGAAGACACATATTACAGCATATCTTTTTCTCCTCCTCTCCTTGAGGATAACTTTTCTTCTTGGATGTGTCAAGACGTCGTCTGTGTTGCTCCAGAATGGGGGAATGGTCTGAGGGTTTTTTTTGGTTTGCATTTTTCTTTTTTTTAGCTTTGTCCTAACCTCACTCTGAGTGGATGATCAGACTGGTCTGTGGCCTAAATAATGTATTTTTCTGTATAAATCAACATTATGACATTAGATGCAGTTTGGCATTACACACATAAACCTTTACCATCATCTGATTTTTATATTTATCAAATATATATTTATCAAATATATATATTTCTCTGTAGGTGGTCTAGCTAATTAAATTTGTTCTGAGTAATTTGATTAAGCCTGTTTATATTGAAAGCATGTGTGAATCTAAACGAGGCATTCAAACAATAAAATATTTTTTGTTGTTACAGATAAACTTAGTAGTTTTTCTGGAAGTTAAAAATATACTGGTAAAATTCCTGTGAGCACGAAAGCAGTTTGATGTTCTTTAAATATAGATAATGATGTGTTTTAATGAAAGTACATGATCAAATCTTGAGCAGTTTCATATTTTCTTTTATCATTTCTATGGTGATGTTAAAATTGCCATGAACAAAGTGAAGATTAGTAGAGATTTTAAATTGAGTGTTTCTTTCCAACCTTTGTTTACGACAGTTTTGGTGTCATTCACTCTGGCAAAGAAATACGGACATCTGCAGCTCAGATTTCTGAGTGTTTCAGAGAGGCAACAGTTGTAATGATATTAGAAAATCTGCTCCAAAAATATTTTATCATTAAAGTGGTGTCTTTTTTTTCCCCCTTTCATTTCTCCCTAAACCCTTTTTTCCTCTGTTATTCCCTATTCTGTTATTCCCTATTCCCTATTTGTCGACTACATCAAAAGGAATTGTACAGGAAAAATCCCTGTTACAGATTTTTGTCCTAAGTGATAGTGTTTAAAAAAGCTATAAAAGTACAATTCAGAAGACAATTGTTGCTTCTAAAGGCAGCTACTCCAGGCATGTTACTTCCCAAAGGACTTTTTTGAATAACAAAAATCCAAGGCCCTGTTTACCAGATAAATGGCATATGAATCAATGGCAAAATATGGAGCAAGGTCAACAAGATGCAGGTGCTATTTCTGAATGTTATCTTGCAGAGGCAGGAAGATGAACCATTCTGACATGAAGTTATCATAAAAAAGAAAGAAGATTCAGAGGCAGAAATATATGACTAAAGCTATAAATATACAAAGCTTTTGGTTAACGTAGTAACAATTTCTTTTATATAGAAGTTACAAATAGAATGCAGCTACAAATGTAGGACAAGTTAATCTGGAATTCTTAACTCTTTTTACTTGGAGGAAAAGAGAAGAAACCACTTTTCACTGAATATGTATCTTGCATATTTGTTTTTAGTAACCGTGTGGAAGCCTGGACCAGGGATGTTGACTTCCTGCTCCGACAAGAAGGGAGACCCACGGTCAATCTTACTGGTAGTAAGACGCGTATGAGAGTGATGGAAGCAGACTGGCAGAACACTGATAAAGCAGTAAATTGGATAAAGGAAGAAGCCATTAACTTTACTCAACCATTTGTTCTTTACTTGGGATTAAATTTACCACATCCATATCCATCACCTTCTACAGGAGAAAATTTTGGATCCTCTACATTTTTAACGTCCCCCTATTGGCTTGAAAAGGTATGTGAAGATGGAATTTAAGTATAAATTCATTTATAACTGTATTATGAAAGGTATTTTATTCCTCACAGGATAATAGTTTTCCAGTTCAGACCCAATTTTCATATTTCAGTTTACTGTAAGAAATATTTGGATGAGATACTAGGTTTCCAATTAAAGACTGAACAAATAGAAGTGAAGAATTTCTGTTGGTTATGGGAAAGGAAAAGGTCTGTTGGCAGTAGTCACTGATTCAGTAAAGAAATTTGTGGTTCAATGGCTAGAAATATATATTAAACTATATATTAAACTATGAAATATTTCCTGTACTCAGTAATGATCTCAAGCTCGTTGTTTATAACATATTCCATACACTGCTTGTTATAAATGATGTTATATGAAATCAGTCTGTCTGATTTTTATAGTGAGAGATTGACTTTGCCTGGACTATTAAGCTCGAACTTGAAGCCGTAATGCACCATTTAAGTCTGTCTTTTCTGTTAATTGTTTTCTTTACTTTTCTAGCTCTTTCAGTTTTTTTAGAATGCAGAACAGTCCCATTATTTGCATATGTGCAAAGCCAACAGATACCATTCCATCCTAAAGGAGAAGTAAACATTTTTAATCTGTCTTTTATGTGGTCCCCAGGTGCCCTCATCTGTCACAGAACTATAAATAGATTACCAGAGCTTTCACTGCATAAAAGGCATTAGATTTTCTGTAGTTGAAGAACTGAGAATTAGGTTTGAAAAGATTTTACACTTACTTCAAAAAACATACACAGTTTATATAACATTTTTGGCCTTTTCTACTTGGGGAAATGCAAAATCTATTTATCCAAGTGCAACAAAAATACAGAGATTTAGAAAAAAGGATATACAAGTTAAGGTTGAAAGATGTGGTTTCTTTTATTCTAACAATGGTCAGAAGTTTGTGAGGAGAGAAAGAGCAGGAAAGAATCATATTTTTTTCAGAAAGCAAGATCCAGATTGGATATTAAGGAAAACTTTGTAGGTGCTAACTGCTAGGACAGAGAGAGGTTTCTCAGGAAGTGGTAGTACCTTCTTTCAGTGGGTTTTAGAACAGATTAACTATAACCTCTCTGACAAGTGTTAAAATTAATCCCAGTGAGGTACTTGACCTTCCTCATTTCTTGATGTCCTTTCCACCACTATGTATACATATCCAGTTACATGAACCACATATTATCATTTACTGACGACTTGCTGATTCAACTGGAATGTATCTGTTTTGGAAGAAGCGATCTTTGAAAATAACAAAGATCAATCTCATGGAGAAATATGAGTGCAAGGATGAAGAACTTGAATTAAATTATATGTTTACTGGGGACCTAATAAAGAGTGGAGTATCAGCATGGTATGTTTATGAAACCCTGTGTTGCTAAGCAGATGGTCTGCTGCATTTTGCACCAGCTGGCACCTTTCTGGGGCGTGTGGCTTTCTTCCTAGATATGAGTTACAACAAGGAAGCATAGAGATTTTGTGAATCCCTAAAACTAGATCCTAGTCCGATAGAAGAGAGTTCCATCTTCTGACCAGTCATGGATGGAGGTGGACTCTTTCTGCTGCCATTACAACTTAAGCAGCTAATAAATACCATTTGATGAATCTAAAATGTGACTTAATGTATCCAAGGACCTTCAGTGATGGGAGGATGTCTGAAGCAGTTGTCTGCCATGATTTAATCTTGCTTGATTTCTTCTTGTAGCCATTTTCCTATAGGCCCTAAGGAGACTTTGTGTTTGATATGTCTGTTTTGAGTATTACAAATCTGGGTTTTATCACTGTGTTGTGGGCACTTCAACTCTTGCTGTATTGCCAGCTGTTTAGAGGACTTCATGTACCTGTTGGGTAACTCAAGAGAGATTGACAGTTGTGGGAGGTAGGGCTTTGTAGGTATTGGAACATATGGCCCAGTGCAGTCAAAGGTATCATATGCTGCAGAGATGTACACACTATGCATGTGACTGTCCAGACAGCTCTTAATTATCCATACCAGAGACACAGAGATTGGACCTGCCTTTGGGCAAATCCAAGTTCAGTTCAGCAAGGGTTGGTACTTTAGGTGCTACACCAGTAAATGAGGATGTAATGCTTTTAGGGTACACTTGGATCTGATTATTTTTGTGCTGCACAGAGCCATGTGGACACTAAGTGTCTTAGTTACGTTATTAGGGAGAAGTGCTGTGAACGTGTAGGGCCAACCCAAACATGGAGCTGTGCCTGCAGCCCAGGGTGCATGCTGCCCAGACACCTGAGCTGCTGTTTGTGAAGTCAGCTTTGGTGCAGGAGTGCCAGTGCTGACTCACAGATGAGATTTCCAGCAGGACTCAGGACCAGACTGATGGTGTGAAGTGGGAACCTTTATCGGAGCTCTAAGTGTATTATTCTGTATCTTCTACTACAGGAGGTATGCTAGTATCACATTTCTCAGGGATAAAGGAGAATTGAGTATATATCTCTGAATAGGAAGTAGTGCTGTCTTTACCATATCTGGGCTAAAACCTGTCCTATACGGATCTGAAACTGGGGCAGGTGATAGGTAGGAAAGTCGGGAGGGAGACTTTGGTCACCAGCTGGAGCCTGGAGAACTCTTTCTGCTTCTGAATTCTCACTTCTGAAATCTCAGCTTTCCCACTGGCACAAAGCAAATCAAGTGGGAGCTCCATGCAATCACTTCCTCTTTTGTATTAGATTTACGCATTCGGTCAACATATTTCTCACTGCAAAATGAGTAATTTTAGCAACTAATATCATTAGAGCCTGTGAAATATCTTTCCTGTAATATTTTCATTAGAACACAGAAAAAAAAATGTTACTGTAGCTTTTTTGGATTATATTGCACACTGCTGTAAGTACTCTTTTGTACATGTCTTGACACTTTTGAGTTTCTCAGTACTTTAAAGGGCAAATATCTAATGTCTTTGATTTGCTTATTTATCAGAACTTGCTCTTGCATCATCATAATCTTGGCTTCAGCTCTGATTATTAGGGGAGATTTTTTAGAGATAAATGAGAGCAACAGGTGTGCTTTTATTATTTAATAAAGTCATTTTTTCCATATTAAGATTACATTCTTTTCTGCTTTGTAGTAATCTGTACTTTAAATCTGCAAATTAGAAGTAATTAGCTCCCTTAAATGTAGCACTTTATTTTATATACTTAAGAGAATGCTTACAAGTGTGACTGCCTAGGCAAAATACATGTGTTATAGATTGAAACACTAAAGCTCATACTCAAGCACACGAACTCCATGTAAATGCCAGTTTGAATATACAAATCTAGCGTTACATGTAATTGATTGGCTCCTATTTTTTCATTTCAAACTGATTTTACACCTCTCCTTTATAACTAAATAGCTTGACATCTTTAGAAACAAATAGAAATGTATTGGAAAATTGGACTACCCTGGTGAATTCTTTTTATCAAGATACGAAGACTTGTCACCCACCCTTCTGGAGACCTTCCCAGTAAATTTCCGTGTTGCTGTATAGGTTCATATAACACCCAGTCTTTTTGATACATATGGTTCATAGTTATCCTTTTATGAGGCACTATGCCAATACTTCTGTAATTACTCTGGAGTACAGTTCTAGAAAATTGTTCTGCAGTATCTCTCTCTCTTAAAAAAGATATCAGCTGGCAAAGCACATATTTCTGGCTCCTAGCCTTAGTTTCTAGCTGATTTTTATAGCCCTCTTGTCTAACTAAATGACTCGATACCTGTGAAAACAGAGGGAAAGTATGGAGGAGGTACCAGTACCCTGTAACAGATAAGCAGCTGGTGTTTCCTGGACCAGAACTTGAGTACTGTTAATTTATACCTTAAAGTTTTTAATTAAATGTGTTTGTAAAAAGAAATGTTTAATTCACTTCCTGAAGTAATTTAATTTTCACTTATTTTTAGGTAACATATGAAGCTATTAAAATTCCCAAGTGGTCTTCTCTTTTAGAGATGCATCCAGTAGACTATTATTCATCTTACACCAAGAATTGCACAGGAGAGTTTACAAAGCAAGAAGTGAGGAATATTAGAGCATTTTATTATGCTATGTGTGCAGAGACAGATGCCATGCTTGGTGGGTAATGTTTCCTAATACAGTGGGGTTTTTTGTTTTGTTTTAAGAAAATGCTGATATGGGGTTTTGAAAATAACAGTTCAGATGTGGGAGTAAGTCACTCTAGGTATTTCTTAATCAATCTATATGATAAATAACTGGATAGCTTTTAAGGCTATGTGAATTAAGGGCAGGCTGAAAAGTACTAACAAGAAAAAAAAACTGGAAAGAAATGTAAATTTGGGAGCCCAAGCAGTTTCCCTGGAGACGGATGTCATATGCAGAGATTGATCATGGAATGGTTGACAACTACTACTCATGGATTAAACAATAAGTGAGCTTTGGAAGCTTTCCATATTAGGGTATACCAGCATATTAGTGAAAATTAAAGAGAAAAAAATTAATTAAGTATTCAGAATTCTTTCTGGTTTGTTGTAAGATCTACATATGTAAAAAATTATAATACAAATTGGTCTTAATTCATATTTTATTTCTTGGTTTGAGAAGTGACAGTAACAGAGCAAGCATTTATTTGCATTCTAATATGAAATTCATGAATAAATAAGCTAGTTTTTTAGCAATGTTAGAATGATTAACTGATTTTTTTAAGAGACACATAGGATTAATCTTTTGCATTTATGAAAGAAAGGAGACCAACAGGGGCCTGACAGGCTTGAGGGAAAGAAGGTGTTGCAGAGTAACCCTGTACTAGGATTTAATTCAGCAATGTGTTTTAAGTTGGTAACTAGTCTCTTTGAACAAGAATCATCTCAGTGAATTAACATTAAAGATGTGTAAGTGTTTTGCTTAATTCCTGGTTTCGTTGATCCTGGCCCTGTCTTCCTTGCAGAAGCGTAAGGGCTCCTGTGAGGAATTAGGCACAGGAAATGGATGCACCTGCTGATTAGGTACAAGGACCGTCAAGAGTCTGTCACACTAAATCTAGTATCCTGACTTCTGCTGCCCTATTTACTTCAGTTGCGTTAGCTATCTATTATTAGTTATGATGGAAATTATCCAAAGGTTCTCATAGCAAAAACGCATCTCATCCTCTGGTATATCCTCACCCTTTGAAACTTTCACAGCTGTTGTTCCAGCTGCCTCCATGGTTCACTGGGAGGCAGACCCCTGCAACCTCATTTACTAGTGTATGTTGTTCGGGACTGGAGTCTTTGGGCTCTGGCTTCTATGGCAGAGAGAGGAGTTTCAAGGCCTTTGAACAGGATACTCCAGAGTTTGCATGCTGCTCTGCAGGTATACAGAAGTTTAAAGGAATATTCTGAACATATTTTTTCAATATATTTTTCTTGTTGCAGGTGAGATTATTTCAGCTCTGAGAGATACTGGGCTTCTTAAAAGAACAGTCATCATATTCACTGCAGATCACGGAGAACTTGCTATGGAACATCGGCAGTTCTATAAAATGAGCATGTATGAAGGAAGTTCCCATGTTCCTCTTTTAGTTATGGGGCCAGGCATCAAACAGCAGCAGCAAATATCAAATGTGGTATCTCTTGTGGATATTTATCCTACTATGCTTGGTGAGTCACATCATTTCAAATGGAATTAAAGTTTTTTCGGTTACTAATTAGTATTATGCTTCTGTATTACAGTCAGAATTAGGTCTCCACTTTCTGAAGCAAGTTAGAAGTACTAACACAATTGGAAATAACATTTGATCCACTAAACATGCATTCAGATTAATAAAAAATGCAAAAAGTGCATATAAGAATTAAATAAAGGAGCTGAAGATGTTCCTTATCACTGTTACTATCATCAACACAATTACAGAGACTGACTATATATAGAATTGTTAAAAATCTTTTCTTGTATTTATAAGATAAACAATCAGACATATTTTAGAAATCAGTAATCCTTACTAGCCTATTTACCTATCCTATATACCTAACAATCCTATATACCTAACAATTTACTATAGAAAATACATTGTAAGTGCATCCAGAGATGGGATTAAAGCTCAAAGGATGTTAACTTTATTAGCTTATCAAAGGAATTTCCTTTTTAAAGGGTCATGTGGAAGAAACATAAAGACCTTTCTATAGGAAATGTACAATTGACCTGGACAAACATTATAAGATATAAGGATGGATACATGTCTGTTATGGGACAGACAATCAAATAAAAATGACTGACATCAAATTACATATAGACAGATGGAAATTACTTTTTAAGAGTGAATTTTTGAATGTCTCATAAATCACATAAGACATAAATGCAATTGGAATATTAGGTGAAATTGCCATTTTAGGCATTATCTTTTTGTGATCTTTTAGGCTACTGATCAGAAAAAACTTTCTTTTTAAAGCAGTCTTCAAAGCTCTTTATTTAAGAAGCGTCAGGTGTGCACTGCAATTGCCTGAGGGAATCTGGTGCAGTAGATAAAAATGTACTTCTGTAAGTAAAAGCCAGTGAAGAACCCTTTTGTATCTTCTTTTAAGCTGTTTCCTATAAGTAAGTAAATTTATTTGCCTGCCTCTCCTCAAAACTTTCAAACCAGTTGGCCAGTTGAAAATGACATACACTTGACTGGCTTTCTTTTTGTGTTCCAAATTCTGAGATGGAACCTGTATATAAAGGAATGTGCCCCAGATATAGTCTTTATATAAGTTGTTGGTATCACACTTAAAGAGTTAAAATCTCTTTCTTTTTATTTGTGCCTTTTTGCCAAATAACGTATTTGATAAAGTGGTTTGCCATCCTTCCTTTTCGTCTCTTTCTCTTTTTTGTTCTCCCAGAACTCTGTAAGTTCTTTCCTTCTGTTCTATCTTCCTATAATCTGAATGTCGAAAAAGGTGAAAAATCAAGGTGAGCAGGAAGACATGGAGAATCATCTCTGTCAAATATTAACCCTTCAAGCAGCACGCTAACGTTCACTAGTGAGGAAACAGACTGCAAGTGTTTGTTCATGATAAATATAATCCCTTTGCTTTGCATTCTCTCCTAAGACACTGTCCAAAGGCTTTGCTGAATACTCCCTCCCTTACTGATCTTAAAGTTAGCTGCACCCCATACAAAGTGTTGTTCAGATGTTCATGATCCCAGCAGTACCTGTGTGATATAGATAATTCATCCAGGAGTGCTTCAGCTCTTCCATTTTTTAGCAGGTCGTAGCATAACCTTTCCTCCAGATAGCCCTAGCTTTGTTGGACTTTATGTCAGTACACTTGGAGCTCCACTGGAAAAGCTGGAGCTATTGAAGATACCAGCCTGGAAAATTCTTTAAGTTTGGAAAATGTGGTGACTGCAATTGATACCATTCCTGGTGTAGGATTCCAGAAGAGGAAGACATATATCACTTTTGCATTTGTTCAGACTCAGTATGTATTTGTTCAAGTTTTAGCCAATGTACTGGAAGCTACTGGATTTATATGTTACAGGTCTTCCTACTGCTAACTCAAATGCAACCTTAAAGTCTTTTTATTTACTAGAGCAAGAGCTACAGATTAATGACAGCTGTATATACTGTAGAAACAAAACAGAGGAGAAGAAGAAAGATATGTGCTGCTAAAGGGAAAAAGTCACCTATGGGCAATCTATATACACTGGATATCATTGTAAGAAATGAAGTAACCACTCTTTGTAGAACAGGAGATAAAATACTCCCACAGTCCTCTGCGAGATGCAAAATTTTGAATGACTAAATGCTATGTTCAGAAGGATGATTAAAAATGGCAGTACTTTCATACTCCATTTTTAGGAAGCACCAAAGTTTATGTAACATGGGTGGGATTCTCAACTATGCTTTCCAGCATATCTCTGAGGGATCTTTGCAAACTTCTGATATTGACCTGATCTTTCGCAGCTAGAGACACTTGTCCTGTAAATTGATACAGGGGGCCTGTCCATGTTAGAGCATCTTCCAAGGGCTGTCTAGTAGGCTGTAGTGTCCTCCAGAGTGTTTTCCATATGTGCACTGTATTGGTATCACCTATGATATCATCTTTATCTCCAGCCCTACCAGAGGAGCAAGTGGCCCTGCCCCTCAGTTTCCCTACCTGGAAGATGGTGATAACTACAGTGACCACTTTTTGTGAAGTGTTTTGTTATTCACTGGTGGAGAATGCTCGACAAGAGCTTAGCATGCTTACTATCCAAGTAATGGTTATGCCAGGTAGATTCCCTATCCATGTTGGATATGGAGCTTTTAGGGTCCTTTATGTCAATCTATTTATCCTACCTGAGGAAGTCAGAGCAGAAAGGAAGGGTATCAAGCCATGAATAAAAAGATGAAGAAGCACCATCCATCACTGGTGTTTTTAACATCAGTTTTAGCGAACATCTGTAAGGATCGACACTGTTGATGCTGCCTTTGATCAAGATGGTGGGCAGGTGACCTGTTAAATTTCCTTATGGACTTTTTGTTATTATTTGCAGATCTTTGGGTTCCTGTGTTACAGAGGGAGAAAAATTAGAAATGCGTGTTTTATTTCTGCAGCAGAATTGCTGTTTAAGCACCTGTAATATTACATTAGTCTCTTTTAATCAAGGTAACTGTGGTAGCATTTTGACTGTGTTTATCTTTGCTTAGATATAGCAAGAATTCCTGTCCTGCAGAACCTCAGTGGATATTCTCTTATGCCACTGTTACTTGAAGTGGCAGAAAATGAAGTGTCGTCTAGAAGGCCTCGGCCCCCATGGGTATTAAGTGAGTTTCATGGCTGCAATGTGAATTCTTCCACATACATGCTCCGAACTGACAAATGGAAGTATATCACGTACTCAGATGGCCATTCAGTACTACCACAACTTTTTGGTGTGTTATAACTTGTTATATCCTAATTGACTGATTGATTTGCCTAAATGTAAATTGGCTCTTAACTGACTTTTTGTTTGTTCCAGATCTTTCTGCTGATCCAGATGAGCTAAAAAACGTTGCCATGAAATTCCCAGTAGTTGCACATTCCTTGGACAAAATACTTCACTCTATAGTAAACTATCCAAAGGTTTCTTCTTCTGTTCAGGAGTATAATAAGAGACAATTTATCAATTGGAAACAAAGTCTGGGTCAGAATTACTCAAATGTTATTGCCAACCTCAGGTGGCATCAAGATTGGTTAAAGGAACCAAAAAAATATGAGGATGCAATTGACAAGTGGCTCAGTCAAAAGCAACACTAATAAATAAATAACCTATTGACTCTATGCAAAAAAACCCAGATTTACTACAACGGAGGATATGAAAACATTATATATTTGCAATAGTAGTGCTGTATTTCAAGTATTAAAATTACAGTGCTATATAAGCTATTTAAGGAAAAATGCCCCCCAAATTATATCTTTGTTTTAGAAAGTCAAAAGCATTCTATACAACTAGCCAGCTCCCCAAATCTAGATTGTACCAGATGTTGTTATTCTGTAACACTGAAGTATATATAGGAAAGATAGTGGATAAGTATTAATTACGTGTATGGAGTATTACAGCTTACTGCAAAAATGCACAAAATATTATGCATTAAAACCCAATAGGAATTTGCATTTGTAAGGACAGACGAAAGGAAGGACTACAAAATTTAGTTTATTATAACGGATTATAATGAAATGTGCTGGAGCTAACTTTGGATCAAGACAGATTTTAAATCCATAATGAGTACACATTCCTCCACCTTAGAGAGGCTGTAGAGGTTAAAATTTAATCAAAAAGATAACAGCTAGTATTGGTCTGAACATAAATGCAGTTTAGTCAAGCATTTATCATGTCAGCATTCCCTTTCATACATCAGTGATTTTCTGTGCTTTTAAGATGTGCCTTCTAATCTCTGCCTTTTGGATCTGGTACTTAGAACTCCTTGCTGTTCAGAATTTCCTAATACGCATTGTTGACTGTTCAGTGAACATGTTTAAAAATGAAGCAGAAATTGGTCTTACATACTACTGGAAATTAAAAAAAAAAAAAAAAACAAACCTAACCAAACTTGTGACTAGACCTGTTCTCTGGGTAATGCTAGTGTGTTTGCACAGCATAAGACAAAAATGGATTGAATAAATCCCCATTCTGCTGTTTAGATTCTGCAAGTAAATGTTATGAATGAGTGCAGAAGTGGAACCTGAAATGTATACAGAAGGGATACAGTTGAAGCTTGAAGAAAAAATCATCATAAAAAATACTGGGTTTCATTTTTCCAGGGATGTGACAAAAACAAAGCAGTTTTCAAAAAGGTAAGATTTAGCTAATAACTCTACCTTCCGTTTAATGAAATGCATACTTGTAGCAGCACTTGCATTTGCTTATTCTTGAATACAGATGTTGCTGCTATAGTAACAGCTCAGGATGACTTTACACTTCATACCTACATGCCATCTGGAATCTATAACGAAATACTCAGCAGTAAAAGTAAGCTAGTAAAAATAAACATGAAAAATGCATGTATTTTATGATGGCTAAGCACTGTACATGCATTTTGTAAACTACTTGCTACACTATAATTAGGTACATATTTATGTATATTTTAGCTGTGTTATATTTGTGCAGTCATAGGACGTTAAGGCTAACCTTGCACTACCAACAGCTATGTTAGCATTTTCTCCTTTTATTTTTGAGCAAAGAACAAATTAATAGTGCAAATAAACCTTTATGCCCTGTAGTACATCATTATAATTCTTTCTAAAAATGAGTTCAGATGGAATCATTTCAACATAAACCACATCTTAGCAATGTAATGTAAACTAGCTGTGCAAATTGAAATAAGAAATATACCACTGTGAATGCTCAGACAGCAAGAGAAGGAATAAATTAAGTGATCACTCTCCAAAGTTCTGGACAGAATGCAATATATTGTTCAAAATACAGCAAAATAAAATTATTGTAAGCCTTTAGAGTGTGTGTGTGTGTGTGTGTGCGCGTGCACCTATTTTTAATGACTGAATGTTTAAAGAAATGATCAGGGAGAATGGTACTGTTAGTTCTGTGGCCATGGTGTTATCTTTCTCTAAATGCCTGAGCCTTTAAAATGCACTTTTCAATAAATGTTAAGCTCACAAAATGGCAGTTTGTGATACTCTGAAGTGGCGGCAGAAATTAAAAAACAAAAACAAAAAAAACCCAACCCCACCTTCCTACCTCAATTCCTTGCAACAACTTCCTGTGCCACAGGCTGTCCCATAAACTCCAGTTAATAGCAGGTTTCCAGATAATTATGGAAAGGCCAGTAATGTGTTGGCTAGGACAGCAAAACTTGAATTTCAGGAGGTCAGTTCCTTAAGTGAGCTGGTTCAGAGGAATGTGAGCTAACCCGTAGAAAGAACACTGTGATCAGATCTTAAGTCAGTATATATCTAGTCTAGTATTTCTCTTGTAACTGGTCATCTTAAAATGTTTGTTTAAAAACAAAACATCTGTTTGTTAAAAACAAAACTTTGTCTACCATAAAGTGAGTATGTATTACTTCTTTGTGCATGAACCTTTGTTCTGAAGGATTAAAAAGAGAGAAGGCAAAGGCAGCCTAATATAATACTGCATCAATTTGCAACAGATAAGCAACCTACCTCTACTGGTACAAAACTGAACTAGTTTAAGTTCCAAACAGATACATTTAACAATGTGGCAATATTCAGCTACTCTGTTTTCCTCCTGGTAATGCATCTGCACTATCACAACCCAAGTCAAATGAGGTATGCTACACAGAAGTTTTGGTGAGCTAACAAAGGAAAAAATCTGTTCTTTGATCACACTAAACGAATTATGCAATATTAACATTGAAGAGAAACTATGATAGGTTCAAGTGTATTTATGTAAATTAGATATAGTCAGGTTAACAAAGCCTCATGAAGTTTACTTTAAGACTACTAAAAATACAGGTCTGATTAGCTTTGGAACTGTTGCGATTACCTTCAGGAACTCCACAAGGGCAGGTGAGGTACCAGTGTACTGAAGGATAGAAATGGGAAATATTTTTGTAAATACAAGGTTCTAGAGGACACTGCAGTGATAAGAAACTGCCCATGTGAATATACAAACAAATCACATCAAAATAATCATCAGCCTTCTTTGTCAGGATAACTAGACTAATCGGTAGGAGAGAAGCAGTAGATATATCTAGACTTTGAATGCAGTTTTAGACAAAGGCTTACCTGATCTTATTTGAAACAAGCTGCAGAAATAGAGTCTAGATAAAAGTACTATAAGGTAGGTGCACAACTGGCTAAAGGTAAATTCAGTAGTAGTTACTCAAAAAGTGGGAAGGTGGCTCAAATAGGCCCTGCCGAAATTTGATCTAGCACTGTTCATTGTTTTTTATAAGCAGTTCGAATGCAGGAGTATACATCATGCTTATTAAATATGTGAAGATGCACCCTGTGAGAGCTATAAGCGGTTCTGAAAATATGCTAAAACTCAAAATAGTCTTGATGAGCTGGAAAAATGATCTGAAATCAATCAGATAAAATTCAAAATGTATTTGTTAAAGATCACAATAAAAAGGAAGGGGAAAACATAAAATGGTGAACAACTGTCTAAGCTGCAGTGTTGCAGAAAAAAAGAAAAGTCTGGAGATTTTAGTGAGCCAGAAGCTGAGTAGGAATCAATAGTATAATGTGGTGACAAAAGAAACAAGTGTATCATTCCAGGATGATTTACAGGAGTGTTATATGTAAGACACGAGGTAATTATTTCATTCTACTTAACACTAGTGAATCCTTAGGGTATTATCTCCAGCTCTTGGCTTTGTATTTTAAGACGGATGTAAACAGCCAAGAAGAAAATAATACAAATAAGGGACTTGTGAATCATATCAGGTTTGTTTCACCCATCAGACAGAGAAACCTTGATAAGTCCTCAAATATGAGTAAGGCTTATGTAAGAAGATGGCAAGTCCCTGTCACCGAGAGTGGAAAAAGAAATGTCTTGATTTTTTCAGGCAGGGATCTTTTGCTGAACTATCTGGAAATTTTTTTTGACTATAAGGATAGTTAAACATTAAAACAGACTATCTAGAGTAGCTATGGAAACTCCCTGGAATTTATTAAAAATAAGTTGAAAAAATACTTGTAAAGAATAGCTAAAGTATGTGCAATTCTGCACTAGATCAGAAAGCTGGACGAAATGCCTCCTTGATGTCTTTTACAGCCCTTCTTTTCTGAATGCCAGGTGGTGATAAGGCTTAACCATTATTTCTTTCACTGAACAAAGTTTAATCCTTACAAAGCATGCTTTCAGCTTTACCCACCATTAAAACCCTTTCAGAGCACCAGTAAGAGTAGATGTGAACTATTACAATGAGGTTCTGTAAAAATATCTGTAACACAAGCTTACTGTTTTGAAAATGATGTCTCTTTTCCAGGTTAAGCCTGGTTAAGCCTAACTGTCTAGGAGGAAGCTCGTACTGTTTGAGAAGCTACAGATACATATTGGATAGACTCTGATAAACTTGACAAGTAACTAAGGCACATGAGCACATAATAAGAAACAGTATTAATACATGATACCCATAGAAAAGAGTGAAGCAGTGAAAGAAGATAACTTTTTGAGGATTATTGGATAGGTTGGTGAGAGTCAGACCTAGAACCTGGATATTATGAGCCTTAGTCCTAATGCTGTTTTGTCACTGAGAATACACAACAAAAAGTCCTGCCGAAGACCCAGTGAAACCTTGCACAACTGAGAGCCACTGACATTGGCTCTCAGTTCTGACATTCCTCTTTCCCCATGTTAGTAACATTAATGAGAGCCTAAACATATACAAGAACTAAAAAACCCTGCTTGACAACTTGCTGTTAAAGCAGACATTTCTATTAAAAATGCTAACAGCTGCAGCCACTGAAATCTATACAGATGGTCACACCATCTATCACTAGTAGTAGGTGTGCAGTAACCACAGCCAGAATCTTTAGGGGAGAAACAGACTCATGCAATCACAGCACAAACAGATTTCAGCCAATGTTCAAAACTGCAACTGCTCAAGGCCAGCAGGATGTGAATCAGCCTGAGAACCCATCAGAGCAACCAGTGCCAGAAACCCAGCTGTGCCTTCCCACTCGGCGAGGTCTCAGGGAAGGCCTCGGTGAGAGCTTCCAAGGTCTGACTGTGGACTCCAAGCAGGCTTCTCTCTCTAGATACAAAACTCTTGCTGTTATCCACTCAGAATTTTTCTAAGTAATTTTCATATGTATGAACTGTCATCAACATATCAATAATACTGATATGCATATGCTACCAGCTATAAACATTAAGCATGTTTATACATGTTGAGCTGTACAGAAACTGAACCCTTGTATCTCAAAGAAAAATCTAAGTTTAGCTTTTAAATTAATTTGTAGTGCCAACATGACAAAAAATATTCAGCTGAAGCGGGTATAATTGAAATCTTGAACAAGTGGAAGAATGCAGCTAAATGAGAAGGAAATGGTCTCAGTACACTATTCCTTCATTGCTCCTCACCATAACAGGGCAGACAGTAAGTCTAAAAATATTTTAAAGACTTCTGCTGTAAGATGGGATATGTTCTGTACAAGTACATAAATGCCATTGCAGTGTACCCCTCCAGCCCCCCACTCAGCCTGCACGAATAATTAACTAACGCAAGAATTTCGACCAGCCTGCCTGAAACAAAATGATCACATCCATACTTCGTAGTGGTTTTAAACAAACAAAATAAACCGCAGTCATTCCTTGGGATCCTGATCGATTTTATTTACGAATGAGATATCACAAAAATTCACAAAGTATGACCAAAATATTCAGAGGGCTTTGTAAAGATTACAAATAGCAGGGCTTTGAATGAGAACCACATTTGGGCAGTTTGCATAGCAACAGCCTTCCTGCCGATTCTGCCCTCTTCTCTGAAAGCATTTGACATGAGTACGCACCGAACAAGTAAAAAAGAAGAATAATAATAACAACCCTCTTAAAACAGTCAATGCTAAAGGAATATGGGCACAGATAAACCGCAGATAAATCGCTTCACAACGCACGGCCCCATCCAGACCCTTTCCATGCCCATCCTGCCCAGAGGATGCCCTGCCGCGGCTCCCACGTTTACACCCCCCGCACCCACTGCAGGACCCGGGGCATCAGCAAAACACCGCGCCGGGGCCGGGACAGCCCCGCGAAGCCCGCCCGGGCCTCCACCACACGCGGCGCCGGGCCGCGGGAGGCGGCACCCCGCCGGGTATCCGGGGAAGGGGCGGCGGCGAGCCGGGGGGGCACTGCCCGGCGGCGTCCCGTCTGGGGCCCCGCGGCGCCCCCGGGGCTCGGCGGCGGCGCCCGGCTAGCAGCGGCTCTCGGCGGCGGCGCCCGGCGGCGGCGTGGCGGGCCCCGAGACGGCGGCCGCGGCGGTGGCCGGCTCTGAGATGGCGGCCCCGGGGGTGGCGGGCCCAGAGATGGCGGCTCCGGCGGTGGCGGCCCCGGGGGTGGCGGGCCCCGAGATGGCGGCGTCGGCGGTGGCGGCGCCGGGGTCGGGGGGCCCCGAGATGGCGGCGCTGGGGTCGGCGGGCGCGGCGTCGGCGGGGGGGCGCCGGCGGGGCCGGTGCGGGGCGCGGTGGGTGGCGCGGCGCCGCGGCTCTGCCTCGAGGCCAGGGCAGCAGCAGGCGCCGCCGGGCCCCGCGCCGCAGAGGCCTCGCTGGAGGCGGCGCGCCCAGGGCCGGTGGCTCTGGAAGAGCAGGTAGGCGAAGGGGTTGAGGGCGCTGTTGGCCGCCGCCACGATGCCGAGTGCCGCCAGCGCCTCCCGCGCGCCGCGGGCGCCGGGCCGGGCGGGCGCCGAGGCGAGGCCGAGCTCCATGGCGCAGCGCGGCAGGCGGCACAGCGCGAACAGCGCGATCAGCACCAGCGTCAGCTGCAGCGTCCGCGCCCGCGCGCGGGGCATCCCGCAGCCGCCGAGCCCGGGCGGCGGCCCCGCGTAGCGCCGCCCGCTCCCCGCCGCCGCCTTGTGCCCGCGGGCGGCCCACACGGCGAGCAGGATGCGGCCGTAGGCCCAGCCGAGCAGGCAGGCGGGCGCCACGAAGCCCGTGGCGGCCCCGTAGGCGGCGTAGGCCAGGCCGTGCCAGCGCGGCAGCTCCTCGAAGATGCTGCGGCAGCGCGGCCCGCCGGGGCGCGGCGCCGGGCGGAAGACGAAGGCCTGCGGCAGCGCCAGCAGCGGCGCCAGCAGCCAGCCCAGGGCGGCGAGGCCGCGCGCAGGCAGCGGCGGCCGCGCCGGGCGCCGCACCACGTGGTGCCGCTCCAGCGCCAGCAGCACCAGGACGTGCGCCGAGGCCAGCGGCCCGCAGCCCTGCAGCAGCGGCAGCAGGCGGCAGGCGGCGGCCCCCGGCGGCCAGCCCGGCCCGCGCAGCTCGGCCGCCAGCCGCGGCAGCAGCGCCAGCCCGCAGCCACAGAGGTCGGCCAGCGCCAGGTGGGCGATGAGGAAGTCCATCTTGCGCCGCCGCCGCCGGCCCCGGCCGCAGCAGCCGCAGCAGCCGAGGCGGCGCAGCACCAGGCAGTTGCCCACCAGCGCCAGCAGCAGGACGGCGCCCGCCGACGCCGCCCGCGCCCGCCGGCTGGGCAGCGGCCACTGCCCCCCGGGGGCGGAGAGGTTGAGGCCGCCTGCTGGCTCCGGGACGCTGGAGACGTTGGGCACGGCTGCCGGGCTGCTCGGGCTGAAGGGGTCTTCCATGGCTCCCGCACGGTCCCGGCGGGGAGAAGGAGGAGGAGGAGGAGGGCGCTGCGCCGGGCGGCCTCGTGCTCCCCGCCGGGCACAAACTTTCCCGGCGGGCGGCGGCAGCGCGCGGCGGCGGCGCTCCCCGCGCCTATATAGGGGCTCTGCCCGTCATGGGGCGCGGGGAGGGGGCTGCGCACCCCCGCGGCCGCCGCGCTTCCCCACCCAGCGGCCGCCTCCCCCCGCCGCCAGCCGCCGCCGTCCTCCCTGGCGCCCGCGCACCGGCAGCGCCGCGCACCGTCCGCACTTGCCGGAGGCGCCCGGCCGCCCCCTCGGCCCGGCCCGCGCCGTCGGCGGCCGCTGCGCTGCGTCCCCCGCGCTGCCGCCAGCCCGAGGGTTTCGCTCACGCACCTGCGAGGACGGGATCCGCGCCCGGGGGGGGAGATGCCCGCGGCAGCCGGGGCCGCGGTGCGGGGCCGAGGTGCTAAGCACATCGCGGCGCGTGCTGCTCGGATCAGAGCGGAGCGAGGCGAGGGCTGTGCGTGCACCCCGCTCGGCAGGCGGCATCCTGTTGCACCGTCCCGGTGTGGGGTTAACACCGTGGGCTGCGCGGGGCAGCGGTCCCGCTCGCGCGGCGCTTGGCAGTCATTGCTGTCTTCCTTTTTTTTCCTTTCCCCCCAGGCACATTTCGAAGAATAGAGAAGGAATTAGTAAAGCTTATATTAATGAATTACTACTCATGAAATGAACTGTGTTTTCATCCAAAGGATGCATCCTTCTGCTACACCGACCGTCTTTCATTGTGATTTCCACCAGATGGCACTTTGATGCAGGGACGCCTCCATCCAGCGTCACGTAGAGTGACTCAGAATACATTAAAGAAGCCAAACTCTTAAGAAAATATTAAGAAAAATCTAACTAATTAGGAAATTCACTTAAAGCTTTGGGGGGAGGATAGCCTCCCTCTTTTGATCAAAATGTTTTAAATTCAGTTGGTAGATACGGTTCTAACTTAGGTTCATTCCAGGAATTAAGTTGTGCTTTGTTTGCCGTATTTTGATAACTAAGTAGCTTGGGGATATTCTGTCATTTTTTACACGTTTATTTCAATTGGCAGATAACATTTTATCAGTTTCGCTAGCTCCAGGAACTAAGTTGTGCTTAGTGAGCCACATTTTGGTAACTAGGGAACACGGAAAAAAGTAATTATTATGTTTACATTTTTATTAGCGATTCCATGCATCCCTTGCTTTCCAAACTTATTATTGTATGTATTCAGTGCTCTAAAACCACGTGCTTTTAACGAGGGACAGCTGCACATCTGGGGCAGTATGGAGAAAACAAAAAGCCACTGACTTGTCAGATGTCTTAAGTAAAGGGATCGTCTTATTGATCCCAACACTTAAACTACGCTACCTAATGATGTTTGTTCTTATAATTATGCTACGAATATTGCGCGTGTGCTGCCCAAGAACACAGGAATACGTCGAATTTTTACTGAAAGCCGTCGGGACGAGCGCTGTGATTTCACACGTATTTTCGGTGTGGAAAGAGGCCCGCGAAAACGCACCGCCCGCCTCAGCCGCCGGGCGGCCGCGCGGGGGGAAGGAGGGCAGCCGCGCGGGGGAGCCCGCCGAGCCCTCGCGCCCTGCCCCGCCTGTGCTTTGGGGGCCACGGGAGCGCCCGCGGGGGCCGGGCCGGGCCGGGCCGGGGTACCTCCCCCGTCGCGTTCGCAGCCGCCCGGCAGGGGCGGCCCCGCCCGTCGAGGCGGAGCGCGCGGCGCGGCCGTTACGCCCCCGGCGCGGGAGCGCGCCCGCAGTGCCCGCCGGGAGCTGTAGTCTCCTTTCCTCTGGCACCGGCGGGCAGCCGCGCGGTACGTGTGGGAGGCCCGCGGGGGCGGGGCGGGGGCAGCGGGGCGCGTGTCCGTGCCTGTGCCCGCGCGCGGCCGGGCGGGGTCCCCTGGCGCCGCGTCGCGCCGCGGCCGTGAGGGGAGGGCGGCGCCGCTGCCCGCGCGGCGGCAGCCGGGGGCCGGCAGCCGGGAGCCGGGCACTGGGCAGTCCCCGTCGCCTGCCTGTGTGCCTCGAGGCGTGTCTGCGGGAGGGCGCGGAGGGAAGAAGCGGTTCCCCGAGCCCTGCCGGGGCCCGCGGGGGAGGCTGGCGCGGGGAAAGGGAATGTTTGCGGATTTTTGGTGTTTGTTCAACTCCGTTTCGTCAGAGCCGGGAAGGGAGCTGGCTGTTCCGGGCGCTGCCCGTCCGCCCCTGCGAGCCCGGTGCCACAGAGGCAGCCGGCGGGGCTCAGGCCCTGCGGCGACCGAGGCGGCGCGCCGCGACCCCCGCAGCAGCGGGGCTGCCCGAAGGGGCACGGTTCGTTGAGGGCTGTGTGGTGTTTCCGAGCAGCTGTGCTTCTCCTCGCCGCGGTCACCCTGGGATTGTTGGCAGGACGCACTTTGGGTCTTGCGCTCCTGCCCTGCTGGGATGCAGCGAGGTCTGGGAGGCTTACGCGGACGGTTATACTTTCTGCCTCTTGTTTAAACAGAGGGATTTTAGCTTGGCTAGTGACCCGGAAACAGCACAATCAAGCAAAATGGAATTTTTAGTTCACCTTACGTAGTGTGCAATGGAAACTACACTTTCCAAGGAGCCCTAAGAGGGCAAACAAATAAAACGCCAATTTCATGTGCTTTTAATAGGTGACTGTTTACTAGCTCAGCAGTTTCATGGTTAGGGCCTAACGCCAGTAGTTTAACCGTTTTGGGAACGGGAGGGAAGCAACAGTTGCGGTAGGTTCCTGCCATGAGAGGCAGTGCTGCAGAAATGGCATCGCATCCAGGGCTCGGAGTTGCCTGCTGGAAAAGTGGAAAAGCATGTAAGATGACAATCAGCTTGGAGGGCTGTTAGGCTTCTCTTCCGTAAGGTCCTCGAGCCCACCCCAAGTCTCTCCCAAAGAAGAAGCTGTAGGCAAGAAGCCACTGCTTCCTTTTGAGCTTTCAGTGGCTACTGGACTGTTTCAGTTTGTTAGCACTTTGCAAGTATGCCTCCACTTCATGGATGAGAAAGTGTCCAACAGTAAGCTCCCAACAAGAGAGTCTAGTTGCAGGTTTTTTCTTGCTATGCAGCCTTTAGTTGCTCTTCTTTCCTAAGAGAAGATGCTCTTCTGCCATTGTACTTTTTCTTAAACTCAGTACTGCATTGACAAGTACACGTTGCCTTGAGGACTTTGTTCTGGGGGACCTGGGGCTGTTCTTATTATACAGTTCGTTGTAGATAAACTTCTTTACATCTCAGTCTAGCTGTAAAATGAAGCAGTTTGCTATTACTTACTCCAGTTAATAAATCTAGGGTGCACCATGCACGAACAGTCTCAGCCAGGTTTCAGTCTTGGGCAGCTGTATAGTATAGTATATGTATACAAATGCAGGCTGGCTGTAGAAATGAACACTAAATGTGTTCTCCACTAAATGAACAAGGGATTTGGTGCTAAGTGCTATTTTAATACTGGTCAGGACATATCTACATATTTATATGTGTAATTTTTTATTGATGTCTTAATAAAATTGTTTCTAACTACAGGCACCTGTGTTTTAAGATTTTGGCCAATCTGGGAAGTTTATACACAGAGTTAGCCAAAAGGTGATGGTAAAAATTGGGTGTTTTCTATTCCAGGTCTTATGATTAGATTGCTACATACTATGCTTATTTTCTAAAGAAAATAAGAAAAATGTGTGTGTTTTATTGGATAGTTCTGTGAGTCTGAAAACTGTGATATTTTGCTTTCTAGGCAAGATTTGGTAGAGCACCTGTATCTAAAATGCAAAGAGTCTGTACTTAGAGTTAATTATGCATAAATCAGAAAATAACTGGCCTTGAAAATACCATGGTGTTATTTATACCAGTCATCCTGGTATATCATCTTATTAGGAAACATGCAGTTGTTGAGCATGAATACACATGGGAATGTAATAAATGACTTCTAAGCATGGTTTTAAACTCATGTGACCCACTCAGTGGGAGGCAGTTGTGGAGTGTTGCCTATAAGGAAAAAGGCAGTACATCCAACTCGGAGCTGTTATCAGGGCAGCCCAGATCATCTCCTCTGCTTTATCTGTCCTGGCACAGTTCGCTCCAGCTGTGCTGAGCCTTGCGAAAAGCCTGCCTTTTTTATGCTCTTGGGGCCAGCCCCGCTACCTCACAAAAAAAGCTTTTTACATAAAGAAGCACTTTGATAAAAGCTGCTACGCGTGTGAACAAAGCAGGCCTAGGTGTGGTAGGAGTGCTGGAGAGAGCCAATGTTGGAACTCATTATTTTGAGCCTTCATTTCTTCATGTGTTTCCTCATCTCTGTTGTGATCTGGTGTGGATCTAAGGTACTGTGTGGTTTGCTGCGTGACTGAGAAGCTCTACTACTCTTTGTAACTCTGTGCCCTCTTTGCAACTTGATTGTGTCTGCCTGCAGTTCCTCTTTATTCTCAGTGTGTGCAAAGATTTTTTTTTTCTTTTAGCCTGATTTTCTGAGGAAGTGAAGGTGATATGGTTGTGCTATGAGAGTGCTATGTGTGTATGAGGAGTTCTAAGGTAACTGGAACATAGCAGCTAATTGTAACCAAATTTGGGAGGAAGATTAAAAGTCTCAAAGATAAGACATTCTTGCAGGTTTTGTGATAAAAGAGGGAGACGTACTTATTGAAAGACTCCTATTGAAAGAGAGAGCCTATTAGACATTTGAAATAAATAAGGGAAGAAAGGGAAAGGCAGAATATGTTTGCTAAAAAGCCCCGATTTGATACAGCTTCTCACTGAACGATTTGTTATCCCTTTTGCAGCCAATGTTTTTACTTTTTTATGAACTTACATCAGTTTGTATTTCTAGTCATAACATTATTTAAATAATACTGGATTTAGATGCAAATGCTAATTTTTATATTTACAGCAAATGCCGTATTTTACCTTTAGTGTGCTAGTATTTGTTTGCATATAGATTTTGAGAGAAGATGGTGATTAAAGCGTAGAGTAAATAAATAAATAGAGATTTAGAAATTATCTTTCTCTGCCCCAGGTATCAGTCTGCAACAGTCAGTATTACCAGTCCCAGTTCTGTTAATGAACACATTGGCTAAACATTGTTATGAAACTCCTGTGCTTTGTTTCATGTGCATATTGATAACCTGTTATGAAAACTCGTGTTCCTTTCATGTCACATGTTAGATGGATAGTGGCTTCTCTGTGACTAAGGCATCCCTTCTATATGTAAAAATCCAAACATGAATTCTTTTATAAAGTGTCTTTTTGATATTTTTGTGTTTTAAGGACATGGATTTGCGCAGCTCAAGCAAAGAAACAGTTGAAATGGAGCCTGATGCTCCTGTATATGTTGGTAAAGAAGACGACATAAAAAAGTCCCAAAGAATAACCACCAAGGTCAATGACAGAGAAATTGTCGTTTTCTACCATGAAGGGAAATTTTATGCTATGGACTCTCGCTGCTACCGTAAGATATTTGCACATATGATCTTGATGTCATAACAATTAACCGTAAAATTTGTTACATAAATTAATATCATTTTCTACTATGTTTTAGATGCAGGAGGTCCTTTACATCTTGGAGAAATAGAGGTATGTAAGCATAATAAAAGTAATGCATGTAAATGTAGTCATTTGAAATCTTCTGATGCATTTTTGAATACTTTTATGTGAATATAATGTTGAAAGAAAGAGGCATTTATGTAAGAATAACATTGCCTATCACCCTATTGAAGCTGACATTTTATACATGTTTTTATCTTGTGAAGCTAAAACGAAGTGAGAAATGGGGTTATAATCTGATTCCCTTTGCTGTATGGATGCACCCCGTAATGGTAGAATATTATTATTAGGCAGTCGTACTATGAACATTAGAAGGAAAGGCTGATGCTATTCACTTCTTGGACATAGTTCTCCAGCACCAAGTGAATCACCAGTCCAGGTTGCTACTGAAATGATGGTGCTCTTAGGAATCGAACTTTGTATTCCTGCGTGAATGGTGATTTAGCTGTACTGCACTGCACCAGGCATATCTTTTGGCATAGAATATTTTCCAAGGAAAGGAAGAGTCAGAAGTCAGTGGCTCACTTTCTCTCTCTGCTTTTTTTTTTTTCTTTTCAGGATATCAATGGTCAACCATGTATTATTTGTCCTTGGCATAAGTATAAAATTACTTTGGAAACAGGAGAAGGATTATATCAAGCCATAAACCCTATGGAACAATCACCAACACCACGGTGGCAATCAAAAGGAGTGAAACAAAGGATTCATAAAGTTACTGTAGACAACGGAAACATTTATGTGAGTCCCCCAGATTTGTCTGTAAGCTTTGACTCAGACTATTATGCTGACAAGTGCAAAAATAATGGTGATTTTGCTATGGAAAAATAAAGCGAATCGCACGTAGCACAACAAGTGGCGGCCAAGAAGTAGAATCCTGGTGAATGTCCCTTTGAAGAATCATAATCATCAAATAAAAATTTAACGTGGCTGTAAAGATTGTTTCCAGATGAAATTCTAATGCTAATGTTATGTTAAAGCATTGAACAATGTAGAAATGAAAAGACAGAAATAGAAGCTCCTATCTTCTCAGAACTGACTGACCTTGTGCCAGTGAAGTGTTTTTGCTCTTGCCTTTCAAAAAGACTTATGTACAGCAGACTGCTTCATAATACTTGACATTTTAGAAATCTTTCTTTGCTAGAATTCTTTTAATTTCAGGAGGCAAAATAGTATAGAATATTACTGCTTATAAAACACATTGAAAAGTTTAAGTTAAATAGTCTGGTGTAAAGGTTATATTTATATATTTAACAGTTTATACTTACAATACCTTCTGTATGTGACATTGAAATTTTAAACTTTTTAGATATGCAAGTAATTTCTGATCTTTATTAATCTAAAGAGCCAGGTTTACAAAGAGAAGTACAATGTGTGAACATATTTTAATGTGCTTCTCTACGCCTGTTTGTATGTCACTACTTTGGTTCCATAGAAGTATGTATTTTCTTCTTCCTCACTGAACTCCTTTTCGTAGTACATCATATAATGTCACCAATACTTGTCATGCATAATTCATTATTCCTGATTCTATTGTTGGGTAAGAAAGAAGTTGTTGGGTAAAAAAAAAGATTTGGTATATAATGTAGCGGTTCTTTTTTGTTTGGTTCTTGTGTGTGTTTTTTTTAAACTTATTTTAAACACATTATTATATATTCATTTAAAAAAATATCCTTTCTATTTAGATCTAAAGTTTGGTTTCTGCATGTGAATTCATTGTATAATATCAGATCTGCCCTGATAAGCCTGCTCCCAGGACAGAGAAACTTTCCCTCTGTTGTCTTGCATGATAGGTGGGCTGTGGGCTGAGACGTGGTGGAATCTCCTACCCAGCCCGTGCAGTCAAGAGTGCCGCTTCCAAGTTCACAGGAGATATTCTGTGAAAGCTTAGGATCAGCCTGGAATGCTTGACCTGTCTATCTGTTAACATGTCTGCATCATGACTCCAGTTCTTCAGAATGGCTTTTTGGTGCTTTGTAGGCTATTTGCAGAAATTCTGTTTTATTCAGGTTCACTTTCAAGCTAACTGGTCTTCATCTGTGAGTTTCTCTCATTCATTCATTGGATTGTCTTAATGTACGTGAATAGTAAGTAGATCCATGTCAGAATCACTTTTCATATAAATATATTTATAAGTACTGAGGAGTAGAGGAATAACAAAGGAAAACATTTGTGCCTGATTCATCACAAAAAAGCAAAGCACATTATCAATTTATGTCACTATATGAAGGATTCATCATGTTTATATTTAGATGTCTGCATCTGATTATGTCCCCTTATATTGGTTTTGTGGTCAGTAGAGAGAAATTGGCAACTTTAAGATTGCCTGTTTCTAAACTTTAAGGTAAATCTGATCTATTTAAGTTGTGTATTTTAGAACTGCACCATAGAAATGCATTCCTTCTCCTCTCATTGACCGTTAAATCAGCTGGTGCTGAGTAGTTCAGATGTAAATGCCTGCCTTCTGTCAGATGAATCACATCTTGCTCATGTGCTAGAAACTGCTGTTGTTTACTGGCCAGTTTTGTGTATTTTTTTGTGTATTTTTCTTTCTTACCCTTCTTGCAGCCACAGTGTAGATGGTAGGAAGGTAAGGAAGGAAGGTGATGGAGTGGTACGGCTGCTACTGCATCATATAAAAGAAAAATATTGTACAGCCCTCCAATATACCCTCATTGATTAGTATGATTGCTACAACAGGGGGGTTCTTCTGCTTGTTTGAGAGTTTTTTTTCTAGCATAAAGAAACTCTGGAGACATTATGGTGACAACAGATATTGCAGGTCCGCTCTCTGATCCAGTGCAGAGTGAAGGATGCGAATACTGACGCTAATTTACCTTTCAAAAGGAAATTCAGGAAAGCTTTGTTTCTCTAGAGGGTATACATTGTAACTTTCTCCATCTCTCTCCTTTTCATCACTGCCATTTTTAGTGTTTTCTCTTAGGGATTTTTCCTCTTGAACAATATTTTTTATTTTTCATTTTTCCAAGTATGGCTTTAATAAAAGTTGTCTATTTAAATTAACAAAGATACAGTTTAGCGTAAGAAAGTTATGATTTTGAGTAATATGTTATTGCCTATTTGACTTTCAGTAGAATGCTAGTAGCAGGAAGTTTTACCTCAAAGTTTCATGTGCATGTTCATATTAGTAGAATAGTACTCAGTCTTTTGTAGCATTGAATTTTCTAGCTAAAATCCAGTGAAGTGCCTGATCATACACTTACTGTTAGCCCTGTGAAATCAGGGGGACTTCATGTTCATGTTTAGGTGCTTCGATAGGCCACTTCTATTAAGCATTTCTCTACTATAATAACTGCATACTATTTGCAAACTTCTTAAGAGGTTTTGCTTTTACTTTTAAATACATTCTTATTCACAGGGAGATGGCACTTATTTAATTCCTAAAGTTTGTCAATCAGTTCATTTTTCCCTCAGTTCTCTTGTTGATGGTCACATAAAGAATAGAGAATTATTAACTTAAGTGGTTATGGACAAAGGAGGGAGAGTTGGCTGACTGTTAAGTTTCTGGTTTTTTGACAGCAGAGAAGAAAACCTGCAGCATTTTAAGATTGCTATGTTTTTAAGAAAAAGTTCCATTTCATTTTATTTGTTTACTATTGCATATTAAAATATGCACCTACCTTAAAAATATTGTAACCTTTTAGTGTCAGAGTTGGACGTTTCTTTGTCTAACTTCCATGATAAAATTGTGCTCCCATACAACAGCTGTGTAAAGTACTAAAAAAGTTGTAGCGAGATGATGTGGAAAAAATGCTAGAAGATAGATTGTGATGACTTCTAATGTAAGAAATATAAATATTTCACTTGCTTGACAGTTACTCCTTCCAACTTCTTTTCAGAGCAATGCTTATGCTTTTCCAGAGTCAGATACAAGCTATGTCTCAGTCTGTGGCCCAGGCCAGCTCCATAGTATTATATGGCACTTCCAGAAGTGCATGGGTTAGGTATTTTACAGTTGGCAGCTTATCTCCAGATTTGCTTATATCACTTTTGCTAGAAAAGACCAATTTCTGCATGCTGTCTTTTGTCTTGCCAACCTATTTTTTAGGTACAATTCAGACATCTTCATACTAAGCAATATACTCCAGAACTTGGGAATGTTTGGTGATGTATATGCTTATGTTCAATTCCTAGTTAAATATACTGAAATATTAGGCGAATAAATGGAAAAGACTGAGGTTAGCTTGAGAAGGGAACCAGCTTGATAAGAATGGGTGGAGAGAGAATACCAAGGGAGCTAGGATGTGATGAGGGAGCTGAGACTGGCAGAAGTAGGATGAGGAACTGAGACCAAGTGCAAAGAAGTTAGGAGTATCAGAACAGGTATTCAGTTGGCAGGTAAAATAGAGAAGGTGATTGGAAGTCATGGGGGAAAGGAAACTTCAGGAAAAACAGAAAATGCAGCAAAAGATACTTCAAGAACGAGGAGACTGAAAAGGATGGGGCATCTAGGACTGAGGAAACACTGGTAGCAGTAAAGGAAGATTGGGACACAGCTGTTTGAAGGGAGAGACTAACACCTGAATAAGGACATGAGGTGTAGTTAAGCTAAGGGAGTGGGACCAAGATGATGTTTAAGGGACAGTGAAGAGATGGAAGGAATAATAGTTGTAGGCAAGAGACCAGGAAGTCATTGGCTGCATAATTTAAGCTTCCTGGAGAGATGTGTTAATGCGGAATTGCAAAAGCTACCCTCCAGATCATTCAGGAGAACTGTTTTGTTGGTGATAGTTTTGGGGGTTTAGTTTAGTTTTGACAAATGTGCAAACACCATCTGTTTTCCCATCATTAATCAGCCTAGCAAAGAACAGAGAAACGTATTTTATGCTTTGGCTTGAAAATTTTCATGATGACTCTGCAAGCTCTGTAAGCTGCTTCTAAAAGCAGCTTGAACAGAATAAACAACAGTTATATTTATCCTATCATGAAGCCATCTTTCTGAAAAAGCAAGATAAAACCTAAGACTGCTGTGGTTTGAACTGCAGTTTGAGCCTCGACCTGAGGTTGCTGTACCATAAACATTAATTAGACATTGTTAATCATAGGGCTGGATGCTGTAAGTTTTCCTTGCTGCATGTAATACGTTGTTCTGCAATGTCCCATTGACTTCATTGGTGCTGTACTCGAAATAAGGTGCTTCAAGGGCTAGTAAAGTCAGGTCCAGAATTGCAGGATATGAAGCACATATTATATTGGTGAGAGCCAGTCTTTGCCAGATAGGAGATCCCATGAAGCAAGGAAAAATGTCTAGTCTGTAGGTAAATAGTTTTCAAACCAAACACTTATTGTCAAAGTATTAAACCTTCTCAGAAGCATTGTACCATTCCTTATTTTCACATTTAATTTTGAAATTAAATAAACCCTGAAGTTTATATCTGTTCTTTTTTGATATGATTAAGGAAAGTAATTCATGTTGTTACTTCTGCTGGTCATGCAAATGTTGGTTTAGGGTGCAGGACTTCACCAGTTCTCTAAGCATCCCATTAGTCTGCCCACTTAACTAACTTTTTAAAGGTTACTGGAGGAAGTAAGAGTTGGGGAATGGAAGCAATATTGCTGAAGAGGTGCTAGAGCCCTCTTCTTGTGTGGGAAGAGGGGATATGAGTGCAGAGATTCCCTTCTACTTGCAGTTTTGTAGGACAGTCAAGCTGCAGCTCTGAGACGGCCTAGGCTGGTCTAAATGGTAGGTGCTTTCCCCTCCTCAGCTGCGTGTACCCACCTCCCTCCCCTCGGTTGCTCCGGTGCTTGCAGTCTCCTTCACTGATCCATTTCACCACGCCAACCCTGCAGAGAAGTATTCACTTTCTTAGCTGAGCAAAGGGTTCACTCAACACTGGAGTCGGCGTAAGGGTGAGTATAGGAGCCCGTGGCCGGTGGCAAAGAAGTGGGCCTGAGTAGCCAGCAGGGCAAGGTCTCTGATCTCAGCATGAGGTGACCAGGCGTATTCACCACCTTCCACCTCCCCCAGGTCCTTAGCTGTGGTACTCGTGGGATCTGTCCTCCAGCAAAAAATAGCAGGTAGTTTTCTGTTGGGTCAGTGAATTCAGTCAGATCAGTGAATGGTTGAACGAGGGTCAGAAAGAGCACAGTGTGAGTAGTGAGGGAATAGGGAAGGAGGAGCATGTGTGGAGTAAGGGAGTGTGATCTGTTAGATCAGTTCTGTGTAACTTCACCCAATGAGTATTGTTTCCTGTAGGTTTTACTCATGCAAACCTATTAAGTGGAATTGCTCACTTGAACAAAGATTAAACAGAGTTTTAAATTACTAAACTGTGCTAAAGATGGTGAAGTTGACAGTTTTACTTGTAGTAACACAAACTGAGAAATGGAATATTGTTAGAAAATCTAACTATTTTCCTACATTACTTACAAAGAATGTCCGGAAAGGTCTTCATTAGTGTTCAAAGACCCTCTCTCACCTGAACCTTATAGAGAGGGCACTTTGGCGTGCAAATATTTTTCAGAAGGTAACCAGATATGGTATTTAGCCCTGCAAATTTTTGTAGCAGTTCTGGTTGCAAGAATTTGACAACAAATTTTGAAGATGCAGATATTCTGCTTAGCCCATTAATGACTCTTACTGTGTGAGATGAAGAGAGTGCCCTGACAGGCACTGGCTGTGATGCTTGAACAATGGGATTGTTCTGATGAAAGACATGCTTGAGAAATATGGTTTATTATTGCAAACTCTAGTAATTAAAGCATGAAAGCCTATGGAGGAAAGACTATTCCAGAAATAATTATCTTATATGAAAGTTATGGTAAAATGTGTGTTATTTTATTAAAAAAATTAGTTGTGATTAATTTAACCATCAATTAGTTGTGATTACTTTTTCATTTAATGTAAAAAAATGAAACTATTTCATTTGTGGCTTTCCATGTTCTGTTGGTATTTTGCTGAGGCTGTGATGGACTAAGGACCTAGGCAACACAAAGACTGTAGGTAAAGGTTTTATTTTTTATTAAGCCAACTGCTGCAGTTGGGAAAAACTACTAAAGTTTTTCAGCACACTGAAGTAGGGCTCTAGTGCCTGAAAGCTTTTCAAATTTTTCCATCTATGCAAGTTGTTTAAAGAAAAATATTGTCGCTGCTTGCAAATGACCTGCCTTGATTTGTGTTAACACTCAAGATACCAACACATCTTGTCCCCGTTCAAGTAATAGGTATCACATTTTTATGATGCTATATACTTAATATCTTGAAAAAATTCTATGCTTACTTAGTACAGATGGCTCCAGGGAAATAACATACTTTTACACCTGCTATTCGGCCCAGGAAAGCATAGAGGAAGAGTAGAGTGGTAGCCTTCTCTGTAATTGTTTTATTGCCTTTCAGTGTTCCTAGCTCTGTACTGGCTCAGCACCCAAGAAACTGGCTATCATCTGAATTTAAAAAGTAGTAGGTGTTCAGGATGCTTAGCACTTCCCAGGAGACTGTGTCACCTTGCACTGTATTTTCCATGAGAGTCAGCATCCAAAGAAAACCTGAAGCTTGCTATCAGAAAAAGGTGCACCTTGCACCATTTCAGTGGTGCAGGTGTTCATGGGAATTTTTATTATCAGCTCAGAGCATAAAGGGCTTGATAGAGAATGTGTTAAGCTGAAACAGTGCTTGATCTTACCTAAAGTCATGTAATGTTTGACTCCTGATGATTTTATCTATTGTTTTTAATTTTTTTTAATAGCATTGATAACTGGTTAATGTAAGGACAGGCATATTAGAAATGCTTAAACTGTAGAGGCTAAGCCTACTAGTATTTACAAACGTGTGCTACCTCTGTGTTCATCTCTAATCACAGTGGGCTTTGCTCCTGTCACTTGGACAGTGCTAGCTCTAACAGTAATTATCTGTTCACTCCTGTGGACATCTTTTACAAGATGCTTCTTTGCTGACCCAAAATGGCACTGTTAGTCTGCTTTGTTTCCTTCCTCTTACTCCAAACCCATTCTTTCAGGATAACTTGTGAGATTCTTGCTCTTAGCAGTGGACTGTGCTGGGTGAAAAGTCCCTGTTTTCTCATGTATCACCTGCTTTGTGTACTGAGTGCTTATTTTTCAGTAGAACTATTTATATTCATACATTGTCCAGCATAGAGGAAGGTGGTGCTTCTTGTCCATTACTGTTGTCCCTACGAACAACCTTCAACTTGAAGCTTCACAGGAAATTTAATTCTTTCTATTCTTTCAGTTATTATTAAGTAGAAGCCTGACTTGTTATCCTACAGACAATAGTATCCAAGCATACTAAAGAAAATCCAACAAATTAATCTGTGTAGTTCTCCTCTGAGGTAAAAGGAAAGCGTGAAGAGCTACAGCTGGATCCATAGAGCCTTACTTAGATGCCCAAATCAGAATTTAAGCCCAAGCTTGTTCAGTTGTTTCTCCGTTAGCCAGCTTAGCTAGCTCCCAGTCCAGCATTTCAGATGTGGTGGGAGGAGAGGTGGCTGGACTCTATCCGAGGAAAACCCACTCCGCAGGGGACATCAGCAACAAAGACTTCTGCATTCTGCTACCCAGCCCTTCAGCGCTGTATGGAGCTAGTAATATTCTGCAGGGCATGGTATGTTCACAGTTGCAGCAGCTTCTCTCCTTTTTCAGTTAGGACATACACACATCATCAGTGCTGAGATGCATAAAATTCCAGCTAGGCTGTCACTTGTTGCTGAACACACCCAGGTTTCTGCTTGTGAGCTGTGCAAGGAAGGGTGACTTGATCCCCATAGCACTGCGGGGGCTGAGGATGAAACTTCAGCTGGAATCTCCAGCTGGCATTTCTTCCTCTGTCTCACATATGCAGTGAGACTAGAGTGTGTACGCCAGTTTAGCCACAGAAGGGGCTTTATTGGTGGAGTGTACGCCTTTAGGGCTTTTATGGTAGCCTGAAGAGTTTCTGAGATTTTGTATTTTGATCTTAGGCACCAGAGTCCCTAAATGTATTTGCCTAAGTATTTTTGATAATCTGGGCCTTACCGCAATTTTCCTGATTGATGATGGGATGGCTTCTCCCCTCTGCCCCTCCCCCAAGAGTTTTGCCACTGGAGGAAGATGTTTTTGCAATGAATGATGAACAGAATACATTTACAATACTTTTAAGTCCACAATGGAAAACTTATTTGAATACATTTACAATACTTTTAAGTCCACAATGGAAAACTTATTTGTGAGAACATTCATAGCAGTAAAATACAATGAGCCAGTAACGCTGCCTCCTCTACAGTAACAATTCTGCATTTTCAGAAGAGTAAGTTTTATCAATCAATCCTTTTGTGAACAAAGTTATGCATACTTTGTGAAACTGAAGCAGAAACTAAAACTAACATTTGAAGTGTTCCCTAATTCCGGTCTAGATGAGTATTCCTCTAGAAAAGACTGCAAGTACTGAAAATGAAACAAAGTAATTCAAAATTGATTTCTGGCATTTACCCAAACACTGTCCCCATCTCATTACAAAATGGAAACAAAGAGTCCGAAATTCCTTCAGGCTAAACAAAATAAATCTGATTTCCTGTGTTTTTTAAGTTAAAGAGATAGAAAAACAGAATGGTTCTAACTCCCTTTTCTGAGATTTTTACATAAAGAACACAACTCAGTTGTTGCCCTTTGCAAAGGGCAGCAGTTACACTCTTTCACTGTAATAATTAGCTTTTCCATTAATTAAGCAATGACATATTTAGCCACTTTTTGTATGTACTAGGCTGGATGCCAGCAAGTTAATGAACTCCCCCTGAGCCTGGTTCTTCAGAGTTCTTCCCAGAGCTCTGTAGTCCGGACTCTGAAGGGATAGTGTATTTCATCACAGGCTAATCATGGCTTACCAATGAAACCTGTAAATCAACAAAATAAATTTAAATTCAAATGGCTCCTCCTCCTACTTATATTGACCTAGGTAGTTGCCAATACCAGAGAACAAAGCTAGAAATGTGTGTTGGTAGTCTAGGTATTCCTTAGGTGACTTTAATCAGCATGTGTCACAAAGAGCTTTTTGATAGCTGTGTGGCAAGGCTAGGTAAAGTACAGTGGTAGTACTGTTTGTGGACCTGCTGAAGGGACGCCTGGTTATCTGTCACCAGGGACAGGATTGTGTTCCCACTGGTCCCAGTAAGTCCCATGACAAAGGAGATGCAATGGGGACAAATGGCAGTGAGACTTTTCACCTGTTTGTTCAGAGTTGTTCCAGATGAAACAGTGTGTGCAACTTCAACTTGGGATCTTTGACAAACTCCTAGTGTTTCATGTAAAACAGGCTGCTGCAACTTTGTATTTGTACCTCAGGAGCAATATGAACATTAGTAAGGAATGAATACCACTAACAGAATCACTACCAACATCTTCCATACACTGGCCATCTCCTGGTTTCCTTGAGCCAGGGAAACAAAACAATAGAGGGCAACATGCCAGAGAGGCAACAAAGTTAAGGTTGTTAATATCAAAGTGGAGGAACTGAGCTTCCAAAACAAGAAGTCCTGTTTGGAAGATCTTTATTAAACCATTTCAGAGCAAGCACTTCTGAGAATTAATTTTAGTTTTATCTCACAGAAAATGGGGCATGTTGCTTACTCACCTGAGCTGGGATCTTAAGAGTCTTAGCAGAATACTTCATGGTACCTGGGAATGCTACTTAGCCACAGGATACAGGCTTCTTTTAGTTTTCATTAAGAGATGCTAAGGTGCATGATTATATTTTAAATACATATATATTTCTATGTAAATACAGCTCTAACTGCTAGGCTATAACTCATGGTGAATGGGAAATGAGGTAGTTGCAAGATAATTTCTTTATTCAAATGTTGTCCATCTTTTAAAAATTGGAGAACCACACTCTAATACATAAACATAAAACATAAGGATATTGTAACAGCTTCAAACCAGTGCCTTTTTATGAGGGCATGACTTATCGATACTTCTTTGCAATAGTGCTTTCATGTTGCTGTGAAATACAATTTTAACTGTATTAGTATCCCACTGTATTAATACAGACAACTCATCCTCTCTTAGGATTATCAACTGGGGTAGAAGAATAGTGTGTCATACCATCTTCAAATACAAAACCACAACAGCATCACAGTTAGGAGCAGAATTTCTGGAGTAACAAAAGGAGCTAAGAGGTTTTTATGGGATGTAAATCCTTGTAACAGGATTTAGGAATCACAGACTGATCCCTTATTATTCCTTGCTGATACAAAGACAAGTTTAATAAAAGTCAATAGGTGAATAAAGACACAGACATAGATACTGTTTTTCAGGATTAAAGACCTAATGTCCAGCAGTTCACTTCTGGACTCACATATTTATTTAATATTCTCTGTCAGAACTACTGAGGATCTTAATTGCTCTATATGTAATTCATGCTACATTTACAATGTATGCCTTTGGGACAGGAACACTGTAGTATACAAGTTTTCATTGAAAAACTATGACAATTTTCTAGCAAGATAAAAGGATAATGATCCCCATTATTCCTGGCAGATGAGGCAAAAATTAAAATCAACTGTGCATGTTAATTTTAGTGCCATAACTGAGTCAAGATACTGAAAGCCTGTTTTTCCAGAGTATATAATAATATACAGCTCTTTTATATGAAGAGCGAGCTTCCTTCATGGGGGTTTCAGGTGAGCACCCTGTGCTTACATAAATCATGACATTTTTCTCATTTTCTTGAGACCTTATGATTAATCATTGCCAATTAAATTTTTTCAAGTGATTTTTCTGTATTTAAAAATTCTATAAAGGAAAAAGTTCTTTAATAGTAACTGGAAATTTTTCAAATATATAGTAAGTTTACAAGCTGTAAGCTTACAAGCTGTAAGCAAGCTAAGTGACACTGTACTACGTACATTTGAGACAGTGTTTATTTGATTATCAGTGTTTATAGGTGCTATTCCAAACCTGTGCTACAGTCTTGGTGATACAGATTTGAGAATGTCTCTACATCCTCAGTTCCTCTTACTCTGGGATATAAATAAAGAAGTAAACCCCTAGAGGAAAAAGAAAAGCGGTAAATGAATGTTCATCTAAATTACATAAATACAAAGGCTACTTAATGGGAACTACAGCATTAAGTGACAATCACCATGACTTTCAATCTCTGAGCAACTCCAAGTCCTGTCCAAAACTTTTAGTTTCATGGAACTTGATTTCAGTCCTTCGTGAGTGAAAACCTCGGCATAGTATCATTCCTACATTCCTCTGATGCAGTGTTGTAAAGGAATGAATTGCCCTCTGCAGATGTTCTGGGAGAGAGATACCATTTTGTGGAGTCAAAGACACAGTTTGGCTTTGGTGGAAAAGTTGCTTGTTCAGAATGCCAGAAGCTGCTGTCTCTTGGCTGAAAACAGATCTTAATCAAGGTGTACAATGAACAATTAAATGTACAATTGAATTCAGTCAGCAAAATGTCTCTCCTATGCTCAAGGAGGTAAACTTTATTTTAAAAACCTTCCTCAAAAATATAAAACCATGAAGATACAGGTTAGCACGGCCAAAAAAAAGAAAGAAAAAAAAAAACAGGACAGAAAAACAGACAAGTTTGCATCAACTGATGCTATTACAACATAAAGATTGCGAAGGAAAGGCTTAAATTAACGTTGAAAACAAATGAGCAAGAAATAACAGCATGAGATTCATCGTAACATTTTAACATCAGTCTGCTCATGTTTCCCTTTCTTTTACAATTGGTTTTTACATTTGCATTTTCCAGTAATAATGCTCATTATTGTATTTTTAATGTTCTTTTTTGCCATTATTTTTAATAATCAGAAGTTACTTCAAAAACAAAATTTTGCTATCACTTATGGTACTACCTAAGAGGTCTTCCTTCTAAAATATCAAAAATGTCATTTAAGCTGTATTCAAGGCATCTCAGAAATTCCTGTAGTTCTCCATCTAAATAGCTAGTTGCATTACATCCTAACCAGTTGTCCAACACATGATATCCAATTCCAAAGCCATCTGATACCACTGGCCCAAATCCACCAAGATTAACAGCAGGACTTTGTAATGTACTAGTCGAAATTATATTATGATTTATATTCTGGTAGGCAGTGTCAAGAAAGAAATCAGGCGTAGGTTCACCTCTGGACACTGCAAGATGTTTCAATGCAAATAAATGGCGATCAAATCCATTTCCTAAAAAAACAAAAATGCATGACCTGTTTTAAGACCTGAAAATATGTATTTTACTAATTATGATGCAGTATTATTCAGAGATTTTCTTTAAACTTGTAACAGGCAAATACCAAAGCTAAAATAGCTAGAAATGGTACTTCTACACTTTGGTATTTCCCTTTAGTATACCAGATTAATAAAATACCTAGGTTAATAATTTTGAGCATCTTTATTAGTTGTAATGAGATACCTGACATGTGATCTTGCACCTTTATTCAGGTAACAAGACTTCAGCTGAAATCAGCAGAATGTACTTATTCAACATCAGATGCATGTCATTTATATAGATGCCTAATTTAGACATCCAGTTCTGAAAGTCTGGATTTCACAATGGGAACATAAATTTACATAACCCCTCCTCCTAGCAATTTCACTAATGTGGCTTCTTTTCCTCCTCCTGCATTTACAAAGGCAACAGATTAAAACAAACTGAATTTTCCAAAATTTTTGATGGATGTTCTGAAAAGATGAAAGCTGAGAGATGTACACAATTATTCTTCTCCTGGGCATCTGGCTAGGAGAGCTGAATAAACTGTTCTGCAGTTATCTCCTTTTGTGAGCCACCGTATGGAATAAGAATCACTTTTTGTGCAAGAGAATAGCATTATTCCAAATGGATCATTGTTTTGGCATAGCTTTATTCTACAATAGCATTTACCTATGGAGCTATTGAGGAACTGCCATTGTTAAGTAGCTGGTGAGTAGCTATTTCAGTTAATTTCACAATGTGAGTAGCTCCCCACAAAAAAGATGAATATTATATTCTGGTTACTTATTTGACATTATACAGCTAGTATTTAAAGTTATTTTTAAAGTTACAAAAATAAACATGGATTGGATTGCCCCCCAAATTAATATTCTAATAACAATTAAGTTACTGTATGAACTTGTTTTAATTCTCTTAATATCTTATGCCAGTTTTTCTACCTTTTAAATTAACTTTTTTAAAAGTTGTCTTAACTATCTAGTTATGATTCTTTACCTCACTTCATTTGGTTTTTTTTTTGCTCATACATTTCTGCTGCTTTGCTGTGATGGCAGTCCATTATACTGTGTGAAAGCAGAAATGACTTTTAATTCTAATCCTCACATAGCATTCTAAAAAGAGACCTAGAAGGGAGATACATATGGAAACTGATGCCTTCTCTCATTTTCAGTTATTTTAAGTGTCTCAAACTGTTAAGAAATGAGTACAGATTCTGCATGCTATGGTACAGAATTTCTTTTTTCGACAATTAAAAATTGAAGTCTTATCATCAAAGATATATGGCAACTGAAATGAGACAAGGAGAGAGTACTGAAAGACTGGCAATTCAGAATCAGAGGAATTCTTCATTAGAGTTTAAAACCCACCTTTCTTGATAACAGTTTGAAGACAGCAATATAAAGAAGGAGTCTTTGGATTTAAGGTCTCTAGCTTGATATGTTAATGTATACCTTCTATATACATAACAGAATTATAAGAGAGACTAACACTCTTAAATTCTGCTCCCTAGCAATAAGGGTTGACATTCTAATGTTTTTTTAGGTAAAATCCACCCTCCACAAAACATAATTTCAGAATTTCTGTACAGATTATAGAGCAGCCAAAAGGGCAGAACACTGATTCTTAAAGCATCTTTTGTAGTTTGTTTGTAACAGCAAGGACTGAGATCTAGATGCCTCCTTCCCATTACAATGAGTCTTAGGAGGCCTTCAAACGCCAAGAGAATCATGTAACATTAATAAAATTTTAAAAGACTTCATTGGCATGGAACTAACCTAAGGCAGCTTCCATTTGCAATCGTCTATGATACTTTGAACATTCATCAATCATATTTCTCAGTTCTGCTACACTGCGTTTACCTCTTTCTTCAACAATTGCCTGTGAACACTGTTTTGTGAGCATAGATGTGGGTCGAATGGTTTCTGTGCGTCCATGTTTAAAAGCAGCAGTACTACATGCTTCATATGAAGGAACAACTTTTCCAAACTGTCGATAAAAAGTAATCTGACATGCAAGTTGAAAGATAGCATCAGGACTCATCCTCTGTTTTACAATATAGTCTTTCCCAAACTTTCTGAACTGAAACCTTTTCATGGACATTTTCTTCTTTCTTTCATCAAACTTCTTATGTGCAACATGTATAGCAGATTGGATTGAGTCATTCAATTTAAACTTCAGTCTCTCACATGTTATGACAGTAGTTTCTGTAGACCTAGAATGTGGCAAAAGAGCTGGGTGCCGTGTACTGTTTCTATAAACTTCATTTACAAAACGGAGAACTGCAACTCCATCTCCCCAAGAATGCTCAAAGTTTATTCCTGCACGGCCATCACCTGTAATAATCAGACTAAAAGATTTATCAAACCAACGATTGAAGCCATTTCCATGAAGCAAGCAATGGGAGAGCTCATCCTCATCCTTTGGAAAAATATTATCTAAGCAGAGACAAAATATTGCACTATCAATTTTCTTTAGGTTTTCTTCATTACCTGCTTCAAGAAGTTGTTGTCTGACTGTTGCCCAGATATTCCTGTCTTCAGTGGTCAAGTATGAGAGTGCAAATTCAGGTAAACGATCTGCCTCTTGAATAATATAAATTAAATGAGCCACAATTTCAGACGGATGCAGAATATTATCAACAGAATCCAACACATCAAAAACATAAAAGTGTCCATTTCTCATCACCAGCAAATGTCTTGAGCATTCACTTGTAAACAGTTCATCTTTGTTTGGTTTTGGAATTCTGGAACTTCTGAAGAGACGGTTATATTGTGACATATCTAAGGGATATGCATTTACCATATATGCTCCATACCATGACACAGAAGTTGGAAGAAGACGAATAAAGTTTTTGAAGAGCCTACTCTGACTCCACTTGGGGTTTCCATAGTATATATCTGGCCTTAAATAATTATTTTTTAGAGAGTTCAGAAATTTTATGGATGATATTATCAGATTTGTTGCTCTTACCAACTGGTTGTTGTAGGCTTCTCTTGGATCAGGAGTTAAACTAATAAAAGGATTGAAGTTTAAAACAACAGGTTCTCTAGCAGAAAGATACATATTAAACCAAGGATCTACAAAAATAAGATTAAAACTCAATTAAATCCCAGTTAGCTCTCTGTAGAAATACATCATATAAAATATTTCTATATAGCAACTTGTTACTTTGCTGATACAGTTTTAAGTTTGTACAAGTGTTTTGACTGATATAAAGAGAATGTAAAATACTCCTAAAGATTGAAGCTTTTACAGTAAGTTCCATTTTTTATTTTAAATTTTCACTATAAATCTGACTTTTTTTTTTTTAAAAGGTCATGTTTTCATGTAATGAATAGGATATAAGAGGTAGGTCTACCCAGTAAGTAACTCTACTCCTGGAGTTAGAGCAGGAGTTATTTTTACTTTTACTAGTCATGATGCTCTGTATCATTTTGTTTTGAATTCACTTAAAAATGCTTTTGTTAATAAGCATGAATTGTACACCTCATTTCACATAAACTTCACTAAACATTGGCTTTCGGAGGGGGAAATTAAGAATAAGACCAGAATATTCTTTTCCAGCAGAATACAGTTTTTGACAAAAGTAAACCAAAGGAGAGATATGCAGCAGTAACAAAAGAATAAAACTATTTTGTAAGAGTGTGGTGAATGAACTGATGTTTGTAAAATACATAGGAAAGCATTTACACCTCAAATTTTACAGATGAAAGCCATTACTGTTAAAGAGAAAACATAATTGATTTTGTTCTTTATCCTTACACTGTAAATATATCAGAGCATATTAGTGATTGCAGCCTTATTCACAGTGCCTCTTAACTGGAAGTAAGGTGAAAATAAGGCCTTTGGCTTTATAAAATTGATGCTATTTATTGTATGTTCTTTCCATCTTCAATTTGAGACTGGAAAGTGAGATCTCATCTCTTAGAAACTGATTTTCATGACAGGTTCAAAACCCAAATATGTGATTTTTGAAAAAGTACCATTTGGTTCTTTTTTAAGATTAAGTAGAGAAACAGTTAACATTAAGAGAGGGGAAAAAGGAAGAAATATGAAATTTAAACAAAATTGTTATTATTTTGCATTATGAAGTTACACAAAACAAGATGTTTTCCTATGAGGTTAATAGAAGATGAAGAGATGGAAGGAAATTTATGACATGTGCTTCAACATAAAAGCACCACACTTGCCATGAAAAAGTAAATGCAAGTAGTCCAAAAGCACATCTAGACAGCTTGTTGATTCCAATTTCTGCTACACCTTAATAAGATATTAAGTGGAAAACAAACCTGATATATAGCTTGTATGCGTGTTCTTTTCATCTAGCTCAACCAACTCTCTGTGCAATCGCTTGCCAGCTCCTTTTTCAAACTCTTTGGCAATTCTTTTGGTATTTCTACAGTATTGAGAATGGTACATTATTACACCATAGCAAAATTCTTCTTCCTTATTTTTTTAAATGATCATTTTTTGCGAAATAAAAATTAAACCCTTAAAGCTAGTCTATTCTGATTGTCTCTGAGCAGAACATCTTTTATGTTGACCAGTCTGTCATTCTGGCTTCATTTTTAATTGCAGCTACAATACATTTAATAAAGTAGTGGGCACTGAAGCAAGCACCACAAACCATCAAGTTCTAGTTAGTCAGTTTATATCTGTTCAACCTCTAGACCAATAACAAATGCAAGATAATTTGAAGTTACGTTTCTCTCTCTCAGCTTAGAGGAAAAAAGCACATAGGTAAAATACTTAAGGATTTTATGGACTGAGTCAAGACTGCATCTTAAGCTTCCAGAGCTGGCATTTGGAAGTATCTTCTTACTTGAAAACTTAGAAATTCGACCTGGCCTGTCACAGGGTTTTCAAATGTGATTTTTTTCAAGTGCAGTTGTGCACTTTAAGTAAAATAATAACAACCACCTGCATTCCAAGAAAATACTGTGAAAATAAAAAGTGACACTGGGCTTAGAATTTGTTTGCCACTTCTTAAGAGGGAGTGCTTGCTAGCCTAATTTCCAAAGTAAACAAAGCTTAGACGGTCACATTGTCTGTATCTGTCTGTCTGTCAGCCATTAGTAGTGAACTTTGGCTATAGTCAGCTGACAGTGAAAGAGTCTCAAAGATATTAAACTCCTACAAGTTTTGTAAAAATAGGCTGCTCAGTAGACAGACCTTAATTAACACTCCTATGGAGAGAACAGCCAAAAAAAGGCAACTATTCTGTAACTATACAGTATATACCCAAAATTTACTATTCTGTAACTATACAGTATATACCCAAAATTTCAGGCAGGGAAATAGCATTGTGAATGCCTGAACTGTTAGAAAGCTTTGATCAGAAGTGGTATCTTATTAGAGAAGCGGTAATCCAAACTATCAGACAAAAAGCCATGGAAAATGAGGCTTCACAGCTTAGGTTTCATGAAAATAAGCCCATATATAAACTCATTTTCATTTATATTATTTTATCACATGCCACTTCTCACACCTGTATTGTTTATCATCCAACAAAGGTTCCTGGGCAGCCAAATACCTCTTGAGAGTATGCTCCAGTTTTGGAATAGGTAATCTAGAAATACAGAGGTATAGAAAAGGTTATTAGATGAAATTAAGTAATTTTCTATTGATATGCAGAAGGCAGTAATGATAACATTCACATCCACAAGAAACATTCTGTCTCGGCACACACAGCTCATCCTCTCTCATGCTATCTCAATACATGCTTCTGTAGGAAGAGAAATGTTGACAGCAGATCAGGAAGAAGTTGGGAAGTACTGAGAACTAGAAGGAGAATTAAATAGATGTAAATTCATACCAGAATTAAGAATAAATACTATCAACAGCCCACTTAGAAGCATACATCTGAAATGGACCCCTGAATTTCTGGAAACCAAAAAAAATTTTTAATTCAAAGCGGTCATCAAATGACCAGTTGGAAAGTTTTTGCATAAAGATAGCTAATTATTAATAGACCTTGTATTTTAATTCTGGAGAAGTATAGTTTTATAAAAAGAGCCAGAAAGGTAATTTAAACAGAAAACTTACTCCTGACAAAGTTCTGTTTATGACTCATTGAGAACTTACGACACTGACAGCTGAATAAATCATTTTGTTAGGCATATACTACATAGTGGATTTTTTAGTTATCTAGGTATAATCTTTATCCTTAGTTTTCTCTTCTCACAGTGCACATCACCTCATATTAACTGATATTAATACACTGTTTTCATTTACCTGATATAAAGAATGTTATCTGCACCCATGTAATATATATTTTTAGTAACAAAACCTAGAAACTTTATACATTACTTAAGAAAACTGTTAGTAGTCAAGTAAAGGACGGAGCTCCTGCAAAAGCATATTATGTAGTTCTGAGGCACTTCTCTCTGTGGAGTTCATCTGTTGGGTCACTCATTCTTAAGCACTTATCCAGGGGATCATAAAATGGATAAAATGGTCTAGCACTTTCAGAGTATGCTGAATGTATGCCATTTCTTCCCTGACCCCAAACTACGGCTGTTTCTTCGGGAAAAATGCTCCCATGCCTCTTTGAGTATGTTGAGGCCACCTGCAAGGCAGAGATCCGCTGAACAGTGTTTATCAGTACTTCTGTTTGGGCCACCCTTAAAGAGCGTTTCCTCACCTCTCTGGTTCCCTAGCACCCACTCCTTCCTCCCTCCCCTTGGTGACTGCTCCAGAACCACTGCCCTCCACGGCTCAGCAGCGGCCCAGCACCAACCTAACACACCTCAGCAAGGACAACGCGGCCCAGGCCCACGCTCGAAGTCCTCGGGGAAGGTTAGCCGAGGGGAGGGGACCGCCCGCAGCCCCCTCCTCCCCACAGCACAGCTCCGAGGGCGCGGGCCACCCTCCCCACCGGGGCGGCCGCCGAGGACGACCCAAGGCGAAGGGAGGGGAGGGGGACGGCGCGCGGCCCCCACCTGGGCAGGCTGTCCTGGAAGTGCATGGTGGGGATCGTGCTCCTGTGCACGAAATGATGGTCCGTGTCCACCTGCGAGACGATGCCCTCCGTCAGCCCAACGCTCCGCCAGTACGCGCGGCGCCCCGCCGGGCCCAGCCGCCTGCTCCAGGCGCCAAGGCCGCGCAGGGAGCCCGGCCGCAGCATGGCGGCGCGCGCCACTCCGCGGCCGTTAGCACAGCGCACCCGCCGCCGGCGCGAACCCGCCGCCGACCGTTGGGACCGTTACGCCCTGCCCCGGCAGCGTGGGCGGGGCGCGGCACGTGAGGCCGCCGGGAGGCCTCGCCCGGCAGCGAGCGGCGGGGTGGGGCGCGGCCGTCGGCACCTCGGCCCGGGGTGTCTGCGCCTCCGGGGATGTCCGCCGCGAGTAGGTAACTGGAGGACTTCGGACTCCCGAGAGGCTCCGCTGGGGCGGGCGGCGGTGAGAGGCGGCGGAGGGCGACGCTGCTGGCGGAGCATCTCCTCCGTGGTGGCTGTCGCGTTTGTGTCGCCCAGGTCCGGGCCGCGGCTCCGGGCTGCTCCCTCCTTCATTGCTGCCGGCGGCCGGTGACGGGAGGCCGAAGGGGGCCCGCGGCCGGGCTCTACTGCGTGCTCCGCTGGGGCCTGGGGAGCGCTGCGACCCGCAGCACCGAGTTCATCTCCCTCTCCCGCGGGCCTCCCGGCTCTCGCAGTCCTTCGCCAGCAGAGCGCTGTCTGTTTTGAGTTAGTTTTCGAAAAACTATTTTTTCCTCGGTTGTGCTTGTTTCTGTTTCTAAAACAACAATAAATAAGCATAAACCTACTTTTTTAATACTTTGACTTGTGTGGTAATACAATTAATAAATTTTGCTACAGATATGAGAATTTTAAGGTGCATCTGTACATCAGTCTTTACAGTTGTGCATTCTTATCAGTGTGAATGGGTGTGTCTTCTCACATAGCATTTAATGTTGCTTTGGCCTTTCATCTCTATTTTAAAACATTGCTGCAAGTTGGAGGCATGTATGCACCGGATGATGCTTATGGTCTGGAAACTTGTACCATGTACTGCTGAAGGACAACTTGGAGGGCAGCTGTTACGCTGGGCTTTTTCAGTAAGAGCTGGCTTCTAATCCGTTAATTATCCATGCCATTTTTTAGGTTTTCACAAATCTGTAGTTGCTTTCACAATTCAGTTCTGCCATAACCTAGATTATGTTTATGTTAAAATACACATTCTTTTTCATATCTTTTCCTCCTCCCGTCAGATCATTTCCAGTTGCCCTCATACCTTTGATTTAATATTGTGTTACTATTGCATTACTTAATTTGATATTAATATTAGACCAAATAGATTAAGTAGATGTTAATAAGTCACTGGGACTGGATAGCATTTGCCAGTGTTCTTCAGAAACTCAAATAAGAATCTGGAGAACTGCAGGCTAAGGTCTGTAATGTATCATTACAAATTGTCGCTGTGCCAGGAGCTTGCAGGTTGCCAGTGTCACCTCTATGTACAAAAACTGCTTTAGAGGGGATCTGGGGAAACTTCAAAACAGTGAGACTGGCTATCATTACTGATAAGATGGTAAAGTCTGTAATAAAGAACAAGGTCAAAGAACACATGGATAAACACAGTCCTGCTGGGAAGCAGTCAATGTGGCTTCTGTAAAGGGAGGTCCTGCTTCACTAACCTGCTGGAATTTGAAGGAAGGGCAGTATGTGAATAAAGGGGATTTTGTGAATATAATAATCCACTTGCATTTTCAAAAAGCCTTTGACAAAGCTTTCTATAAAGCTTATTAAGCTTTGTAAAGAAACTAAGTTGCCACAAGATTGGGCAAGAGGTCAGTTTTTGAACTGAAAGCTGGTTCAAGACTAGAAAGTGAAGGATAGGGCTTAATGGTCACACTTCAGATGGGGGACAATTCATAGAACAGTTCAGTTTGGAAGGGACCTCTGGAAGTCATCTAGTCCAACCCCCTGCTCGAACCAGGTCTAATTAGATCAGATCGCTTAGGGACATGTCCGGTCACATCTTGAGTGCCTTCAAGGATGGAGATTCTACAACCATACTACAAATGTCCTGGGATTTGTACTGGTTTTGTTTAATGTCTTTGTTAGTGACTTGAGGAAGGTGGTGGACAATGACAACTCCAAGTCTGCAGATGACACTAAGTTTTTTTTTTCAGGTAGTCAGATGCTAATGCTGAGAAACTTCAGAAGGACCTCACAATACTGAAAGAGTGATAAATGATCTTTGGTAGATAAATATGATATAAAATGGTCAAGGGCATGGAGCAGCTGCTTTACTAAGAGAACCGAAGAACTGTAGGGCTCTTTAGTTTTGGAAGCCAAAGGCTGTGGGGGATTGCGGTTTACAAAACTGTGAAAGTGATAGATGATGTAAAGGCGGAGCTTTCCTGTTCACCAAGTCTAGCAATCCTAGATTTAGAAGCCACTATATGAAACTAGTAGGAGATAGTTTATAACAGATGGGTATTCTTTTTACCCAGTGAGTGGGAAACTTGCTGACCTTGGTTCCCTAGGAGGTTCTGGGGGCAGTCAATACCAGCATGCTGGAAAAGGGATTAGACAAGTTTATGGACAACAGGGCTGTAAACGAATACTTATGGGGCTATGCAGGGGTGCACCCTCTGACTTCCCTATTGCAGTATCTGTGAATGCTGGAGGAATGTGAGGGGAATGGACTTCAGACAGCAGCCTAGCTCTCAGGCCTTCCCTAAACAGCCTCTCCTGTAGCTGCTGTTGGATATGATATTGGATTAGATGGAACAGTAGCTTGACTCAGTGGGGCATTTTTTATGTCTTGTATTTTATTCCATTCAAATGTAACTACACAAATGGCTGAGTTGGCGCACAGAGACTGTGGTTATCACTGTTATCATTAACACTGGATCTGTGCACTCTGGATTACCCAGGACTACTAAATTGTAGTACGTGACTGTGTTTTATGTCCGGTCAGCTGATGTAGCTGATACAAAGTTAATTCACCAATATTTTTAAATGACTTTGGACCAACAGAATGAGTTCATACTGGATCAATACATTGCATCATTTGTGGTGATGGTTTAGATACAGTATTGTCAGATCAGAGTTTACTGAATTGTTGCACTGCAACTCTGAGGGCTCGAGGGACAGTAAGCTCTGGCAGGGAGTGGCTGCGCAATCTCTTGAAAAGGCTCTGCCACGTAAGTATTTATGTGGAACTGTGCTTTCAAGTCAGATCAACCCTACAAAGTTTTCCTGGCACGGCTGTACTGAAAAAATATTAGTGACCCGTAACAGCATGCCGTCACTTGTTCCCACTGTGCTTTTGTTGGCTTGAATTTGACAGATAACAACAGTGACAGAAAAACTCCTTTTGTTCGTTTATACTTTATCTATGCAAGACATCTTGGCTGTTAGAACCTGTAGCAACAATCTCTGTAGTATAGACAAACACCAATAAAATCAAGCCTAAGAAAGATTGTATTTTGTGTCATTAGGAGAAAACAACTCTATTCACCAATAATATTACTGTTATTTGAAGTGATCTTCTGTCTTCTTTTAAAAACAACTTGAAAATTTACCTGTCCTGGAACAATACACTTAATTTCTTGTGTACCCAATGCTGTTATTAAAGTCAGTGGAAGCTCCATGAATCAACAGAATTAGAATCAACAAATCAACACAGAATCAACGAATCAATGTACAGAATCAATGAATGGGTAGGACTGCCCACAACTTTGAGTTCAAGAGCATCAAATTGCCTCACATTTGTGAAAATATGGGATAGTTAGTCATATTTGAATCAGTGCAAGTAAGACTACAGCTTCCATGATGAGGAAGTCCTTTTCACTGACTTGGCTGCAGTTCTCTCTTTGCCATAGAAAATGGCATTACCGTTTTGTCAGCAAAGACTAGATATTTCTTTTAATTGTTTTGTCTGAGATAGCCACTGGAAATCTCCATGAGAAATCATTTGAAACAATGTAGTAATGTTCTAGTATTAAAACCCATGAGATCAAATATGTCATTGTTTTCTGAATCCTGTCAAAGACACTCTCTGTTTTCTGTAATTTTGTCTTTGTATGTCAGCAGTAGTGGCAAATGTCTGCTGGATGAAGTGTTTGCTGATCCTAGGATACTCAGCCTCCAGATTGCGAAACAGGAAACAGTCAAGCAGTCTTTTATAATTCTGTTCTTTTAGTTAAGCAGTCTTTTATTGCTTTCGTTTGCAGTGCCCACATAACTGCATCTGAGGTAGAGGTACCAAGCAGCTTCTCAGTTCATGATGTTTATTGCAATGGAACAGTTAACTTTTTTTTTTCTTTTGAAATGCCTTAGATAATCACTCAGCAATGCAGAGGAAAAAATGGGGCAATGGACCTGTTTACATAGAAGAACAGGCAGTACTTTCGTCCTATTTTCATACTTATTCGTAAATGTTATTTTATGTTTTCTGGTTTTAAGGTGTTACTAACATAGTACAGTATTTTAATCTGGAAGCCTTAAGTGGTGTGTCTCAGGTGAGATGAATCCCACATCCACTGTCTGCAGAATACACTGCCTGCAGAATTAATGTTCCTGGCAGTTCTGATTAGTTCCCCAGATGGTTCAAGGAAGGACTGAGAGGAGAATAAATGTTCTCTGTGACTCTTCAGCTCTATCAGTACCCCAGGCCTTCTCACTCTTTGAGCAGGACTAGGTCTAGAACAATTGGCTATGCTATTTGGAATTTGTATCGAGTCACTTTCCCTAGGTCTGCCTTATTTACCAAGTCAATTTCCTTCCTGGTGTTGCAACCGAATATGTGTGTGTATATGTATCTGTCTATCTATCTCAGTTGGGGAGTCAGAGCTGACTGTGATGGCAGTGTTTAGAACACTAATAAATCAGACTGGTTTTAAAATTTAAAACAAAACTTTACTAGACTGGCATTCATTAACAATACACTCTTTGCTAATAGTTCTTGCACATTCATCATTATCACTATTATTATGTTTTAGTTCTTGCACACCATCAATCATTATTACTACAAAGCAGTCAGCCACTCATGTTTATATCCAAAATTATCTGTGAGTATGAAATACCACAGAGCTGATGGTGTAAAGTTAGCACTGATTGCTCCAGGCTTGGTCTGAGTTGTTGAGGTGGACAGGCTTGAGAGCTCTTTGGCAACAGGAGCTGGCACCAAAGCAGGTAACTTCTTTCTCCCCATCCACTCCTTCCCCAATTTAGGATTTTATCCATTTATAAGACAGATGAATTTCTAGACAATTCCCAGGCCTTGGCCTCTACCCCTTGGCCTAAGTACTGAAAGATGTGTTGGAGGTTGGCTTCCCAGGCCTCTGCAGGTGTCTTAGCCTGCTTCCCTGCCTTGCCCCCTCCCCCCTGCTTGCTTAGCTGATTCTTCCTTTCTTAGAGCAAGCAGCTTTTCCCAAGCTCTCAAGGTTGTGCTTTTTCAGTGACCAGTAACTGACCATAAGTGGGCTGTTTACGGTTCTGAGATCTCTGCTTTCAACCTGTGCCCATATTTATCATGCCTTTGCTGTTATCCCATACTTAAATTATATAGCAGAAGACCTGATAAAATTCCAGTTCATGCAGCAACTTCTCATAACATGTTGATAACAAGCCAAACAGAACAGGGCTAGGACCTTGCACAGATAGCATAAGGCTTGTGACCTGTTTTTACTGGGCTACTGAATATGGAAATATGTATACAGTTATACTAAATTAGTGTGCTTATGTTGGGACTCAGAACAAGTAAAGTCTCTTTAGTGTGCCTCTGCCTTTATGGGTGCAACAGATTTCTGCTTTAGCTATGTGAGGTTATGTTCACTAGTGTTTTAAAGAACTCTCCTCTCAGAGAACGTTCTCTCATTTTCGAAGCTTAGACTATTACAAGCCCCAATTCCTCTGCTCAAACCTAACATTTCCAAGGACTTTATTTATTCCTCTTTAAAAAGTACACTAATGGATGCAGTTGAAGGAGTGTGTTCCCTCTAATGTATTAAACGTAGATATAGTGTTTGGACACTACTGAAGAATTTAAATGTGGAAGGCAGCACATGACAGTCTGAGGATCATCTAAGGAAAAAGCAGTGGCTTCCTTTGATTGCCTGCTCTTGTTTGAGCTGCCTAAGAAAGCAGGATTCAAGCTTTTTTGGGATATTCCCTCCCTCCCCCCAAAAAAGAACAACCACCCATCTGTCATTAGTCTTTTAGTTTTCTAAGGAAAGCTGGATTGAAAAGTGGTAGAATCTGGAATGTGGTAAAACAAAGGAAAGGGAAATGACTGTTAATAAATGTTTGGTTTGGTTTACAGTAAGTCCTATAGTATTTACAATAAAAATTTTAAAAATACTATTTGACTTCATTAGCGTACATCAGATATTAATGCTTATGGTTTTTAAAAATAATCCAGCTAATAAATACAACACTGTTGTAAAACTTCAGTGGTAATATCAATTGATATTCTCCCACATGTAGCTTGTCATCTTACTAATAGTGGAATAGTACCTTTCTAAGAGTATGGATTGTTGCAAAGCAAAGGTCAGTCTGTTAATTATTCCACTGATTGTCTTATCAAGACCCATGTTAAGTGACTTCATATAATTTAGTACCTTTACCTGTGGGATTAGCAGAAGAATGTATTCTCATAATAGGGAATGTTTTTTTATCACATAGTATACCCAAAGTATTTTGACTGTATTTTTAATTCTAATGTGTTTAGTGATAGCTGATAGAGAAGATGCCATTTAGACTGAATTTGATCACAGATAAAATTATATTTGTATTTATTTTATTGTAATTAAAAATTGTCCCTTTCAAAACAGTGTTTCAAAAAGCAATATAACACTGAAAAAAACACATGGGTATTTAAAAATGTATCGACCTAATATTGAAAAATTTAAATATTATTAAACAAGGGTTGAATTACTTTAAGAGGATTCATTACTTCACATTGTTCTCTTCTTTAACTGAGACTGTCCTTTACTGCTTTTCTCTCATTTGATATGGTTCAGCACACTGCTAATGCAGATTAGCTGGCAGCGAGCGATTTTCTGTATTTATGGGTTTTTTGCAGAGCAGCAGTAGAAGTGCACAATGTAAATGCCTTCAGTGCAGTCAGATGCTGCTTTGCTGAAGTGCCTTTGTCTCTTTTTGCTGACCTGGCTGCATTATGTTGGTTCTGCAGAAACGTCGAATCTCCCTCCCCATTGCGCGTATTATGCTCTTAGACGGAGTTTGCTGACGTCAGGATGCAACGGCTGTGACTGAGCTGCCTGCTGCTCAGTTTACATGCTGAATTCACCTACAGTAGCAGCAGATTAGCACTGTAGCAAACATTTGTACTGTTGCTACTGTCACATGCAGTTGCATTCATTGACTTGCGGGGGCTGAAGCATTGAGCAAGAAATTAGAACACATTGCAAGTACAAGAGGATATGCGACAGGAATTCTGGAGGTTGCACCAGTGAGACTGAATATGGAAACGGGCAAATTAAAAGCCGAGCAAGCTGGGGATTTATAATGCAGGCAGCATTTCCAGGTTTCTTTTCCACTTTGCTCTCATCCTGCTATTGGATTTGAGATCATGTATGTGTTTTGCTGTTGATTACTGGGGGTGTTAAAATCTAATGAAAGAAGAGGATTCAGAAGGATTAATATGCTTTGATTTAAAGGGATTTTTTTTCTTATCCTTTTTGTTGATCTTTGTTAACACAGCTATGTCTTTATTACTCTTGTTTTAGGTCTGTTAATATTGTAGCCTTTGGAAATGAAAGAGATGGTTTTTCTGAAGACAATCAGCAGTCAAGTCTGATCTGGAGCTATCTAGGAAGAAGTGCTCTCATTTCAGAGACTGAAAGCAGTCCGTTGCTGAATTCTGCCAATCACATCAGAAATCCCGTTTTTACTGAATATCAAGCCTGTGTGTTTGGAAATGTCAGATTGGTGGTACATGACTGTCCTCTTTGGGTAAGAGATTGGTCTGAAACTTATTAACTGGAGTTGACAGTGTAGGCTGTCTTAATCAAATGAAAAAATATTTTTATTTTGAATGATTTTCATTATTCTGGGATTTTACTCATATTTTACTCATAAAAAATAATAAAAGCATATAAAATGTAACTAAGGCAAATACCAAAAATTCTCTGGGGAATATGACAGAATGTTCCTCATTAACAAGCCAATGTATTTCATAAGTATGATGATGAGATTTTCAGTTTGTTGTTTAATGAAATCTGTATTGAAAATAATCCAGAGTTAAACAAGAATGTCTTTGTGAAACTTGAATATAAGCCGTATCTCCACAACAATATTTATCTACAACAATAAAGCAAAACACATACTTTTTTTTTCAAAAATGAAAAAGGAATCGGTTTTCCAACTTTGAGAAATGACAGATATTATAATTTAATCTATTGCAAAATACAGTATATGGAGTCATTTTTTATCTGTTATAATGAATAATCACGTCTTTACTTGCCTTCCAATATAGGAAATAATGTTAAAAGGATTTTGGCACTGTTCCATGCTCTCAGCACTCTTGTTAGTAAGTGAGGCAGCTTAAGTGTGAGCAGAACAATGATTACATAAGAAATGACATTGATCATCTGAATGTGTTAAAACGTATTTTAATAACTATTTAGTTGCCTAATTTCAGGTACTTTACTGAGTCCTCGAGGACTGTACCTTCTGAGCTAATTTAAGGACAGTTTTGCATCTCCTATCAGTTTGTATCTTATCTAGATTAAATCCATATGGTTAAGGTGAGCTAGTCCTAGGCACAAATTTGGCAACTGTGTACACTGATAGCTCTACTTCAAGTGAGGCAAACTGCTCTTCATCCTCTACACAGTTCCTTTTAGCTATCAGTGTGGAAAAGCAGAGGGATGCATATGTGCAAAGTCAAGTCCCTCAGTGCATAGGTAGGCCCTTTTATAAGATAGTTTGCAGTAGAGGGTGAGTTTACTTATTTTCCTTTTTTGATGCTAGGAGAATATTTCTTTATTCTGCCATTGCATGTGTCTTTGTCAGCCCAGAATGCTGCTCAGCTTTTTGTGTATGTAGCATTGGTCAAAAGCTCAAGTGTGTTGGATGAAGTCTCCTGACTATAGCCCCATGTTTATGATATAGGGCATTTTACTATGCTCCATAGGTTTCTTTGAAATAGATTTATTAAGATCTTTCAGAAGTTCCCAAAATGCTCATGCACTGATGGGTGGAAAAATATAACAGGTCTGGGATGTGTGAGGAATGCTACAACAATTGCACTGTTTTAATGTGCACATGATCTGTAAAATAAAAGCAATGCTATCACAGGTTCACATTACTTTGTAAGCCTAAGATGACCAAACATGGCTTCCAAACAGCAGTATTAGGAAGCAAGGCTTTTAGGGCCTGTTTAAGTCTCTTTCCAGTGCTATGATTGAGATAGCAGCCTGCTTCTATAGTGATTGATATGGGCTGCTGAAAAATGGTTGTCCAAGATGACTACATTTTCTTAGTGAAGCAGTTTGATTTGGCACATTCAGCTGTTGATATCGTGTCAGTTTATGGTGCTGTTGGGAATGCTGATTCCTGATGCTGACTACCCATAAGTAATGTCTGACAGTTGTTATGGATAAATATTGGAGAATGGTATTTCCAATCTGCAGTGGGGCTACCTGCACAGTTGCTCCATTTCCCCCTCCCCAAGAACTGTAAATGTGTTAACTGACTGTACAGTGTACTATCTTCTTTGATATTGCTGGCCTTAAAGAATTAAGAGATTTCATGATTCCCAATGTGGAAAGTAATAATAGTGTGCACACCATATTTTGAGAAGATCTCTTTCCCAGTGACATTTAAAGAGTGCAGGAGAGAAATGTTGAGTTTAGGGAGCATGTTTATCATTTACAGAGATGACATGGAGTTTGAGAGATAATGGTGGAGCATACTTTTCAAAATCTGAAGGCAAAATGCCACTGTTTCCAAAATCACTTTTATCTCAGTGTATCGAGCATTGAGTATGTCACTCTGGCCTGCTATGTCCTGAACTGTGTCTATAAAGCTCTGTGCTGGTATCTTCCATATGGAGTGGACAGATACACAAATAGACAGATTTCTTAGTGATTGACACAGCTGGAAAACATTTTGACAAAAGATACAGACCTAGGCTGAGATGAAGCTATAAAGAACTGAGGAAACTGTATGTGCTATCCTTATTGCTACATATTGTGATTTTAATAACTGATCATTGCTAATGCATGCTCAATTTGTGATGTCATGTAGCACGCTGAACTAGTATGTGCCACTTTTTTTTTTTTTTTGGTAAACCTCAGTATGGGGGCAAGTAACTAATAAGGCAAGTAACTAATAACTAATCTGTAAGATAAATTTTATGAATTGCTTTGGTAAGAGTTGATTTATTTAGCAAGGTATATCAGATTTGACAGCCTTGGGAGCTGAGGTGCTGTTTCATTGGCTTGCATATAGTTTGCAGCCTCAGTCGCTTTACGCTGAGTTTTGTTAAGCTTGTGCATATGTACAAATAAAAACTGCAGAAAAAGTGCGGGGAAATTCTGTAGCTAATGGCAAGTAAATCATGATCAACTTCAGAAAAAAACATAGCACGGAGGCCATAATTCATGTTTTGATTCTTTTAATTATGATGCTGAACACTGGACAGCAGAATGAAAGCTTCACTGTTAGTGATGCTTCCCAGTTATGTTACCTCTTTTTTTCTTCTTTTTCTACAGCTTAGAGTAGTGCTGTATGGACATTAGGATGACTCAGTCCTAGATGGGAGTCTACTGTCTTTTTCTACTTTTTTTTTTCCCCCTCTGTGAATCATCTTTTTCTTTCTCATGGAACAGTACCTCCAGAAATTTGTTGTTTCCCCCAAGTTCATAAAAACTGTCCAATTTCTAGAGAACCCACTGACATCATCATGTTCTAGGTAGTGCATGTCAGTGCATATTAGTGGTGCGATGGGAGAAGGTAGGACAGCTGGAGTTTGAAGAGTACCTTGTGCTTGGTTAGGCACTCTGGAGGGGAATGTTGTGGGAGCCATGTTTATGAGGACCTTTTCTGGGTCATTGCCAGCGCCTGGTCAGAGACTTGCACAGAGCTGCAGACCTCCACGGGACTGACTAGTGCTCAAATAAATTAACTGCAGTTTTGAAAAGGTGTTCCATGAATCTTTTTAAAGAACTTCTCCCTTTCCACAGTCTCTTTCCATGAGTCCTTTCAGCTTTTTCAGTCTGCTTTTTTTTACTGCACCAACCATACTAGTTCCTTGAATTTGGTGAGTTTTCTTGTAAATGTGATGCTATCCTTAGTGTACTTTTTCTCTTCCCTCAGCAGCATCCTTATGCTCAGATTCCTGGGTAGGCTGGCTGGCCCTTTGGCCCCTGATCTTCTTTTTTATTTTATTTATTATTTTTAGAAATCCATTCATATTACTACTTCATTATAAAACTATAGATTGCAGCTTTTTGTTGTTGGTACGTCATCCTCATATTAAGGCTTAGCTGTCTGAGGTTGGCAGTTTACAATAATTGATCAGATCCTGTTATTTTCCCTACTTTTTTTTTTTTTTTTTTTTTTGATAGCAGAGCAATGCTAGCCTTCATGCATTTTTTTGGTCAGCTCAGCCCATTAAAGATACAAGTATTTTGGAAAGCCCTGAGTAAAAAACAAATGTGGCTTTTCAGGGTTGTGGTATGAATTGCTTTGATTTATGAAGAAGATACTTATATGCTGCATGTTACTTCGCTAAATTTGTTGAGGGGTCTAGTAAGTTACAGGCAGTGCACCTACAAAATTTGCCTTGCCCACTAGTGGAAGTGACTGATTAGAATTCTGTTGCCTGACAAACTTGCAGAGGTCACCTTCAAAGAATAGAGAAGGCTCATAGAAGCTGATGTAGAAAGTGTTGTTTGAAGGATTTTGGTTTTTTTTTTTTGCCAAATCCTGCAATACAAGAGCTAGGGGACACTAAGTAAAACTAGTTGATGAACAGTTTAAAACAAGTAAAAGAAAATGTTTCTTTATACAGCAGGTAGTTAACTTCTGGAGCTTGTTGCCACAGGAGTTTGAGAAGGCAGATGGCAGGCTCAAAGTTGATCAGTTAGTGGAGAATGAGTCCATAAATGGATTCTGGACAGCTCTCTAGCTTTTCAGCAGGTAGTCTGCACGTTCTAGACAATTTTCTAATATTCCTAATAACAGCAGTTTTGGATTGTGTGGAAGTACAAGGGGAATGGAACTGAGTGTGGCCAGGCTCCTGTGTTCTCACTAGAGAGCATCTGCTATTGCTACTGTTGCAAATGAAGTACTGAGTTAGAGGGACCATCAGGGCATTTCTTACATTCCTACTAACAACTTTTAGAAGGAGTGTGGGTATTGCAAGAGCAGAGTGGATTTCATTGCGATTCCAAAAAGGCATTCATGAATTACTTTTAACAATAGAAATATTGTCCTTTGGAGGAGTCATATGATTCTGTAGGGAAATTGCATCTCCATTGCCTGTCAAGGCTTTTTAAACTTCAGTCCTTGACAAGTATGATTTGCTGATGGCAGCAACGTGTGCTGAGACATGTGTGTATCTAAGACATGTAAGAAAAGAACAAAGCTTTTTTTTTTTTCCTAGTATGTCTTGAGAGGAAGCAACAGGATTATAATTAAAATTAATAAGGTTGGAAGACCCTTAAGGTTGGGTCCTTAGTTGTGCCATTAGTTTTTTCTTTTGTCACTGGTTTTGTCAGTGGCTATCTTGGGAAGTGAATTGTGCCAAGAGCAGGAGGTGAGGAGAAATAGCTGCTAGATAAGTTTTATAGATGGTGTCTGGAATCTGGTTATTTATCATCTAAAGAAATCTCTTGCACTATTTTTTGCATGAAAACTGCCTTAAAGGTGATAAGCAAGGCGTGCTTAACTTGGCTAAGGCTCCAGATGTTCTGTCTACATGATGTGTTGGGCAAATAACCCTTCATTGACAGACACATTTTCAGAGAATTTTCCCAGTACACGAGCAGTAATCTAAACAAGCAACTGCAGATTTGCTGCAAGATGAAAATAATCACAGTAAGACCTCTGAGAGCCTATCTTTCTCCTTTATGTGTGTAAATGTAACATCCATCTTCAGGATTGGGGTTTGGGGAGGGCTAAGTTTAATGTGTAAGAGCATAGGGAAACTGCATAACTGTAACAGAAAACAGGGGTGTTGTGAGACTTTGGCTTGTTGCATTCTGCCTGTCTTTATAGCTGCTTGATATTATCACGGTTGGCTCTTACCTTAGGAATGGGTGGTGAGGGAGAGAGGGCTGGAATTGTACTAGACGACTGCTCTCCTCGGAGAGCCAAGAGGGGGGCTGGTGTCAGAATGGGGCCTGTATCTCAACAGGTGTTAGAAAACTGGAGTTTGGTCCTATGCTGAAGATAGGGTTAGTGCCAGGGGCTAGGACTAGGGATCTGAGGGCCACCCAATCTGTACCAGAATATCAGAATGCTGCCCCAGCCAGAGAGGTAGCTTGACGGCTCGTGTCAGGATAAAGCCACATCTCGGTACACATTGGTATCTAGGAGTCCTGTCCTCTGCTACAAGTTAGGACTATGGTTATGATTGGTTCTTCCCTTGTGCATAGTTGAGTTCATACTCACTAAAAACTTAGAAGTCTTGCCAGGATCTTTCTTTTTTTGTCTATCTTATGACATGAAAACATGTCATAGCATGGAGGTGTAAAATTGCATGTTACATTCTGTAAGAAATTCCCATACCTATTTTTTATTGGTAGTGCTCAAACTTGTTGCAGAGTTCTTGTATATTTGTGCACCTGTACGTTAGCCCTCAGTGGGGATTTTACTGGTTTTCCCCAAGCTCATACAGATGGACATGTACAAACTTGGGCTGAACTTGAAAGCAGGCACGTAGGAGAAAAGTGCTAAGGAACAGCCACTTATTCTGTCTTCCAGCATATGACAACTAAATATTCTTCTCTTATTCATGTTATTGTGATTATGAATAACCTTTATTATTTTGGGGGTTGTATTGTATTGCTCCCTCTAGCCTTTAGTTGTGTTAAACGTACACCAGTCTACTACAAGATTTTCTGTTGAGAACTTCACCAGCTAAAGTATTAGACCTGCCCCTAGATATTCTTGATTCTTACCTGACGATATGATAGGTTCTATGAAAGCTCATCTAGTTGCCTATCTCAAGGTAATGTAGCTGGTAATCTTACTACTACTGATGCTAAACTTGTGTTTATGTATTATCAACTTACTAAAGAGCAAGTATTGGCTATTAAACTGGACCTTTTTGTTTGGTCGAGCAAGGATTCTTTGATTGTTAGGAGTCTAAAGAGGTTCTGCTGGTTCTTGGGAGCAGCCCATGAGAAAAATTCATGGTTTAAATGCCACGCATGAGGTTATAAAATACTGTGCAATTTCTAGTGACGGTAGCTATCCAGTTTCCATAAAATAGGAGGCAGACAGAAGCTGAAACACATGGGTACAAGTATGAGCCTTTTGATGAAACCACACTGCAAAACAGTTGTGTAGAGAAGTGAATCAAGACTGAAGTTGATATATAGCTGGATTAACATAGTCTAAATGATGTTTTTAAATGCTGGTGGAGATCTAACTGAGTTGATTGAAAAAACAAATACCAAGAATATTGCTCTTAAAGCTCTTGTCAACATGGTGAATAGCTTTAGAATAGCTATTCTTATTAACTTGTTAATTAGATCTCTCTGATTCTCTCATTCCAGAACAAGAACATCTACTAAAGTAATTCATAGGAATACCTATTCTGCTTTAAGCTTATTTCCTGATTTAAGTCTTTGTAGAGACAAGGCCTAAATTGGGTACAAAGTGCACTGACAGTCTAGACAAATATTTGCCCATTGACATACTTCTGTCAAGTTAGTGTTCTCTTACATTTAAGAGTACTGCAGCTAATTCACCACAGATTTGGAACAATGATTATTTTGAAGTGATGAAAAATATCTACTCTATTGAGAATGAAAGCCACTTCACTTGCTGATAGCGATGATCTTTTTATATATTTTTATATATATATATTTCTGCCTCCCATCTCTAATGCTCTTATTTTTGTGATCTGTTCTTCACAGATCACATTGATCTCCCTCCCCTACTCCGCCACTGAACTTTGAGTTCTGTCCTTTTGTCACTTCTTCTCTGCCCATTTATTCTTCTATTTTCCATGTTTTCTTTATATCATTGCTTGTTTCTGGTGTCTTCTCAAAATCACAGGTTTTTTTAGTTTCTCCTCATGCTCTATAGGTCTGTTCTGAGATGGGTTCGAGTTCATTTTCAGTTCCCTGGATCAGGTCTAGATTTCTGTCAGAGTTTTCAGTTGAGTATATTTGCAAAACCAAGGCTTTCTTTGGTATTTACGAGCTACCTTCAGATAAAGCAGAAATTATGAAATTACAGTTCTCATGCAAATTACAAATATACAGGTAATAACTATATGTTACATGTAGATGGAGCACAGCTGTATATTAATTGAATACGAAATAACTTTAGGGTATAAATCTTAGTTACAGAGCAGATCAATGACAGGTGAGTAGGAAGTCAAAAAAGAAAGCTTAGTTAAGTGATTAAAGTCCTAATGCTGAAGACATTAACACTTGTTACTACATGGAAGCTTTTGTGAAGCAGATGAAAATTATACCTGACTGACAGAATTTTCATTTAAAGATTCCTAGGTACATAGAAGAGTTCTGTGTAACTCTCTTCCTAAAATATTACAATAAACAGTGGTTTTATATGAACTGCTGCATACCTCTGCCCCTGAAGTTGCTTTTATTTTCTTAACAAAAACATTTGAAACGTAAGTGATTAAAACAGTTTTTTTCCACACCAAGTATATTCCTAGATAAATACAATTTCTTCTTCTCAACTTCTGAATTCTTAAGAAGCAATTTATTATGCTGTGTAACTTGTTTTCCAAACAAGAAAATTATAAAGCACAAGTTCTGCTCTTTTCTGTGTTGCCTCTCTTCATATAAGAGATTGAACTGTCTGTCGAAGATGCTTCTGTGAGGTTTTGTGTTAAAGAATATTGTATAGTTGGTGTTTTCATTTATAAACAAGAGGATTCTTGATCAGTATTTTTTCTGTTTAGGATATATTTGACAGTGACTGGTATACTTCTCGCAGTCTCATTGGAGGAGCTGATATTATTGTGATTAAATACTCTGTCAATGACAAGACTTCATTTCAAGAATTAAAAGACAGTTATGTCCCAATGATAAAAAAAGCATTAAACCACTGTTCTGTTCCTGTAATAATTTCTGCTGTTGGTGCAAGAAAAAATGGTATGTATTCAATCTCATGTAGTAAACAGTAAAAATATCATTTGGAAGTTAGTTGTATAGTGAATTTCAGTAGAAGCTGGTTATTTTTCCGGGATGCTAACAGAAATAAATACTAGTATGCCTCTTCCACAGTCTTTTAGAATGACAGTAGTATGGTAATGTATTACGGTTCTGGAGACTGGTATATTGATGAGAACAATATGCTTACTTAACACTGGCGATGAAAGGCATTCTGCTTTGACCTCTACAATGACTCCTCTTATTGAGTCATACACTGGGATTAATTCTAGTGCTTTAAATTTACAAAAACAAGTTTGAGTGTATGAGACGAACTCTATAGTGTTGTCTCTAGTCGTTATCTCTAGTATAAGATATCTCTAGCGAATGAGGTTAGAATGAGGTCCATTAGCTTGGAGCTACTGGAGAGGAGGGTAAATTCTCTAGAATGCTGTGAGAATAATGAAATCACCTACCCTACAGATGGATGTTATGGTAACATAACCACAAAACACAGTGTGCTGCCATGTTAATACAGCTAAACTGTCATAGTAGAGTAGCTATGGTATAGCTCTGTGTTAACACAATGTTCTGTCCAGGCTAGTTAGTAGGTCTGGTGTGAGAACAATGAAAATTACTTTAGACTGATTATATACTTAGCACAGAGGGATTTTTGGTTTTTGGCTTTTTTTTTTAAATAAATATGAACATCATAGTCACACAACTATGGATAGTGATTCTGAGAACTGAAAAACTGAGTGGGCTTCAAAGTGGCCCACTATTGACTGGCATAATTCTGATGAAAACATGTTTATGGTTTGGATAGGTATTAGTACCTTTGGTCTGTTGACATCAAGGAAATAAGCTTTAAAAAAATAACAGATACTGATAGAACAAACACACAAACTTTATTCTGTATTTTGAAGCATTTTATATCATTCTTTGGTTGATTTTCAAGCAAGTCTATTTGGTCATAGGGTCCTTTTTTTTTTAGTTTTTTAGTTTTGCTTCTAAGGCAAAACAATGAATGTCAAACTTGTACCTGTGGGTTGTCTTTTGCTTTTAATGTTTGGCTAAAGTAAGTGTTTCTGAGCATCCATCCTGCTATGAATAAGGGACAGGATTTATGAATGTAGGTACAGATATTTATTTTGTTACATGTGAATAAATATTAAGCTATATGAAATTTATCCTCTCTGGACATAATGTTCCATTTTGACAGGGTTTATTTATATATTTCTTTGGTCAGTGACCCAGAAAGGGCTGTTAAAGAACTCTCTAAATTAATTTCTTTCTTTTGTAATTCACTGATAATGATAAAATGTAACTGCACAGATTTATACAAGGATAATAAATATGCCATTCTAATGGGATTGACATAATGAAGTCAAGGTTTGCTTAGCTAATGTTTTTTTCCCCAACTCCTTTTCTTTCTTACACCTTTTCTTTTTCTTTTGAGCATATTATACCACCAATCTGACTGACTCTACTACTGGCATTTTTCTTTTCCATTTTTTGTTTTTTGTCTTCCTTCTCAATAATCTCACTGTAAGAGAAGTCAGTATTCTCTGATCATAGTTTTGCTTTGTGATCTGTTTGAGTAAACTGCTATGCAAACACAAAGCCCTTTTCTTTGAAGAGGTATGTGTGAGCACAGCAGTTTGCTCATACAAACTATTAGGATGTTAATCCTTCATAGGAGCCAATGGTGCCACCAAAGAAAAATAGCTATGTTAATACATAGATCAGAATACAGGAAAGTAATCTAAAACATGTATGCCATATTTCAAAGCATGTTCATAGCTGTCAAATTCTTACCAGCATCAAGCAAAGTTGTGTCAATGTGGCTCACATTTAGATTTTTTTCAGTTAAAATAGGAATAATCTTTGAAAATATATATAAAATGTGTAATCAAGTCATATTCTGTAGTATATACATGGCCAGGACTGTAGTGGCAGTTTATCCCTTCCATTATTTTGTATGCTTCCTCCATTGACAGGTAATAATAAAATAATCTTAAGGATGTCATTAATGTATAATAGCACCTACAGGTCTAAAAATTAAAGACTAATATAGGACATATGAATATAAGCATACTTAGAACCCACACCAAACCTGAACTCTAGAAGTCCTGCTTGACTTTTCTACTTTAATAAAATTTAATTTTAAAAATTGCTGATGTAATACAAACGGATTTTGTGTTGTAGTTAATATTTTGAACTGATTACAAAGTTATTTTGCCATACTGATAGATTTCTTGCTATAAGATTATTACGTTTCTCTTTTCCTTCTTTGTTATTTTCTAAATAATATATCTTTACAATTATTTAGAAAGTATTTTGGATTGTTTAACGAAAACTACTTATGCCAGTCATTTATTTTCTCAGAAGTGCCTTGTACCTGCCCACTGTGCACTTCAGACAGAAGGAGCTGTGTTACTACTTCTGAAGGAATTCAGCTTGCTAAAGAACTAGGAGCTACATATCTTGAATTGCATACCCTTAATGACTTCTATATACAAAAATATTTTGGAGGAGTGGTAAGTGAGAAATTGTAGTGTTGTAACTACAGTATAGAGCAAATCTTTCCAGTAATTCATTCAAATCTTGACTTCTGTTTATAACACTGTAGTGCAAATGGAAAGTACATAACTAATGTGATCACTTAAGAGAATAAGTAGAGTTATTCCATCATGCTTCCCACTGAGAGTGAATTCCCACTGGCATTAGCAGAATTAGTAATACTAGTGCCGCTCCAGTTTTAACTACCTTTTTAGAAATTTTAAGAAAGCTGTACTACACAGGACAAATTTTTTCCCTACTCCTAGCCTTTCTTTTTGCTCAGGTAAGATAGTCAAAACTCAACTGTGAAAGGCCCTCAGCAACCTCAGCAACCTTTGAAGATAACTCCTGCTTTCAGGAGGTGGTTTGACTAGGTGACCTTCAGAGGTCATTTCCAATCTGAATTATTCTGTAATTTCCTGAGATTTCTAGATTTTAACTGCTCAATCTCTTACAGTTGTTCTACTTGTAAAGTGAGAATGTTAAAGTGCCTGATATTTTTAACATGTTCCTGTGGTTGCTTGAGTTGCAGTCATTAAGCAGTTCAGAACCCTGCGCAGAACCTGTAGTCACTTGCAGTAAAGTTGAACAAGGCAGGAACTGCAAAGCTTGTTAAAATGCATCATCTATGATTAGCTCCTTCCCCCACCCCCACAGTCCTGAAAACGGAAGTCTGCTGTGCAGTTTCTGGCTTTAGTCTCTTAGATGTCTTCTGAATAAAATTATTTCTGATCTTTATACTAGTAGTTAATTTTAAACGTTATGAGATGTTGTAAGTTCAGCATCATGTTGAACCGTACCTTTACTTTCCTGGTAGCATTTGGGTTTAAAGAAACAATTGTCGTTTGTTTGGCATAGTAATTTCACATGATCTTTACTGTTGTTGTCCCTGATGTATAGGTATAGTGTGCATTTCACGGGATTCGACAGTAACTTGAAATAGCTGGCACAAACACTTGGACAATCTTAGCTGAATCCACTCGCTTCCACTTAAGAATAAGGAATCCACTCAACATCTTGGCCAACCAGAAGATTTTTTTAGCCCTCTATATACTATAGTAATATCTGATGTGATAAAAGTGTTTATCACATATGTTAACTAGAACCGAACTACCTTTTTTGTTCTCTTTGTTCTTGTAAAACGGATCATTTCACCTCAGGTACATTCTTATTATAGCGATCATGCTTGTCTTCTGCTTCCAGTAAAACAAACCTTGGTCAAACACATCACATTTTAATGTGGCTTTTTTAGAAGATAGTTTAGCATTGTGTGGTAGCATTGGTTATTTGCAAACTGAAGATCCTATGTACTGTTTTGTTATTTCCATCACTCGCACCTGATCATAAATTCATCAAGTCTTATTCTTCTCTGTAATTCTATAGCTAGCATCTACTAAGGTTGGTAAAGTGACTTTGTTTCTGGTCACATACCTGTCATTTCTGCCAAAATTATGTACAAGAGAATTAACCATCATCATTTGGAATTAATAGTCTTTTAAATCATGCTGATTCCAAATACATTTAGTATTGTCTAGTGGTAAAGAAGTACTAGGACTCTGATGACCTAGATTACTGTTCATAATGGCAGTAGCTTCAGTTTTGCATATAATATTCACTCATTGTTCTTAGTTTGATGTAAGCTTGTTCTTAAATAACTGGTATTTCAAAAATGCACTTCATGTTTTAGCTGGAATATTTTATGATCCAAAGTTTGAATCAGAAGTCATCTGAAAAAATGAAGAAAAGAAAAAAGACCCAGAAGTGCCATCGAGTTAAACCACCTCAGCTTGAACAACCAGGTGCTCACTAATACCTGATCTCTACTATATTGTTTGTTATATATATATAGTATTTTTTATGGAAGTAATGTTTTGTCATAATTATTGTGCTCACTATTATCTATTATCAGCTACTGTGGTTATCTTGCTATAGTTGCATAACCTTTTAGTGATGCTTTAATTTCTTTTGGGAGACTTTTGTAGCAGTATGTAGCACCACAATGGATCTCTAATATATTTATACAAAAATCGTATCAGTTTTCTGGTCCATTTGATGAAATAATGCAAATCTATCAGTTAATAAAAGCTTTATATAAGAGCTTTACTGATGAATTATGAAAAATCATTATATGATGCTTTATTATAATGTAATATTATGAAGTAATAGTGTTAATTTGCTGTAAATAAAACATGGGGGAGGTGTATGCTTTCCTGCATTTGATTTCTGAGTGTCTGATAGGCATGTTAAGTGAAAATATTATTGACAAGTATTTAGTTCTAAATATGCAGATGTTTTTTCTCAGTCTTGCTAGAAATTCACTCAGATCCTTTAGGCTTGGTAATAATTTATTTTAAACATAAGTGCCTACAGAGGTTTTGTAAAATGGTGGACATTTTTTACTAAATAGTTTAGTTCTATTAACTAGTTCCATTGTTTTACTAAACATATTCAAGCAATATATAAGATATTTTCTTATAAAATATTTTTTCAAAAATTGAACTTCATTTGATCAGATCTCTGGGAAAATTTGTACTATAATTAATGCCTACTTAAAATTTATAGATCAACTCATTGTCTTTTATAGAAAAAATGCCGATCTTAAGAGGTGAAGCCTCGCATTACGACTCTGATTTACACAGCTTGCTGTTCTGCTGCCAGTGTGTGGATGTGATATTTTACTCAGAAGACTTAAAGAAAGTAGTAGAAGCTCACAAGATCATTTTGTGCTCTGTAAGCCATGTCTTCATGTTACTTTTCAATGTGAAGAGTCCAGCTGATATTCATGATGCTGCTATCATACGGACTGCACAGAGTCTCTTTGCAGTGAACAATGAGGCTGTGTTTCCAGTTCCTAGCAAGGGCTCATCATGCAACCCACCAGTAAGAGTCATTGTTAAAGACTCTGTCTTCTGTTCTTGTTTGTCAGACATTCTACACTTCATTTATTCAGGTATCCTGTGGGAATGGTTCCAGCTAATTACTTCTTTTACAGCAAATGTATTGCTAAGGTGTATGTCTTTTATCCTGAGAAATATACTTCTGTTAGGATAAATTTTTTTGTGCTGTATTGCTACATCTATTTATCCTGTGAGTATTAGGAACAATGTCTAATCGAAAGCTGTCCACCTAAATTTCATTAAAATACGTGCTTTTTGCATATTAGCTATTATAGCCAATGCAATGAACAGAGATTAAGTGCAGTATTTTATTTAACCAAATCCATAAGCTACATCAAAAACACTTAAAAGCTTTACCAACAAAATACAGCATTTGAGACAGTTTCAGACCTCAGACCTCTAAAATATTTAAAATGGTTGCATGTTCTAAATACGCTGAAGAGAATGCAGGGTTATTTAAGTAAAACTATGAAGTGCTTTCTCTTCCTGATGCTCTACTACTGAAAAGAGGACAGCATTAACTGACTTGAGTGCAGGGGACTAAGATATACTGCATATGGCTTGCTACCTGTTAAGTATGGGCAGTGACCTCAGCTAACTAAAATTCATTCTATCTGTTAAAACAGCACTAATATTTTTCTACCTTTTAAAATGTTGCTTAGTAATCCTCAGGTGAAAGAGGAGTTTTTTCATAGAAGTACCTGATATTTGATGATTCTTTCTAAAGTATTTTACAAGCTGTCAGTACATAAGAAAATATATTTTATGTTTGTGGAAAGAATTAGCAGACTTCTTAATGATGCATTCTGATTTTAGTTATAAGAAAAACTGAATAATTATATTGTTAGAGATGCATATATACAGAAGCTTAGTTAATTCCTGTAGAATGATGCCTGCATGACATATGAGAAGGATTTCTGCCTTAACCTCGTTTATGGGTAACTGAGGTGGACATAGGCTTGTGAAGCCACAAGGGAGACTCTTTCATCTTTCACTTACAGTTTGTACCTTGAAAATCTCCTGGTTAGTACTTTCAAAACCAGCATGGACCATAGAGAACAGATGCAGTGGTTTGTCTGGTGTAAATGGATATGAATATAAACATATTTTTTATATATATACATATATACATATATAAATTTATTACATAACTAGGGGATTAAACTTGAAATTTTATTGGATGAAAGATAAGTGCAATATCTTCATCTATGGTAGTTTACAAATAGAGTTTGCTACCCGCTGCATTTTAATTTCACTTTTGTTCATGTCAACCATCAACCAAACAGATGAGAAACTTTGTACATGGCATAGGTTAAACTCTGGCCTGAGTCAGTTTGCCATCTGGTGGGAATTGCCCTGAGTCACTGCACTGTTCGGTACATTTGAGGGGTAACATTTGAGGCATAGATTGAGAACAGATCAGATCATGCATGTGTCACTGCTGCCATTAAAGTCTGTTTATGAGGTTATAAAGACTGACCATCCCATCTGTTTATGTAAGAGCTGATGGAGCTTTAGATGTCCTATGCTGTATCAGTTTCTGAACTGTTTCAGTCTTTTGTATTGTAGAGTGCCTTGAGAGCTATGCTGATTTATCCTTTATCCTGAACTGTATTCTGTCTGTGAATCCTCCTTATTACAGACTTTTTTGGCGCTGTGGATGAGGACTGAAAAATACTAAAAAAACCCCATGCATATCTGGGAATTTTTTCAGCAAAGAGTATAATCTTAAACCATGGTGTTTTGTAATCTGTGTCTTTGACTACTGTCATCTGAGTTGCAGTTAACAAATTTGGTAATAATGTATATTTTATTTGCTGTCAAGAAATTCTTGACTGTTTGGGCTAGATTCTACTCCTATTCAAGTCAGCTAGAAGCCTTCTCAGGGTATCAGAAGAAAAGTATTTTAAAGCTGGACCACACTTTCTGTTTTGTGGAAAAAAACATTGCGAGAACTAAGAGATCACTATGATTATGACTCTGAAAACAAGAAAGAAATTCCATTGCAGATGTTTTACTCTTTTTAGTTACTGGTATTCAGTTGTGTTGTAAACTTTTCTGGTTCAGACACCTACCAAGTTATGTAAGCAGTAATACACTTTCTGAAGAACTCTGATAAACAGTGATACATACAGTATTTTTACTAAATGTCTAGCTGTGATACATAGTGATTGAGCAGGGAGGAATCACAGAAAATGATTCTGAAAGCAAGGGAGATGAGGATTGCCTTAATCTTCCATTCTGTAATAGGGCAATTTTTCTCTCAAATTAATATGCCTTTAGGAAAGCATGACTGGACAGTTGACATGTCTCCTAAGGATTGCATAGGAGAAAAGCTGTGGATTCTTTTTTTTTCCCCCTCTAAAAATCATTTCCAAATTTTACATTGTTATATGATTGTATTTATGAATACTTTACCATACTATTCTTAAATTTCACCAGAGAATTAAATTTCACCAGAGAAGAAGTTTCACCAGAGAATTTCACCAGAATGATTTGAACAATGACTTTTTTCTTCTCACTCTGTTCAGCCCTGCAAGAAACTTTTAATAAATGTCTGCAGTATTACCTTTGTGCATTTGGTAAATAATTGAGACATGAACTGCGGGTTTAACTTTCATGTAGAGTCAAAATGAGAGAAAGCTGCTTTGTAAAGGAGGATCCAATGGCAGTTGAAGTTAGCACCATGACCTGTGAACAATAGCTGAGATGCTAGCACACTTCTGTGTGTGTCAGCAGTCATGAGGCAATAACTTCCAGTGAAAGAGCAGTGCTGCACCTTTTGGCTGCCTGGAAGAGATCCAGCAGAGGTTATTTAATGGAGACTAAACTAATAGATTCTGGTAGAAACATCCTTCTTTCCAGGTTTTATCTCAGTGTTTCATTGAACAGCTGATCACAGATATTCTATTAAAATGGAATTATTTATAATACTAAATATTGTAAATTATAATAATGCTATTTAATACCTAATATTATGCTCTCAAGTAGTAGATTTCCTTTAAATGCTCTTGGTCTTCTTCTTAATGGCTTTGACTAATTTTAAGTGTTCCTATTTCTAAAGTAGTCCAGGACAGCTAGATGCATTCCTGCTCTCTTCTTCCTCAATTAAATTAACATGTCTGAATCCTCTAGACAGCACTGAAGTTCTAAATTCAGACATACTGTCTGTACTTCATAGAATATTTGTAAAAGTCATCAGCCATTTACTGCAAAAGTTTGATCGTGGCAGAATTGCATCTTTAACTTTCTGAGCATAAAGATCCAGCTGACAGAAGTGCTAAAAATATGATTTCTGTAAGAACTGTTTGGCATGATGTCATCTTTCTTCTGCCTGCTAAGTCTTGTGCCTATTCTATTTATAAATCAACTTTATTTGCTTTTGTGACAGGTGCTTTCCAGTGGGAACAGTTAGAAGAAGATATAAAAAAGAAGATAAAGGATCCTGAAAAAATTGAACATGTGCTTGAGAAAGTTAAATGTATCCTGAAAACTCCAGGAAAGGTACCTCTAGCTCTTCTGTAGTAACTTTTAGTATTAGTTAGTTAAGTTCTTAAAAAATTCTTTTGTAGACATTGTTTCCTTGTCAATCTTTGTTTTAATCTTATTTTGGTTTACATAGTCTTTTATTTATCAATGGGATGCTCATATGAATTTACAAAATAGAAAGACATAGATGGTCATCTAATGTGCAGAATTAATATAATCAGTAAAAAGCACATATTTTCTTAAATAAAGGTCCATTAAAAGGATTACTTTTATTTCCTGCTTTGCACATTGTCTGACAATATGATTATGTTTTCCTAATTCTCATGTAGTAGAGGCTGCCCAGGAAAACTTTGCTGTCCTGGATGTATGCCCCAAAGCTTTGCTTCTGCAGTAGCTTAGAAGAGATGGTTTCGCTTATAAATCTTGTGATATGGGAATCAGTCTATTGGCTAACATATTCAATTCAGAAAATCACTTCACAGTAAGATGTAATTTATGTCAGATTATGTTAATAAATAGTTACATATTTGAATTAGTTTAAACAGCTATTTAGAGGTAGAATTGCAATCCCTGGTATTGTAGAGATTGTACAAAATCTTTCTGTCAATTTAAATGGGAAATAGTCTGGGACCGTCTTGAGATAACATAAAGATCAAAAGTTACTTAGCTGTTTTAAGCTTTTGATCTTTCAGTTGTAGGCTTACTAGTCCTAAGTGTCCCAAACTAAAAGTTCAAAAGATCAGATTTAAAAAGGCCTGAAAACTTAAGATAAGAAGTCAGAGGGTTTTTTTCCTTTGGATTTTCATCATGTCTTCAGCATACATTTATTTTGCATTTAAAAGTTTTTCTTCAAAGGCATGAGAACTAGAAATGAATTGTGATTTTCTTGGTAAAATTAAATATTCATTACATAAAAAAGATTTTTACTGTTTAATTTAAGATTTAATTCAACCTCATCTGGATTTCATTTACCATAATCTAGCAACATAATTTTGATATTGTTCTTTTTAGATACAGAATGGTAGTTTTAAATTCCATTTTTAAATTAAGAAAAAATCGGAAAAAAAAGTAACTGAAAATATTAGGTTTTGAGGATCTCGATCCTAGCATGCCCACATTATTAGAAGTCACTGGTTAGGCCTGTGAATTCCATCTGCCTTTGCGGCAAGCAGTCTCCGGGCTTGTCTAGTAAAAAACATGACTTCTCAGCTGCCTCGAATCAGTATGTGGCATTGCTGTGGAGGGAATATGTGGCCACAGTATGGGCAGCTCTGGCACACTGCAGAAGGGTGTGTGCTTAGGTCTGCACAGCTCAAACATGGACGTAAGCACTCTTCCTACAGTGCCTCAAAGCTTGTGTTATTACAGGTTTGTGTCCAAACAGTGTATATATGAATAATATTTGGACTTGAACAAATTTGTAATGCTGCATAAACCTGCCCAGAGATAGCAGATGGAAGAATTTGTAATAGGTCAAAGAATATCAGGACAAGACTCAGAATGCGTGGGTGTAGCAGACATGCTTTAGATCTGTTACACCATGAAAAACAGGATAAGAAATGTTAAAAATCATTTCAGAATTATATGCATGAGAGATGTGGTTGAGTAGCTTTAGCAAAAGAATGTAAAGTGCGAAGTGAAAGGCTGTTGTTTAGTTTCCCCACATAAATGATATCTAGTAGTCATTTACCCTGTGAGCAACTATACATGACAGTACTTTATTAATAATTTATTTTGCAGCTCAACAATTTAAAGGACTACAGATCTCACCAGATAAAACGATTGTGTAATACTTCTCTCAGGCTTTTCTTTAATACACCTGTGCTAGCTGATGTCATCTTCAAAATACAAGGTACAGTACATCTGTTTTTGTTGCTATGGATGCATCTGCGTATCCAGCGTTTATCCTCTCTGTAAGAAAGTGGAAAATGGAGCTGATTGTATTTTCTGTTGCGTCTGCATTAAAGTCAGAATTAAGAAAATGTATACATTTATTTATCATTGTGAAAACCAGTTATTTGCTTAGAGATAATATTGTTCTGTACTGATACTTTAGAGCAGTGTCCACTTGCAACGCAGTTTATCAGGCCTGCGCCTCTACAAATGACATCTGCCTTTAGGAGTAGACTTTGTGTCTCTAATTCATGCATACTTCTAATTAGTAAAGTGATGCATCTAGTGCAGGAAATGCTGTTGCAACATTATAGCAACAGTGTAGCAAAGCTAATTGACAGATGTCATAGTAGGGGAGGGATGGTGATTTTTTTTTTTTCCACTCATATTCTCATGTCTACGTACGCGCAAGCACCCAGACGTGTGCAAGTGGTCTGTCCACCTTTCAGGCTCTGAGACGCATGTATTCAGGTAGTCTGGTCTAGTTTCCTTGCAGTGACAGGACAAGGAATGCTGACAATTTTCTCCTGATCACATTTTGTGTATACTTTGGTTGGTGCTGGCTTTGGATGTGCCTTTCTGTACCCTTTACGCAGCTGACAGTAATTCATTTCCCACCTCTGTGTCTTTAGGATTTATTCATTGTCCTTTTTCTCTTAACCTGGGCATCCTTGGAAATGCACTTAGATGTGCTGGGATTTTGATGATCTGCTAGTTTGGGGCCATCAACACCTGCCGGTTTTTATTGCCCTTGCTTCTGGTGTTTCCACGCCTAGACATTTGCATATCAATCTTAACATTTCTATTACAGTTCTCTACAGTACAGCACTCCACAATTGCCTTAGGACAGATGACTTCTTATGAAAGCAGCCTTCATCCTTGTGAAAGCCTGCATTATAGCTGCCTACTGCTTAATACTATAAGTGTGAAAAGAAACATTTAAAATGTTTTTAAAAGATCTGTTGAGAGAAAATAATAAGTATCTATGCCTCTTCATAGCTAGGAGCAAAATGTATATTAAGGTGATTTTGGGGAGCAGAGGCTAATTTTCCTTACTTCTTTGCTTTTTATTTGGAATCCTTTTGCATTTTATTGAGGAAATTCCAAATTGGAGAGAGACAGCCAGGATTCACTTTCTTCATGCCCCTGAAATAGCCTGGAGGATCTAGCCTTCTACAAAATTTAGTACAGTACTAGTGTCCTTAGGATAATTCTACCTTGTTAACTCAGAGAGATTGCTGGTGGAGTTTCATAAATCTGCTTACAAAGACTGCTAAGTACTCCTTGGCAAAAGTACAGGAAAGAACCACACAAATGAAACTGTTTGTTGTTCTGCTCTTATCTGTAAAGGATATATTAATATACTAGAGTATCATGGATGAATTTTCCAGAAATTAAATGCATTCACCCTTAAAAATAAAAAGAGAGATGGAAAACAGCATTGCGCACTTTGTGAGAATAAGAATGAGATGTTTTTTAAATGCTAATGTTTTTCTTGATTTGTCCACACCCAGCCTCCATGCAGAAATGGTCTTTTAGGATTAGACAATTGTTTAATTATTTTCAGCTTTAAATCTCAGAGCCAAATATGAAGCATTAATCCCTCGAAAATAAGCACATGGGGACAAGCAGATTCTTTCTAGATGTTCTGTTTAATATGCAGGAAAAACAAAAAGACCTTTGAAAAAGAGAACAAAGTACTAAGGCTGAGTTTGATGACATAAACAATTCAGCTCAGTGTCCTGTTCTTGAGAGAGGCTTTGTGGGAAGTTGATGAAATTGTAGCACCACTATATATTTTATAGAAAAAAAATTACTGTTTTATGAGTTGACATTTATTTGTTTATTTTTTAAATTATGCTTATCAGCTCACAACGTTGACTGATTTTTTTAATGCTTGATAATTCTCCTAAGCTTTTTTTCCTACTTCATCAATCACAGTAATAATTGTGATATTTTAATAATAACTAAGACAAATTGAAGACTTTAGTCTTGATCTGGCAAATACATTTTAAAGTCTGTGCCTAATTCCTAGAATACTGGGAGTTCCTTTGATTTTCTAACCTACAAAAGTATTCATGTACCGTTAAAAATGAGAGCCCATTAAGTTTGTGTAAAGACTCATAATGCGATTGAACCTCCAAATTAGTAGGTGAACATACAGTTGCATGCAGATACAAAAATGCATACCTATTTTATATAACATCTGTATTGCACAGTGTTCATATTGCATATATAAAAATATACATAAAACTATTTACATGTGTTTTCTCTATATAGAAATACATAAATTTTGTATGCAGCATAGACAAATTGAAAGTAGAAGCAAAGATGAATAGAAGTGGAATAAAAATGAAGAAGTGACAGATGCCTTCAAGGAATTAGCTGGCTGGCAGGGATATGATTGAGGAGGAAATTAAGACTGGAATTTATATCTAAGTGTATATAGTATCTTATATGTCAGTTGATCTGTTTATTACAATTTTTATAATTTTTTATGTTTGACTGTAAGTTCTCATTCTGTCTTTAGTTGCTGTTCTGTCTGACATTGGTTTATCAGTTTCTTGTGTACAGGACTGTATTATTGAGGTCAGCTGGACTCTGCAGAAGTCCATGAGAGCTCAGAGAGTCAGGACTGGCATCTTAGATTGTTATATTTTCATGAAAAGACTGTAGGGCATCTACTACACTGGACTGTTAATCTTATTTGCTCTTCAAAGTGCTGTAGTAGAATAAATGATTTACTTGTAAATATTACAAAATGGAATAATTTCTGGAATTGTCTATTATTTGTAAAAGAACATCAAGAAATTCCTTTTGGATAAAATACTTAAGTTAATTCAGATTAATACTACTGATTTAATGATTTAATGGAATTTCATCTGTGAAAATTTGCCCTTCTCTATTTTCTGTGGTTACATGGACATTTGATTTCTAGAACACTACTCACATTCATTACCAATGGGATCACTAATGAACATGAATAATTCATATGCATGAGCATTTAAAAAATTGTGTATTTATACTGGACCAGAGGTTGAGTTAGTATAAGCTGCTGTAATTCCAGTACTGTCAGGTATTATGCTAGTTGAAAGCCTGTTTCTGTCTGATGAAAGTTTACCCTATTTGGAACACCTGCTGTTGGGAGCAGGGTGTAGTAATAAATTTAGTATTTCTTTTTATGGTCTATGTGCTACTTTTGTTTGCTGGTAGCTACTATATGTATGTCAACATTGACTGGTATAAAGTGAATGCATCATTAATTATCTATTTGATATTTTTATTTCAAACACTCTATAAAATTATTTTTAATCATGCTCAGTGATGTGTAAGACTTATATGAACCTCAGTATTAAAGTCTTACCATGTATATAAGTTTATTTTAAACTTTTGTCACAAATCTTGCAGGTGCAACTGTACCAGCCCACAGAGCAGTTCTGATAGCTCGCTGTGAGGTAATGGCAGCTATGTTTAATGGTAACTATCTAGAAGCAAATAATATTCTGGTTCCAGTGTATGGAGTTTCCAAAGACACTTTCCTCTCCTTTCTAGAGTATCTCTATACCGACTCCTGTTGTCCAGGTAAGCAAATTTAAAAACACACATATATCTGTTACACATTTTTCCCACATTGGGGCATGGAGAATGAAGGGATAGAGACCAAAGTAGCAGCATCTTTTAGTTTCCCTTCTTTTCTTGTCCCCTGATACGGATTCATCTTTTGTGTAAAATGTTATAAACACAGAACTTCTCCCAGTGCACTAGATACTGTAAACTCACTAGAAAACCTGCTTTACATTAGTGGAAGTATTTTCAATTGAAGATCTGGTATAATCTGAAAATATTTGTTGAAAGCATTTACTTCATTGAAACATGCCAATATTTTCCTGTATGATCTGCCTCAAGAAGGAGTATTCTTTCAGATTTTACAAATAAAGAATTTGTATTATTCAAGTAAAATCAATAAGCAGCCAGTACAAATATCACTAATAAAATACTGTAGTTATCTTCTGCTTACATAGCAAGACTCTGAAAAATGTTTAATTTCATTTCTGGTCCATTCCATCTTCTGAAACTCTCTTTCCACAAGAGAAAGAACATCGCTTTCTAATCTTAGTTCTAGGTTTTATTTCAAAATTGTCATTTTGTTTGGCATATGTTTTGTTAAGTTTAATATTAATAAGCTTAAATTGCAAAACTACTTTATCTATATAAATAGATATTTATATATAAAACGAGAAAAATCATATGAACTAAAGTATTTGTCAGGAATAATTGAACTAAAATATTCTTAGTTTCTTAACCATTGTTGTTTTTAGTGAGAAGAGTATCTAAATACTAAACCTGAAATCTTAGTTAGATTCAGATAATTTTGCTTTTATAGAATGAATGGTGGTATGATACATATTTTTGCTTTTGTTTTCTTTTTTAAATAGTTCTACAGTGCTCTTAGGTTTTTTATGTTTCCTTTTTTTAATCTTTCTAACATTTCATTAGTTTAAATATGCAAAGAGTATATCATATTTTAAAAAAAATATTCTTACTCTGTTCCTCTTAGGTCTTATTATTCTGTTCTCTTTTACATATTTTATAGATGTTTCTTTTTTGAAAGAAAAGTTAGAAGGCTAAATCCTTTTATTAAATATCACTCCCTTTAAATAGACCAGCAGCATTTAACTTAGCATCCTTAAGATGTCTATGACTATGTAGTCAATAGACTACAATGTATTACACTTGCCTTCTGAAAAATCACTAACTACTCTTTTCCTGTAAATTAAATAGGGGGGAGGAGATCAACAGCAGTTTGATTTTGTGTACATTGTTAGAAGTTTCTGTGAAAAGTGGCTTTCATCGTGTTGTCAAAAAAGTAAAATAAATATAATTTATATTTTGCTGTTTTTCAGCTAGTATTCTCCAAGCTATGTCTCTCTTGATTTGTGCTGAGATGTACCAAGTAACGAGACTCCAACATATCTGTGAGCTTTATATTATCACACAGCTTCAGAGTATGCCTAGTAGAGAATTGGCATCTACAAGACTCAGTATTGTTAGCTTGCTCAGAAAAGCTAAGGTACGTATTTTTTATGTTACGTAAGATTATATGTGTTGATTCTAAATAATAGAGGGTTTTTTGTTTTTAAAACATAATTGTTAAGATTTTTAAGATCTTAATTCAAATTTCAAGGACAAACATTGGTATATTATCTATTGATTAAAGATGTCAGGTGTCACAAGGGTAGCTAAAATACAGCCTGATAAGACTTTTGCAGCCTTTCATTTCTTTAAGAAGTAAAAACTTTATTGTAGGATATGCAGTCATAGCATATTCTGTCTGATTTTGTTCCTCAAAAAGACACGAGTAATTCAGCTTAATCATAACTTCTGTCAGAGATGATGTGTTGTAGGCAACTGAAGGTGCACTGCTTCCTCTTTTAGTCAAGAAGAAAACTGTGTTATGTCCAAGTGGCAGAGAAGATCTGGATTGAATAGAAAATAGAGTGAAATATATTTTAAAAAGTTATGAAAAGATTAGAGGCTGAAAAAAGAGAAAATAAAGACAGATTTGGAAGAAAAGAAGAGAATAAAAAATGGAGTAATGTTTACAAGTCTTAGATAGTATCTTAAAGAAAGAGAACAAAAGAGCAAAACCAACATGCCATGCTCATAAAAAGGGAATAAAACAACTCCAAATTATAGTATGTTGAGAAATACCTTACTTAATAAGCCAAGTGTTAATTTATAGTAACAGATTTTTTTTCTCCTTAAATGTGAACCCAATTCTGAAATTTTTTGATTGGTAATGTAAGCAAAATAGCTGGTATCTCCCTGTTTCTGAGTCTTCACAGGAGATAGAACACAAGTTTAAATACTTACTAGGTTTTTCTCTTTGTAAATGCATGTAATGATTAGAATGTCATTTGTAATACAGTGCAGGTTTTTTAAAATGTTCTCCTTTTGTGCATTTATTTCAGTAAATGTGTAGACATTCCCATGATCTTTCCTTCACTGGCAACACTATATAATTTCTTACCAAATTTTTAACTATGAATATCACTGTTTACTGCTGTTTCAAAATCCACCTTGAGCTAAATAACTTGAACATAACATGGATGTATGCTAAAGCTTTCACACAACTGCTGCCTAGCGCTGTAGGGTACCACAGTGTTTCAGTTACCATATTTCATGGCCTCAAATTCCCCAGGTGTATGAAAGCTTTAACACAGCATTAATACCATTAGGTTGTGAGAGGACGGAGTAGTGCAGAACCTAATTCATGCCTAATACAAATCAGGATCCAAAATCCCGAACTGAGTGTACTGTCTGACCTGTGTGGGGTTCCATCCAGATGGTGTTTGTATAATGGTCCAAAAACACTCCTGCCAGTATTAAGTTTTTTATAGAAATACAGTCCTGGCTGCCATTTTCCTTTAAAATGCATGCTGTAGTTAGAGTAATTGTATCCTTAATATAATAACCTGGCATGAAAAGTACTCATAAAATAAGTTACCCAGAGTGCCTTTTGTGCCTTAGAGAGTTCAAACCACAATAGCTCTGAGAGTACGCAGCTCACAAAGACAGAGAGGAGGAAGGAGACACTCCTCACCTTTCTTTTCCTGAAGTTCTGCTACTGTGCAGAAGCAAAATATATCCAAGATTCATGGGACCAAAAGGAGACAGAGAAAAATGAGAATCTGTAGCACAGGGGTTAGGTCACACAGCTGGGGGAGGGGAGTTTTAAAATTCTTTCATGGGTCTGCATCTGTTTATGTATTTCTTTCAATGACTTTTTCGTCTTTATCTCATACTGTCAAAACTTTACTTAATAAACTGCTGTGTTGACAGTTGTAATCCAAAATAATGTATTTCAGCATGTAAACTGTGTTAATTTTTTTTTCTCTCCTACTTTTACACCTGATAGTATTCAAATGTTCTGTGTATTTCCTTGCTTCTTGCAGTTTCACAATTCTGATTGCCTTTCGACTTGGCTTCTTCATTTCATTGCCACTAACTACCTCATCTTCAGTCAAAAGCCTGAATTTCAAGATCTTTCAGGTAGTTTATCAATTATTTTTTTAAAGAGAAATGTTTTTCAGTTCTGCTTAGATTAGAAATGAGATACCAAATAATGCTGCTTCTGCATGAGGAAATGAGTAAGATTTTTTTAGGATATACAGTCTAATCCAATCCAAAATCATTCTGAGCCAGATGGTCCACCAACCTACCGTGGGACTAGCATATGACACATAGAAGAGTAATATAGCTAGCGCTGCATCCACTTGTCTTTTGGTTCCTATGCTGATGAGCAGGTTCCCACCCATTACTGAATTGGCTAGGGCAGTTTGCTTATCATATTTCAGCTCTTCCATACCTTTAAGTATATAACTTTGTTTAGTTTATACATTTGACTCAAGATAATGAGCTACTTTCAGTAGCTTCTGTTTAAGATATTTTTTTAGGAAGAAGGTAGATTACTTGTGGTATTCTGCAGCAGATCTTATGAAATCAAGTAGCTGACTGATGTCCATTCAAATCAATAAATCCAAGTTGTTCTGAGGAATTGATGTTTATTTTCCAAAAGAGACTGTATTTGTTTCCTGACATGTAATTCTAGAATGTTTTGCCCACTGTCTGTGGGGGAATGTCTGTTCACCACTGATGAGGGTGATCTCAATGGATGTGTCACTTCTGCCTGGAGATAGTATTCAGACTATTAGTACAGGGCCAGTATCTTCAAAATGGAATTTTCTTATCAGTGGGCTGATTGAGTCCAAAATACATTAAAGGTCCTCTTTCCTCATTTGCAAGGCTCACATATGCATGGGATGACAGATGACTTTGCAATTGTTTGTTGAACAAATGTTTGAACAAAAAAAGGAGAGCTAGGTCCTCTTTGCTTTGTTTGGGACATGGGGCAATTCCAATGTTATCTGCCTTTCAGTGGTCCATCTGCCCAGATTCTGAAATGCCCATTTTATAAATGAGATCTGGACTGCAAATCTGGATTACAAATGAGAGATCAGCTACTGATGATCAGCTATGCTGATGGATCTCAGCTACAAGTGGGTTCAGTTCATGTAGGACTTGGTTTGCTTCACTTCCTTGTTGGCTCAGGTGGCAGACTGTGTTTGAAAATGCTCTTCGGTAACTTTCTTCCTTCAAGACTTTGGTCTCAGCCATCCTGAGATTCCCTCAAAGCTGAAGGAATCAGATCTTTCAGTCTGGTAAAGGTTCAAGTGACAGTTGTCTCTGTCTTCCAGTTGGGGGGTATGGGACCAGAGACTCAAAGGCTTGTAGATTCCTGCAGATCTTGAGCTAGGCACAGCTACTTACTCATTTTGCAGTTCCCCAGTAGGATATCAATTTTGTGCTGTTTTTTTCATGGGATTTTCTCTCTTAAAAACTTTAATTCTTGCCCCTGTCCTCATCTTGTCTGGAAAGCTGGCATCACTTCCGTCAGAACAGTATATGAGATTCAGGCTTTCCTAGGTAACCTCTAATGTATTCTGCGTTCTTCAAGGACAGTGTGTCTCTTCATGCTCACCTTAAATTTGTATCTTGGTGGTGCCAGATCTCTGTCAGGCAGGAGATTAATCTTTAGGTAGTCTTCCTAAAGCCTTGTATTTTTAGGGATGGAACTGCTTCACAGTACCAGCTGCAGGAAGGAGCTCTTATTTTCTTATTGCAGTTTCAGACCTTTTGAGAGGTTTATTTCTTAAGCTCTTTGTTCCTACTGTGAAAAGTTCTAAGAGCTCTTTTGTCTCCATACTGCAGTTATCCAGATGGATATCAGATTGCATGTGAACCTGTTATGAAACTATGAAAGTGATGTTTCTGACAATGATCAGAATGTGTTCTAACAGAGCCCAAGTGACCTAAGGGATGAGCTATATAATATTTCCATAATGAATATTTGCTGTGAGATCATCCGGAAGATTCCTCCAGGCTTTCAAGGTTTCTGAAGCACCCAGGGCTGATGCAGAGTGGTACTACAACTGTTGGTTGTTTGATGAAGTTTTTCAAATCTCTGCCAGATGACTGTTACCAGAGTAACTGTTTGGAATCAGCCACTGGTAGAAAGCAAGTGTAGATTCACTCAAAGAAAAAGGGTACCTTCCCGATAATTGATATTCTTTGAGATGTGCTATCCACATGCACATTGGTCTACCCTTTGCTTTTCTCTTTTCTCTGAGTCTCTTCCAGATGATTCTTCACTGAGAGGTAGACATGCTCTGCATCATAGACCTTGCACTGGGCAAGATGGGGGGAAGAAATAAAAGTTCAGGGAAAAACTTTCTCTTCTGGCTTGTCAGGATGCAAATATTCTCACAGAATTCAGATATAGAGTATACTTCTCGAAGAACAGCAACTATTGGCAGATGACCTTGCTTTTTTCATTGAAAAGGATGTTTACTCTTCATTTCTATTATCTTAAGTTTCGAGAAAAACAATGATACATGAGGTGGGTGATTTCTACAGTTACTTTGTTAAAGCTAAAATCTTTAAGTGCAACTCTGCAATTTGCATAAGACAAATGAAATAGCCTGCATGTTGCCAGTTATTAATGGGAGTGGCCTGTCTTCAGCATTTCTCAAGCTACAGGTCTCTCTGCTGTCCTTTAATCTCTGTTCTGGTTGGTCTGAATCTGTAAAAAGACTGGGCAATTGCTGCTGCAGACTGATTTGGAAAAGGCTGGGATATAGGGGTGAAAAAGCGTATTTTTATGAAGTCAAATAGAATTCAACTAAACAATAAAACTTAAAATTCTGTTACGTTTTTATTTTATCAGAGACAAAAGCATGTGGAATCAAAAGACAAAAATCTTACTAAGTTCTAATTACCCTCTTCACCTTGCTTTTTGTAGTGGTCTTCAGACAGAGATTGAACTGCATTCCTTGGTAGTGTTGCAGCGTAGGAAAGCTTTCACTGTTGATTTCCTGATTATCTTTTGTGGATAGAGAGCATCCACCTCTAGGATGATCTCTTTGCTCTCTTTAGTTTGTATTGTATTCATTTTAAAAAGTAGCTTATAGCAAAGCTTAATAGCAAAGGAATATCATGTAATAAGTTTTCACATTGTGTATAAGAGCTAGGCAAAATGGACAGCTTACTTTTTTATTATATTTATATCCTTAATATTTTTAAACCTATTTTAAAATGTTTTTTCCAGCTTGTGCACTTGTGCCTGTATGTTTGTGTACTATGTTTAATTCATGTATTGCTTTCTTTAGTGGATGAGCGCAATTTTGTTGAGATGCACAGATGGCCCTCCGATATGTACCTGAAGCAGCTTGCTGATTACAGGAATTATATCCATTCTCAGAAATGCTATTGCACAGTAATGTAAAAAGACTGAACATACTCAAAGTACATCTCAACTGGGAAATTTCAGATTGAGAATTATCTGAAGTATAAAAATCATATCAAGAGCAAAAATAAATATTAAGCACTGTATGCTATGCTGTAGTGCACTTACTAATATTCCTTGCTTTGATAATAAATCACTGGTTTTTCTTAAAGGGGTGAGAAATATCATGAGGATTTATTTCAAACATGAGGATTTCACACCCATTAGGATTAAACCTAGCATGGGACTGTGGCATAGCTGCCATCTATTTCCCCTTTCAGTTTCTTTATTTCTTATTTTATTGGTCTTTATGGTTATTTTCAGCTGCTAAGACGTTGAAAACAGTTTTTTTTTAAATCTTGTGTTTGGCCACAATCGCAGTGCAAGAAAGTTGGGTAGCCGACTCATGAGCTCTTTGAATATCTCAGAATGCAGAAATTTACAACCTTTATTGGCTTGCAAAATTAAGGGTCCATTTAATAAACATTCAAGTAACTGTTCCTTTTCTACATCAGGTGAAGTTTGTAGTTCTCATTAACAGGACTTTTATAGTCATATGAGCAGATATTCTTAATTCCAGCAGAATGCTTGTGTGGCACCATCACTATATTGTTTAGTGTTTCCCAATTATCTAAAAATGGAAATACTTTCTCCTCCCAGTAAATAGGATAAGGAAGTCAGTTTTAATAACTTGCCAAACATCTTTGCTAGTGTGGGAATATTTTATGTCCTTGTATGTAAAAATTCAGGAAAAATTTAAGTCAGCTAAGAGCATATCTATTCAGTATTGGTAGAGACAGGGAGGCACAGGAAGGGGGTCCACAGTCATTCTTATGTTTTGTGGAAGAAGACTCCCTAGCCCTAGTGACTTTCTTCAGAAAAAGTTTGTCTCATAAGCAGAAGTTTCCTCCAGTAGCTGATACCGTAAATGTTTCAAATAGATGTCATGGTCATGGACGGAGGTGACTTTTCAGATAGATATGCCAGTCCTATGAAGGACTTCCGCTATTGTAACATGACATTTGGCTCGACTTTCCTTGGTGGGCAGTCAGTATAAAATGAATTATCATAAAGCATTCATAAGCTACTACATATTATGCAAATCTGATTATATTTTTCTGAATGTGTGGATTCTTTTTCCATTATAAGTGATAAATCTTGAATATTATGAATAGGATGATCCTTGTAGGCAGGTATTGACAGTATTCCTTAGGTCACAGGTCTAAATCATTCATTTAACTAGCCCTTATGTTATATGTATGTAATAATAATGATGAGGACGAAATGAACCCAACCTACACATTAAGGTGTCTATCTAAAGACAGATACTTGCTGTAATTGAAACTCTTCACTGTCAGTCTTACTATACTTTTATATCAGTTCTGTTTTGTCAGCAGCCTTTAATTTCGTTTATGTAGTGTCTGAGCCTAGAAAGACACAAAAATACTGAAAAAATTACTTAGTATTTCTCCAAGCACCACAGCAGACCATCTCAAAAGTACCTCGAAAGTATAGCTGTGAGGTGAAGCTGAAACTGCAAATTGCTGGAACTGAATCCTTTTTTGTATATAGAAATTGTTTCTGTATTTCAATGGGATTTCATAGGTCAGTTGTTCTTTTCAAATTCCTTGTTAGAATCATAGGGATTTTCTTTTTTGGTTACATTTTGCAGAATCAAGATGGTATTTCCTTTCCTATTTTGGGACCAAAAAAAAAAAAAAAAAAGAGAGAGATCGTGACTCAACTGACTGTTGCAGGTTCAAAATTCTAAGGTTAGTTTTATATCAGAATAGTGGTGATTGAATTCAATTTTTATTTCTGACTTCTCATCTGGAGTTCATAAACTTCTTCAAAATATGAGATACAGTTATCTGCATCTCACATATAAGGAGACTTAAATGTAGAGCTTTAAGTTGCTTTTCAGGATCACTAAAGAAAACTGTTGAGAAAAAAAAGTAAGTAGAAAAGTAAAATATACAGAACTTAAAGGTAAAAAAGTTATTTTCTAAGGCTGTGATATTCATTACAGTAGAAATTAAAAACTTTAAACATAAACTAACTGCATGGATAAGATTAAAACTTACAGTTTTTTGAAGCATAAGGCCATAGACAAAAATGAGCATACAACTAGAAACATAACTTGTGTGGATACCTGATAGCATGCTTGGTCACTAGCTGTGCTTCTATCAGTAGGCAGCTCAATTATTTAAGTTGCAGTTTATATGCCTCATACTAACTTTTAGTATAAAAGTGATTACAAAAGTTATATATGAATATTGGTCTGTATTGCATGTAGTCCTAAATTTTTAGTATTTTGAAACTTTACCCTATATGTTGTAGGTTTTTTGCTAGAAATTAGTCTGTTGCCAATAGTTTAGATATAGATAAGATGCCAAACAAAATATTATTTTTAACTTCACCTAAATGTTTTATAAGCATCTAAACAATAGGCTTAATGGAAATATCAACACTTTGTATCCAAGCAACAGAAATATTTTGATATTATATATTTTAATTAATTGTTATAAGCACAGGTTTTATACAGAGAAGGCAGGCAATGTAAAAATATTTATTATTTATTCACAAATTTACTGTAACTTACTAATCAGACCTTAAAATAGCTTTCCATCTTACCAGATATCCTCATAGTGCCACCTGTATCAGGTACAAACATAGAATATATGTGATAAATTTATGAAAAAGTTTTCTCCATTATTTTGTATGATGTTTATCTGTAAAAATGTATTTATCTTAACATATTTTTAAAATGAATACTTTACATAGCATTATACTTTAGCATTCAAAGACATAACTGAAAGTAGATCATGATGTTTGGTTAGTTACTGTAGGTAAATTTTGTTAACAGAATATCTTGTTAGCCTTTAGCAGCCTACAGATCATGGATATTCAGGAATTAGAGCACTACTGAGTTTGGTATTTATGACAAATTTTGTATGCGTAATACATTAGGACCTTTGCTAGGCTATGAAGTAAAAATTAGGAAGCAGCTGAAAAAATTATTCAAACAAGTAATTATACTTTGAAGAAAAGTATAATGTGTGAAGATGAAAACTTACATATTAGTTCAGGAAACTGCTAATAACCTCTGCTCCTCTTTAAAATAAAATGTTAATGTCTTGATAAACAGTTTAATATATTATCCAGGGATTTCGTTTTCTAGTTTCATAACTGCCAGAAGAGCTTTTTGCTGTGCAAGAATTAGGATTTGCCTGACCTCAAAGTGGAATCCAGAGGATCAGTGACCTTCTTAACTTGATGGGGTTCAAACCTGCATTTCTTATATCCAAGTATGGTACCCTGACTGTTAAGCGATAAGTTAATTGCTCTTCAACCTTTACGTTTCCAGGCGTGCCATTTACACAAGAAAAAGCAGTGAAGGGAGCATGATTCTGGAACCTCTTGGGCCAATCAGAGGGAGATGCTTTCTTCTCAGAAATTTAATATATTCGATTGGTTATCTGTTGAACCTTACTAGCAGAAACAGCCCTAAGAACAAGTCATGGAAAAAGATTCTTTTGTTCCTGTGGAAAGGATTCCCTCGAATAATGCGTGTTCTTCAGTGCTATCTCCCTTTCTGACTCCAGGTTTCTTTCCAGGCTTTTCAACCCAGTGGCTGGGTCCAATCTTCAAAGCACAAGACTGTAATCACATCAACTTTTCCTCCTTGTAAAACATGCCTCATTTTCATATTAAGGCCGTTCTCCTCTTTATTAGGCATGCTCAGAGGCAGCTTACCATCTACAGCCCTGGAGCTGATCCTGATTTCCCAGTTCCAAGCTACTGAGGCTTGCAGTTCTAAATATCCCTGGAAACAGAACTCCTAGAACATGGGGAATTTTAAGGTCAAGGAAGACAGCAGGGGTTGAATTGGGGTATTATCAGGCAGTAGCTAAGCAGCCTCTAGACAGTTTTGGATTACAGTTTTGGGCAGACATTTAAGTGGAATTTAGATTTCCAATTCCTTTATTAGATCTAACTCTCAAAATCTACTTTTATAGGACAATTAATAATTAAGATATTTAATAACAGATTGCACCATAAAATTTTTGCTGTATTTGATACATGCTAATGCTTGTCCCAAGCTGGCACTGAGCTTTATATTGAAAGGCTAACAGAAAGCTTTCTGCATTAATAAAGTTTTCCGCATGATAATTACAGATTCTCTGCTGTAGTCCTTTAGGTCTTGATGTATTTGATATGAAAAAATGTTAGAAGGAAGAAACAGTTATTTTATTAGGTATGTGTTGAAACTCAGCCTTTCATATGTTTGTCTTTTAATATAGCCTGACAAAAATTTACATGTTTTTAGATTTGGCAGTTAACATTTTGTTAAAAAATAAACTCTTTTTTCTAGTCAGTCTCATGTGATTATTTACCCATTTGTGTTAGAAAATTTGAGCATTATGCTGTGAAGATTTTTCGTAGCTTATTAACTTATAATTTATTTACAAAGTTAGAGTGAGCAAAAAGTGTAAATAATTGCTTGTACTGCAATATTCCCCCAGGTCCTTAAATTAAGACTCACTGCATCAGACAATGTATGCACATATACAGAAGTGGTTTTGTTCTAGTATTTTCTCCTTCTTCACATGACTCCTAGATGAATTCCGAAAATTAGTTTTAGTGAAATATTCCATATTGAATCAAGGGATTTAGGTGCTTAATCATGTCTAAAAATCAGAGTCATATTGGCATCCAGTTTTTTAACTTTCCTCTAACATACTCAGAGAAAATCTTTGCTCCAGCCTCTCATATAATGAAGAAAAAGAAAAGAAAAATATGCTTTGGATACCTTTGCTTGTTAGTGATGCAGCAAAGAGCAGCTAACCTTTATCTTGGTCAGCTCCTGACAATGCTTATTATTCAGAAATAATGGAAGGCGATCAAGCTGAGTAACTATAAAAGAAAATTATGCCAAACACCTTCAGATAAGAGGCAGGAAGGTCTCAGTATTTAACCTGCATAAGAAAAACCTAAGCATTTAGGATGTTTGTATTAGAGAGAGTCCTTGGTCAGGCTGAAAATATTTTTTGCATTTTGAAAGTTGTAGTGGAAAGATTCTGTAGAACAGGCCTGCACAGCGCACAGCTCACAAAGCAATTTCTTTGACCTGCCCTAGTGTCTTGATTAAAAAAAACCTCACTTACGCTTACCTTGCTTCATTCCCCTCGGCATACTGCTAAGCACATGGAAGGCTACCACATGGACTGCAGCTTCTTGCTCATTCAGCTGATCTTTATTTGATTGGGGTCACCCAGGTTATTTATTTGAGAAATTTAAAGGCAGAAGTTCAAGTTTTCACTTCAAGTTTTGCTCTCAGCATGTTGAGAAGTGGGGCTAACTCCTCTGCTTACTGAAGATAAAGTAGCAGTGAGACAGAAAGTGGTGCACATGGAGAAATGTGGTACCAAATGAGAAGAAGCAAGGAGAGAGCATGAGTGGGAGATACTTGAGTTGTAGTCCCTACCATTAGAAGAGGGATATGAAAAAATGTAGGAAGCTGATTTGGTTTACCAGAAGCGAGAGGCAGTTTACCAGAAGCGAGAGAAAAATACCGAACCAGAAATTGAGGAAGAATGCCAAAAAACTCATTTTAAGTCACATGAGAAAAAGAAAGGAAAAGACCACAGTAACTGATTTGTATGAGGGCTGAAGAAAAGGAAGAAGAAGTAGAGCTTACTTCAATGCAGAAGAGCAACCTGTAGAAAGAACTGGTGTTACCCAAGTTACTTTTTGGTGCACATGTTCTGTGGCTGGTGAACACAACAAGAAACCATGAGTTGGCTCTTTTGGGCCAGTGTCCTGCACTTAATCGCAGGAGAATTGCTCAAATGGCTAAATTATGTTACTTCACATGCTTACTAGCTTAGGAGCTGAAAGGCAGTAGTAACTTGCAGGGGCTATGCCTGCCTTTCCTTATGTGTCAGAACACTTTGTACAGTGACTGCAGTGCCAAAACCTACCCTTTAAATGAGGACAGAAGATGATGAGAGGAGGCCAGTTTTAGAAATATGAGGAATAGGGGAAATTCAGGCTGAAGTGAGACAGAGAGCATCATGTCGTTTTAGGTAGACATGTAGATTTAGCAGCATGGAAAGAAAACCCACCCCAGATCTCTTGCTTAACATTCTTATTGCATGATTCTCCTGTCCCTCAAATTGAGAAAAGCAAAATAAGTCAGTTTTTGTTGGTACTTAATCTTGTCCTTTTACTCTGTATTGACTTGTGTGGGGTATATGGTGCAGCATCCATCTAGAAACCATTATTTCTGAAGAAGAGTGCAGCGTGTCCTGATGGCTGCAGGCAGGTGTTAGAATCTGCAATGGACCACTTACTCCTCTGAGTGTTGAATCCTGCCAGGGAAAAGGTAAGAAATCTTTTTGCCATCTGTATACAGCTTTGCCTTTGCCTGACCTACAACAAGACTTAACAATTGGAAATATTTCAGATTCTTTTACAGTAAGTTAGTAAGGCTGATATTTGCAGTGCAGCATTTTGTATTTCCTTACAATAAAGTATGGAAAGACTTTGCAAAAGAAAACAGAAACAATTACTGAAGTGCTTTTGATGCTAAACTAGTGAAGTTACACTCCTTTGAGTGTAAGCATTTCAGTCAAATTATACACAGTGTATTTAGCCTCAACTAGGCACAGATTGTTCAGGAGCATTCATGGAAGACATTCAGGTCAACCTACTGGATTCTGCATGATTTACTAGCGAAGTGAGGACATTTTGCCCTTGAAGTGATGTTCTGCCAGAGCTACTTGAGTGAGGGTTGTATTTTTTTTCTTCTGTGAACATTTTGTTACTCTTAAAATGCCCAGCAAGTAAATTTTATAGGAATTTTCTTTTAAGTGGAAATAGATTGGACCAGAAAATGTGAAAGATTGTGCAGCTCTAAAAACTTTGCATGTTTGAATCTGCCTGTTTAATAGTTTTCATATAAGACTATCCACACCTATAGAATTCCTGTGATGATAGTCTCCTTTCATGGGTTGCATTCTTTACACGTGCTTGTCATTTTAAAATGCTATTTTATATTTGTATATTAACTGTGAATTTCTTTGAAAAATCATGTTTGGGATTTTTGCCTACAGCCTAAAGCATAAGTAGCTGCTAAACAGGAATCTATCTGAAGGCTGTCCAGTGCGAGCACAAAATTCATACCCTATGATGGGTTTTAAGATCTAGTAAGCTAATAAAATTTACATTTGGCCTTTCTGGAAAGATAATAAAGCCTATGGCAAGTGCAGGTAGGTTTATTTTTACCTGCCAGGCAGGGATACATTGCTGGACCTCTTTGTAAATTACCGTAAGGCTTCTGGAAGATGGCATTCCTTTTCTGCTTAACTCATTGCTAGTTAAGTGTTTTGAGAGTGAGTTATTCTTTTTGAGTTACGTGTAGGGATTATCCTCAAGCTGGTTGGCTGTTGGTGGATATTTCTCTTTTGAAGCAAGAAAAATAAGGGAGAGATTTGATCGTAATTTTGCCTGGAGTCATTTACCAATTGAGGCTACTGGGGTATGTAAGATACTGGAGTGTGTTCTTAACTGTCTGTTTCTAGCAGACTCATTAACATGCCCGTTACCTGCTAGTGTCGTTCATCAAGGTAAAAATGATTCAGCATGGTGATTTCATATATTCACTGCTGTTTTCTGTTTCCTGGTTATTAGAAATTCTGATTAATACCCTGGTTGCCTCATCTGTAATAAATGCTTTAGGAACTAATTGAATATTCAGAAAAACAATGGTATGCTTTGCAATTACAGTTTAATGCAACTCTTTGTGCATTTGTCATGCACCTAAACAAACCTCTTGTTTCAGAGCCCCTAAGAAACCCCAGATTCCAATTTTATCAATGTTAGTTTATTACTTAACTATATTGAAACCAAGAATTTGAGACTTCAGAAACAGCTATGGTAAGCTACTGTAACTGCATTTTATAATAAATAGTGTGATTCTGATTATAGGTTATAATCAAAACGAGCAAGAGCCTTTTTATTTGAGGGGAACTTGATGAGCCTGAGAAATGGTGTGTGGACAGACCTAAAACAAAAAAAATGGAAACCTGTTGAAGTTGAACCCTGCTGTTCTCAAAATGTGAACAGTGTCTCTTGTACGATACTGAGAATTTTGGAATTAAAGCATGTATTTAGCTATTTCCGTTCTCCTGCCACAGTTGTGTGCATTGTGCTTGTTGGCAAGCTTTGTAAAGGATGAGGCTAGCAGGGCAGTGCTGACATTGTAGCCCAAAAACTGGGCTAGATCCTTCTCCTTGGGCCTTTTCTGTTCAGCAAATCCTAGAGGTTAACTTGTTTATCAAAAATAAAATCAAGTTCAGGTGCTAGACTTTAAAAAATAATTTTTGTTTCACAGTTTTTAATTGAACTTTCAAAAAAATAACAGGCTTTTAATTCTGACAAAAAAGGAGAAAAAACAAGGATGAAGAAGAAATGAAAGATGAGTGAGGAGTATTGAGGAGGGTTTTGTTCTTTTGTTTTTTTCCTCATCCCTGAGTAAACCAAATCTTTAAACTCTTTTTTTAAGATAGTGTTATTTTAATGCCAAATATTTGAAGCAACTCTTCATCTAGTTTTACTTTGCAATAATCACTCTGATTTCCTCTAAATCTGTTTCCCAGAACAGCACTGTGTGCTTTTGGCCTGAGCTTGGCCAGTGCTATCTTAGTGGCGTATTCTTCAATTGACAGCCTCTTAAACAGGCTACACAGCCCCAGGCATTTTCTATCCCAAACAGCCCTCAGTTCAGAATGATTACAGTCAGAAATGAAAGATCTGATACATAACTTCCTGCCAGCAGCTGTGCTGTAACAAAATATTTACAAAAAAGTGCTGCTCAGACTAGTCTCCATGTCCCTGCCATGAGACGTGAGCCAAAAGACCGTGGGTCATAAGGGCAGGGGCAGTGCTTACAAGCTGCAGTGGTTATTTTCAAGATTGCATTCCAGAATACCAATGTTACGGTTGTCTGTGTACACTTTGAGCTTAGTCTATTTAAAGAAATTCTTATACTACATAGAGAACACTGAGAGTTCCTAGCAAGTCATTTGGGAAAGAGAGGCAGAAAGAAGACTGAAGAGAAAAGAGAGGGGCATTTAGAATGAGTGTATGAATTGATCTATACAAAAAAGAACCAGAGGAGTGCGCACACTGAGTGCAAGCGTATTTTATTTGGCCGAGATAGATCTCATTCTAGACTTCTTTCCAGCATTACAGAAAGGATGAAGAAATGTAGCACATTGAAGCACTTATCAATGAAATCAAAAGAAATTGCATTCCCCCCCAAAAGATTCTTCTGATGCCACAGTAGGAAGTTAGAAGGAAGTTGTTCCAAAGGAAGTTGTTCCAGGAAATACGTGTGTCAAAATGTCCTCATTTGTTGTAGCTGGTGGTCATCTTTCTCCTGAAAGTAGAAACAGTAGACATAAAAGATACAGATTCCTGCTGTTAGGAATTAGTTTATTGATAAGCTATGTTTATAGAAGAGACTTTGGAGACCTTTTAAATAATGTTTTTATGTGTGTATATATATGTATTCATATATATTTATTTACAAACACATGTACATGTGTATCTTTGTATTTTTATATATACATATTATAAGGAAGTCTAGCCATCTTTGCTAAAAATCATTGTACAAAACCAGTAAGTTTGCCACATGATTGCTTTTATATTTGGCCAAGGATACCGACTACCATAATGCTTGTAAGCTTGTTATTGTGGAGAACACACAATATTTAAAGTGCACATACATGCACGCACAGGCATCCTTGTCTGTTTTAACAGAGTTGGTTGCATTTTAACTTTGGAGTAAGCAGGAGCTGACAGAGGACCAATCAAAAAATGTCTAAAGTCATGTTAAATGGTTAACAGATTTCACAGCTATATCATCCTTTTTGGTCAGCATAGAAATAATGTCCTAAATGTCTCTTCACCTGTACGTTTAAAAGGAGGAAATGGATATTCTCTTTTTGCATGATAATTAACACAGCAAGCGCATTGACACAGCAGGGCTATAGCTGGCTGTCACTCAAGTGTGGAGATTTGGGGGTTCCAAAGTGGCTTCATGCTGCACATTCCAGAAAGGGGCCTAGGCCATTATATCCCCGTCCCGTGCAAGAGAGATGTTAATTATGGTAGGGCTGAGATGTGCCACATAATGCCATTAGTTGCCCTTCTTCCATCAAGTGTGCCCTTCTTCCAAGTCATGAGTGACAGATACATCCTTTGGGACTGAGAAGCTCATTGCTGTGGTTTTATAACACAGGAGGAACAGAAATTTCGTACTGAACTCTTAGAGGTTATCAAGTTCAGAGATGATTGTCAAACATCGGAAAGCAACTATTTACCTGTAAAGAGAAACTGTTACTTCTAGGCACTGTACAGATAAATGAGATGGGGCAAATCTTCCTCTCCTCTGTCAGGAGTTAATGCACGCAATATCGAATATATCTGTCTGCAGCTCGTTGTCTGTGCTACCTTAATGCCTTAGCCAGTGATCTGAATTGTTTCACAGGGCCAGGAAGTATCCAAACATATCCTGGCTTTGTAGTGAATGTGCAAATGCCTGTTTTCCACCAACTGATCCAACCTCCAGATTCCAAGGGTTTTGCTGAAGGTAAGACTTAGGGAAATATGAACCTGGCTCAGGATGTTAATTGACTGAACTAATTCTGGTGTTTGGTTCTCCTCTAATCTGTCAGTGATTAGTCCCAGAAACCTGCTCTTTTAGGTGTGCCTGCAAACCCAGGGTCCCTAAACCACCTGAGCCGCGTTGTTATCTACTGCACACTGTTCCACTGTGCAAAAGGTATTACACAGGTGATGGAACCCTTACAAATTTAATCGGTATCCATATATTGTTTCCGTAGTCCACTGCTGCAGCGTTCGTCCATACCTGTAACTGCAGTATACACGAGTCTGTCAGGCTTACACTGTGTAACAAAATTACATGCAAGAATACCTTAACAGTATTTCTTTAGAGACACAAGTTAGTATCTCTGTGAACTACTGTGGAAGACTTAACTCAATCTGTTAAGAATTAGTTAAGGGATTTCTAAAGGTTAGTACTGTGCCATGTAGACAGGCCTTTACATTCTGATTAGAAAATTTTAGCTCATACTTTACTAGTTCATACCTAGGGTTCTACAGAGCTCTTGTGCTAGCCAAAATGGAAACCATCATACTGCATGACTGAAAAAGTATACCCATGCCACTGTCTGTAACACGTACATTAGCATGGTAGCAGAAAAGTGCAGCAGATCCTCCAGAGTGTCCAGAAGTTTTTTAAAGCCAATGAGAATATAAGACCCCATCTTCTCTACCATTAACAGTCAGACTAAAATGTCGAGGCTTTGGTTTTAGACCAACAGACTCAATCTTCTTATATGGAGGGGAAAAGAAAGATCTCCTAGCTGAACCATTTTGCCTCAATCCTTTTACAGGCTAGCAACTATGGCCTATAGTGTCAAACATTTTGGAAACATTTCTCTCAAGTATGCAGTAAGAAGTTCACAGTGAAGATAACTGCAACTGAGAATCTCAGAAATGAATTCACACTTCACTGCCATGTAATGGTATACAGCACTGCTCAATCAAGTTGTCCCTTAGTATTAAAAGTGGAAAAAAACCCCACGAAAATTAGCTGCAAGAATTTTGTAGTTTCCAATCAGAAAAAGATGACATAGGAAAAACTAAGTTACGGATTTTAGATAAGGGACAAGTCTGCAAGGGACAGTCCTTCAGTCTTGTAGCCAGAGCCTTTGTGCTGCATATCGAAATCAACTGCATTGTCCCCTATAAAGCTGCAATACACACAATACCCGGTTACGTAGTCAAACATTATCAATGTCATGGATGCCTAAGCTAGATTGCTCAGTACTATACTCACATTTCATCTACAGTACTGAAAAATCGTTACTGTTGGCCAGAGAGTGTTCCCCACTACTTACCCTTCTGCTACTGTAGAGCACCAATTTTACATAGCATTCCTGGGAGTTGTCCGTGTAAATCTTGCAGCCGTGAACATCCACCAAAGAAGTCTTCTCCAATAAACACCCAAGGGACCTAGATACAAAAACAAGGATATGCATTGGTCTGTGAAGAGAGACCATTTGTACAGCTGAGTCACCGAAGACAAAGAGTGAGCAGACTCATCTCCTGGGCAGCAAACTTCATGTTAAGGAGGCTGTAATTTACCAAAAATCTCTCTCTTCTTCCATCTCCCCCCACCCCAAGTCTGTCTGAAAATCTACTGTTAGGAAAGATGAAAGGGTAGAGGAATATTCTACATTTTATAGAGGGTGCAGGACATCTGATGCTTTGAACAGTATTGGTCCTAACTTTCAAAACTGTTTTTAGGATAACAAAAAACCTTGTGCCAGGAAGAAAGCAGTGCCATGACTGAATGCACCTGCTTAGCCCTGTAAGACACATTCCTGGTTCTGAATTAGGCAGATCGCTCTGCTGGCCAAAGTGACTTTTTAAAGCCTGTTATATTTAGCACAGCATGAATGCTGATTTCTTGCAAAGAATTTAAGAAGTCAGGAATGTTTATGACTGTGAGAAGTCCAACAGCAACTGACTTGCAAGAATCAGCCTGCAGCTCACTATGCAAATTCTTAACAGAGAAAAATCTGTTTATTAGTCTTTGGGTGTTTCTATGTTATTATTTTAGTACATGGCATTTTTGAAGCAAATGTGCAGTTAATCCAGATTAACCCTTTTTAAGTCACATACAGAAGCAGTCCCAAAGTATGCAAACAGGATTTCTTCAGATGAAACTAAACTGGGAATTACACTCTAGGATAGCACTAAATGTGCTCAAATACTGATGATCTCAAGGCTGTGAGCGAGCAGCTCCAAGTGCCAAGACCTTCAGCATGTACTAAGCATGTATGTGCCAGTAGGATATTCTCAAAATACTGAGATATCGCACCGTCCTCTAAAGCACTTCCTATGCTATAAAAAGGTGCCAGGTGGCACATGCACTTTCATATCAGTTGCCAGTTGCCTGATTGTCACAGTTATTATCAAAGTCACTGGTTAGCAAACTTCTATTTCTGGCACAATCCCTGCTCTGCTTACACTTCTTCTTGCCTTCTGTCCTCTTCCTCCTTTATCAGCCCAGCCATCTGTTTTAGTTTCTTCCCTATGCTGGTCCTTTTTCAGAATGCCTTGCCTTTCCTTTCACTTCCTCTGTGATTCTTTTCCTCTTTGCGTTGATTGAATTCCTCTCATTGCAATGACAAATTCAAGCCCTGCTGAATTACAGCACATTCAGTTTGGTGCTCCCATGGCAGGTACAGCAACCAGTGAGCTTGTTAAATCTGTGCCACAAGAGGCGCAAACTTCTCTTCTGGACAGATTGCCTTCCTACTGCTAAGCTGCCAATCTGATGACTGTCATCTGGGTAGAAGAGGACTGGTAATCAAAGTGGAGTCAAATTTAAGAAAAAAAAAGATGCTCCTGAAGACCAGGAACAATAACTGAATCTCAGCTTCTCAGACCTCCTGAAGGCATGCATGATCTTCTCTCTGCAGTAAGAAGTGAAAATTGTTGAGCTGGGAAACATTGCATCTGCTAAAGCCGGGCAAGATAAAAAGAAGAAAAACACAGGCAGAAGTGAAATTATAAAGACAGTAATAGCTCAATGACTCAAGAAAGAAAATTTGGACATGAAGAAGTGTAAAATTACAAAAAAAAAAAAAAAAAAAAAAAAAGAGGAAAAAGTACCCAATAGGAAGATGGCAGCTTGGAGATATCAAGGATGAGCCTGTTCCAAGGAGCAGTGGAGGGAGGCCAACCCTTTCCTCCCTGACTGATGACTACATGGACAACATAGACTCATTGGGTGTCTCATCGACAAGATGAGCATATGAATGCTTACCCTGTAGCGTGTCAGTCATAGCTGGTCAACAATTTTAGTGTACTTTTAAATGGTGTCCCTTTGTAAAGGATTTGCTAACAAAAGTGACCCAGTGAGGGAGTGCTACAGGCTTGACAACAGCTTCTGGATCAGCTAGGTATGTGGCTGTGTGAGGCACAAAGAAAAGGAGGCTCCTGGCAGGAGGTGGGAGCAGCAGTTTCTGCACTAAGTCTGTAACCTCCTTCTGGAGCCCCTATCCCCTGCTCCTATGCAGCAGTAGGCAGGTCTAGCTTCTGGAGGTGCTACTGGAGGAGGCAGAAGGGCATCAGAGCCTGAGGACAGATACCTTCTCCCCCATCTGTTTCCTGCTTAACCTCTCTAGGCATCCATGCTGATCCAAGGGAGGACCATTTCGCGGTAAGCTGAAGTAGAGCAGTAACTTTCAGAACCTCTGCTGCTCCCCCTTCCCCAACATGTGAAGTATGCCCTGTCAGGTGGGCCATGTTGGCCTTTTTCTGTTGGTGTTCGCAGCACAGGGGACAGATTGGCCCATTAGGAACATTTTTGTTAATCTTCCCCCTTGCCCTATCATGCTACCTTTTCCTGGATTTCTTGGTGCTGTTAGCCACCTCTTCTCCCTCCCCCTCTCATCTCCTTTTCAGTTAAGGGCTATGTTAGCTTCTGAAGGAATTAAGCGTTCTTGTTCTTAAGCAATGCTCCTGGGCTGTTTCTGTTTTGTTTCCAGTGCATATCCCACCCACTCTTTAACTCTTGCCTGCACCAGAAGTGGGAAGAAGGCCTACTATGGGGGATGGCAAGGCATGGTCCTTTCCCACACGGCTGCCTTTAGTCTTTGTAAAGGGGACGTTTTCTAGCTCTGAGGTCTTTGGTGGCAAAGTTACTTCCTGGTACTAAGCAAGTCTTGCTGCAAGATCTCTTGTGGCAGGCAGCCTGCTGCATCGTGACATGCCTATGGCTTGCCAGGAAGGGTGGCAGGGCAGGGTCTCTCCATGAGTAGGGTGCCTAAGGCAAAGCCTAGGTAAAGAACAGAAGCATTCCTTTGGCAGGACTGGCCAAAGGGAGGGAAAAGGAACAAAAGCGCTTGTGCTGCTGGTTGGAGGAGCAAGAAAAGATTTCTTTCAAGAAAGCACGGGGAAGTTTGTTTTTTATCCGGCATGGCCAATTTAGTGAACAAAGCTTTCCCTGAGCATAGCAAAATCCCTCAAACCACAGCACCAGCTAAGACAAGCCCTGCAGAGCACAGAGAAAGCAAAACCTCTTCCTCCATCCCTCTTCTGCTGGGAAATTACCGCCTGCTTTCAGTAAGTTATTTCTCTCATTGGCAAAGCTCTAGCTTCCCCCTCCCTCTCCATTCCTTGTCTGTTAGGAAATTTGCTTTCACTTTCCATGGCTGTCTTCTTTCACTAGTAAGGCTATCAATCCCTCTCTTGCTGGGAAATGAGCTACTACTTTCAGTATCTCGCTTCTCTGGTAAAGCTGTCCAGCCTTCCTCTCCCAATTCCTCCGCTGCTGGGAACACACTTCTGCTTTCCAGTTACTGCTTATATTTTCCAGCATCACTCAACACCACTGCTGTGATTTAGCACTCTCAGACATAAGACTGAGGTTTCTTTAAGTCTGTGGAGACAGCGATAGGCACATAGCAGTATATCACAAAGGTCAAAAATGGTACAGGTGCGGGGCCCAGGGAAGACATAGTCAGATTAACCATGCTTGCCTGAAAGGTGTAATGGGTCAAATACCATGGAAGGTTGGGGCAGAGGGAAGGCACGTGAAAGACATTTATTGGCAATCTAATTTCATTAATGGAGTCCCACAGAGCAGGAGGCATCTTCATGCAAACACATGCCCCTTTCCCCTTCCAGTCAGCCCATCTCATGGCACACCTGCCAGCTTTGCCATCCCGTTTGCCTCCGAAGGCACAGCTGGCATACCAGCCACGGGGGCATCCTTGTGTGCCCTAACTGCTGCCATGAGGCCCAAAAGGCTACACATACAGCTGCCTGAGAAACCGGCCTTTGTTGTTCCAGCTGGAATCAAGAATCCCATCTGCATCTCCATCCAGAGAGAGTACAGCAGGAGTTCATAATCTGAAGGACTTGGGGAACGCTTGTATCTTACCTGTCTGTCTCGCTGTGCCATCTTGCAGTGACTTGACTGAATGTATTCTTCACTTGGAAGTGGCTGATACTGAGAATGCAACTGAACTGGTCTCCTTCATTGTTGGGGTAAAGTGTCATGATCCAGCAATGAAGGGGGTGCCCAGTATTTCTGATGCTTCAGGTTGACGCCTGAGTGCTACAAACAACCATTTCCATTTGTGGAATAAAGGTACCAGGGTCTTCTTGTGGCCCAAAACTTCAGAACGCTTGGGTGTTGCATGCTTCCATGAGGCTGACCAAGATGCCTGCCATGGTCCTGTGTGCCGTATAAGGGGTAGCCCTTGCTGTTAATGTAATCGTAATCACACCATGCTAGGGGCCAGGCTGGGCATCAGGCAGTAGATGCAGACAGTTTGGTCACCTCCAGAGAGTAAAAGCTTTGATGATCTTGTGCACATCCCCCAAACAATTCATCTACTCGAATGGGATTTGGAGGCTGGGCTCCAGCACCTTGCTAATGAACTCATCCATGACAGACTTACCTCAAATTGCTGGGCCATATACTGATAGGAATTGACAGGCACAACACCCTAGAAAGCAAATCCCAGCCTCTTGAAGACAGCTAAGGGATCCCAAAGTTTTATGCAATGATAGCAAAGCTGTGGCCAGCTGACAGCAGCAGACTCCACTGTGCTTACACATCAAAAGCACTGAATTCGCTGTTGGTCCTTCTGTGTACTAAAGTTGAAGAGATGCCATTAATGTGAGCTCATTTCTTGTGCTTAAAATTTCTGGTCAGTTGAGAACAGCAGTCACAGTAGCAAAGTCTCATAGGTGTCTCCCCTCCTTCCACTTCAAGACTTCCCTCCTGGACTATGAGCCCCAGAAGCATCAGTAAATCTACTTGTGCCTACCTGCTGGCCCCCACATGTGCTCAGTTTCCAAATTCACTATGGCGACAGGGAGATAAGCATGCCATAAGGTTCCCTCTGTCATGTGTAAGAGGTTAAAAATGAGAAAGCAGGGTCAGAAACAAGTCAGGAACAGACCTAACTTTGTGAGTGAGGATTTCACAGGAGGACAGTGAAAGAAGCGATGTATTGCCATCATCTATGCAAGACAGACACCATGGCACTTTTTAGAACAGCCATCTGAAGAGCCTGCTGTCTTCAAAGCAGAAGTACAAACTTGGATTTATCCTGGACTGATATCCCACATGTCTGGTGGGGATATTGCATCCATGGTAATGCATCAGGGCAGAGTAAATTCCCCGAAACTCAGAGAATGTAGATACTGTGTCCTCAGCATTTCTTTTCAATTTCAGTTCACAGAGCCAAACCTGCTATATCTTGCTATTTGTTAAGGCAGACTGCAAAAAAAAAAAAAAAAAAAAAAAAAAAAGAAAGAAAAGAAAAGTTGCGCAAAAGCCTAACTAATGCTGAAGTGTCAACTATCTGACCTGTGTGACAGCATTTCTAAATGAATTATTTCCTGAAACTCATACACATCTTATAATGTTGATACACTGATACAAATCCAATTATTTAATTAAGCTTTGAAATAAATGGCCTTTAAATTTTGTAAGTGCAGTATCTATTTTACTGCCAGCTAAAATGAGGCAACTCTGAACGCTTTATCTGCTCAAAGTCAGAGGGAAGGCAAGTGTAAAAATTCAGATAAACTCCCATCTCTGTCTTCTCTCACTTCCACTCAGGCTGCTCAAACACATTTTTGTTTTGCATGTGTGTTAACTATTACAATTTTATGGAAAGATCTTTGAAGGAACTTCTGACCGCTATCTAGAAAACAGAAGATTGCCTTCTACATTAATCCTTCTCTAACTAGTGGAGTCACGAACTAGGAGTTAATGTGGGGCTCGATTACTTCCCGGCTTCTGCATGTCACAACAGCAAATACATTCCACACAGGTACAAAACATTCTTGGAGGTGTCACGGCTCCCCAGGAGGCAGCTTGCGTAGAGCGAAGCTTTGCAACGAGGTCCTTATGAAGGGGATTAGTGTGCAGTTCTAGATACGGAAGCGCAGATTTGTGCAGTTACTCTATGAGAAGGCACTTTCCAGGGAAGCAGAAAAATGAAAAGAATATTACAAACATTTAAAAAATAAAATGAGGATGTGGCTTCTCCTTGTGATGTGGCTAGTTTTGCTGCAAAATTTACTTGGGAAAGAGACCTCGCTTCTGCCTCAGTAGCAGCTAGCACTATTTTATTTCTGAGAAAAGAGTAACAAATTCTGAAATAAGAATTTGAGAACTTACTGTTCTTTGCCTTGTTACTTCCTGGAGGTAATCCTGGACTTCATCCATCCCAGTAATATCAACTAAATCCAGACATCCTTGCCTGAAGTTAAATTTTCTGAGGATTGCCATCGCGTTACGGTAGTAAGGGCAGCTTGGTTTCATAAAAACAGTTACTTTGCCCGCTCCGATTCTGCTACTCACAAACCTGTCAGCCATGCTTCTTCTCAAAGATGAACAGGAATGCTGCACTCTACGAACTGCCTCACAAGCAGACGGGATAAAAGCAGCGATCTCAGTCTGGGATATTTATGAGCTGCACAGTGCCTTCCTCCTCGAAAACTCCTCCCCAGAAGGCTGGACTCTCTTCACAAGATCGTACACTTTAAAGCAACGATACTTCTACATCCTGTGTATTATTATAAAAAGTCTATGTTTGTGAACGAATCAATAGTTTAAAAAGAGGAGGACACTTAACTATCATGTGTTCTTTCAGCACATGACCTTTCATACAAGATCTGCAGTAGCTGCTCATTAACTAATGCACTGGCTAAGGTCTCCATCCTACACAGGCTTGGAAAGTGTACTTAACATTATGTACTTTCTTCATGACAAGCTATCCCTGCACCCAAAACTTTGCCTATAACAAAAGAATTAAATAGTATCCTAAAAGCCAGAGGGAACCAGATTTAAGAGAGCAGAAGTGAATCTGCATCCCCCTATCCCAGCAAACTTTTTAATCTCTGCGCTGTGGCTCAAAAGCACTGCCAGTGACCCCAACATCATCACTGTGTGAAATACAGCTCCGTAATTTTTTTTTTCAAATACCTTTCTCTCAGCTACTAATTTCAGCCCTAGAAATGTCACCAAAACAAAAATTAGAAATGAAATATTTGCTAAAAACAGATGATAACGTCTCAACTCTAGTGCTTTTTGCAGTATTAAGCATTGCGTTTTAGGGGGGTTGTGGGTCAGCACAGAGACAAGTGGTACGAATGATCACAATCTCCAAAAAACGAGTGAAGTAGTTAAAGAACTAGGTTATTCGGCTTGAAAAAAAGAAGGGTGGGGAGAGAGAAGAGGGGAAAAAGCAACTGAGGGAAGACGAGGGCACTAAACACTGGTGCAAAGAAGCACACTAAAAGCAGAGAAAGGTCTGATGAGCTTAAACTGCAGCAGAGGTTATGGGTTATATCCATACCCTGCCCTTCTGTGCAAGCTGGCCGCCGCAAGCAAGGCGAGCGGAGCAGAAGCCGAAGGGCTGCCGGGCTGCTTGGCCCCGCGGACAGATGCCACCCCCTGCCGCCACTGCTGCGAGGAGCCGGTGGTGGTTTGCGGCTGGCAACCACACAGGCTGACCCAGGCGCTCGCGTCCTCCGGCAGACAACGCCACCCGGAAGCCGGGCGAGAAGCTACATTTTAGGCAGCGTCATTTAAAAATAGGTCCAGATCCAAACAGCTGAGATGCACTCAGGTTATCTGCATTTTCCAAAATCCGGTGGGGCTGGAACCCAGGTCTGCATCTCTCTGAAACCATCGAACTTCAGCTGGACGTTAGGAAGGACCTTTATAGATACAAGCAGAGCCAAATCAAGAAATAGATAACTTGGAGAGATCGTGGAGTTTCAGTCACTGGCTGACTTACGTTAGACAAATGTCTGTCAGGAGTGATGTAACTGTAACTTACCCTGCTGTGAGCAGAGTTATGGACTGGATGACCTTCTAAGGTCTTTTCTAGCCCTATTATCTTTGACTTTAAAATAAACACAGTTTTGAGCTGCTTTGAGGGTTGTACTGCCTTAAGCATTCTTGGCTAGCTAAAAATCATAAGACTCTGGACTTTAAGTACAAACCCAAATAACTTGGAAGGACAACTCTCATTGTATTTTATCCCATGGAGTTTGAATTTAAATGAACTTTTGCTTCTGAATCTCTTAAGTTTTTGGGGGAATCCTATATATATTTATAAATGAAGTACATACAAGCTATCTGCAGACTTAGAATATCTGAATATTTGCGTATTTGCATGCTAAATTTAGACACATGAAGCTCTGGAAGTCTAACAGGTAAATATTGCTATGCGATTGCGCAAAACCTCCGCATGCACATATGTGTGCACACACACGTGTTCTACAGCAGTATACTTGGAATTCAGTCTAATTTTCTAACTCACTTTGATGGTGGTTTCAATTAAATGGATGAAATCTTGGCTCTTTTGAAGCCAAATGGGAGGTTTGTCAGCCAGGGTTTTATCCTATGCAGAGAAAATTGTGACTAAAAATAAACACAGTCTTACAGGCTCTTAATGTAGGGAAAACAAAAATGAGTCCAAGTGTTCAGAACCTGAATTGTACATGTTATTTACCTTAAATCAGAAAAGCTTTGGGGATTTCTTGAAAAACAGCTGAGTAATTCAGGGACGTATTTGGAATATATACCATTGGTAGGATGTGAAGGACCATGGATTCTTAAGGTATGTTGACATACCCCTTTTAAAACTGTGAAGGAAAACAGATTTGAGATTCAGCGTGTACCCGATGCACCCTTAACTGGAGTGGCCCTAACTCAGAGGGGAGGCTGATGAGTCGTAACTTGTCAAGCTTTTGGCACATGCCCCTGCCATGGGCCAGACCTCTCGAACTTAGCACCAACACTTGTTAAGTTTTTGTTGAGTACAGGACTTCATTAAAGATGATACTGAAATTAGTTCTGATCAAGAGTTTCTCGAGCTTTGATTGAGGCCTGACTGTGACAAGCACGTGTGTTTGTTGCTGATGACCTTCTCAGCCTATGCTAGTTCCTCGTTACAAGTATAGGGACGGTCACTCTAACTTTCCCCAACACGGCTCTGAAAGAGGAGTAGAAGTAGAAAGCTTGGGTACTGCCCCAACAAATACATAATTGCAGGTCGTGAGCTCCGCACAGCGCTTAGTGAATTTAAGCACCGCAGTGCTGATCTTCTGTGACTCTAGTCCTTAGTTCTGATGCCGCTTCCAAAAGAGGACTCCGTGACTCCACCTTGCATTGCGGAGCAAAGCAATGTCCCGATACCTTTGGAAATATGAACTGCGTGTTTATCTTCCTAAGCCCCTTCTGTCCGATGGAAGGCACTGAACTGAAGTTAAGGGTAAAGAATTGTTCCATGTTTTTTCTGGCAGGAGGGCCATAGTTCTGAGGTAGGCAAAAATGGTGGAGAAATACCCCAGAGGACTTTTTTTTTGCATTGACTCAGCAAATTCCAATGATACAGCCACATGCATAGCTAGAAGCTATTTTTAGCAACCGGTTAGTGTTCAATGAATATCCTGTTCAAAAGCCAATAATACTACCACAATTTAGAAACTGTTTTACTTAATGCTGGCTTTGCACCAAAGGGGAAAGAATATTTGGGATCTCAGCTGAAAAGAGGGCTTATGGGGACAGACAATCTGAATATCTGTGGGAATTATTTAAGGACAGTGCAGAGTAATCAGAGTAGGCCTACAAGATACAGTTCCTTGTATTATGCCGCGTTGTTTTATTTGCAGAGTAAAAGGTTACGCTTCCTAGGATTTTGCATGTGGCAGGACCTTGCTGTGATTAGCAGCAGATGAACATCAAGCACTCGAGAGATCTCTGTGCTTTGCAGTTCTTTTCCTTTATCCTTTAATAGACAGCTGGCAGGAGAAAGTAACATTAGTTGGATGTCCCAGTGATGTGAAAGGAATAAATAGTTGCATATATTAATGAACCATGTTTCTTTTAGCCAGGAAAGTAGTTTTACTGCCATTTTACACATGGACACCTCGACAGCCAAGTTCTTAGGCTCTCCCTTCCTATAATTAGGACCGTATTTTTATTTATTTTGTTTTTCCAGAAATACAGTGCAATGATTAAGATGCCTGTCTAGTCTTGGGAAACGCAGTAAACTCTGTGGGTCTTCCAGGATTAGGAAGGTCTTCTGCTCTCTACTGTGGTTGGAAGTACTGTCAGGCTGCTCTGGCAGGGGAGACGAAGAGAAAAGCATATGGGGGCTTCACAGACACCGTATGTCTCTTACAGTACTTGTCACTGTTTTGCTGGTTAGGTCATTATTTATACCTGTTCATAGTGAATATTGAGCGTTACCTGGTGAGCACGGCTGTGTTTATGCTCCTGTTTGTACGGATGGATGTGGCTATGTGCTGGTGTAAGCAGTGGAGGATTCAGCCCTATTGGGTACAATTTTAATAGCGGACAAACACTGGAAAACTACTGTCTGGATTCAAGCTATGTTCTCGAGGAGCTTGAGGCTGCCTCTTACGTCAGTGCAGGTTAGACCCTTTGATGAAGGTCAGCAACTTTTTTGCAAGAAGCAAGCACAGGAATCGGCCAAGCCGGAGAGATTCCCAACACCCCCTTCCCCAGAAAAGCCAAAGCAAAAGCAAAGTGTTGGCTAGTTTTTAATGCATACCTGTCATGAGGGGTTATTTCTCTGTAACCACCATGCACGTGACATAGGAGAAGCTGATGCTATGCTGGTTGTAGATTTCAGTGTTGTAATTGATTTTATTTGCCTGCAGTGATTTAGACTCGCTATTTCTGCTGAACTGAGTGACGCTGCTCGCTTGCTCCTTAGGAGAACGCCGTAAGCCAGGCGTGAGCTATGCTCGTGTTTCTCCTGACAGCAACTGAAAGCGGTTCGTTCTCCGAACCGCCGTCTCCAGTTGGATGGGACCTGTGTCCGCAGCTGGCGGCGGCGCTCGGCCGCGGCGGTGGCCGGGACACGCTATGCCGGCGCCGGGCGCAGCTCCCGGGAGGCGGCAGCAGCACGTCGTGCGCAGCGCTCCGCGCCGCTGGCTGCAAACGCAGGGCTCTGACACCAGCTTACGCTGCCGTGCAGAGCGAGTGCTTCGGTGGCTTGGGAAAATATCTGGTTCTGCCTTTTGCACAAGTAAATCATGGCGGTGTGTGTGTGTGTGGGGGGGGGGGGGGGTGGAAGCTGAGCCGGATGCGGTCTGGTATTTTCCGAAATACCTATTTTTGTGGTTTGTGTAGTGGAGCAAGGGCGTGGTCCAGCATCAGCCAGAGCTCTAGGGGGATGTTACCTACTCTAGCAAGGCTGGGTTTGTCTCCAAATGCAGAATTAAGCTGATGCCCTCTGACGAGGGCATATTTGTGTCTTGCACCTTTCAAAGTGTGAAAAAAGGAGAGCATGCTTTCTTTTTTCTTTTTTTTCTCTTTTTTTCTTTTTTTGGTCAGCCTCACTCAGGCTAGGATGCCCAGATTTTAAAAACAACACTGTCTAACAGACGAGGGAAGGTGAAGCCCAGAGGAGGCTGTAGGTATTTTCTGGGAGGGCACGGCAGCTTGGTCTAGATGGGCGGGAATGTTAAGTGTCAGGGTAAAGAAAGTCATTAAAAGACAAGTGGAAAAACTACCATGTCTGTTGGGGCGGGCGTTGGGGGGAAAAAGGAAGCTGGTTTGTGACTGTGGGACTAGAGAGGGGAAAAGGCTTATGGAAGAAAGTCTTATGGTGAAGTTTTGTGGCCAAGCTGACTGCAAAGAGGCCTTTTCGTAGTCAATATTTACAGTGTTTGCATCCATAATTCTCTGTGTGCGTGACTGAGAGGAACTGATGTTCCTCATTGTACTTTTCTAAGCTATAAAAGAAAAAAACCTTTCTTTGAAACCCTTTTCTGCTATAATTTTCCCTGTGCTGCTCACCAGAGTCGAATGATTTTTATCGGCTGACTTGAATAGGTATTGCATATGCACGACAGATGTCACCTGAAAAATGTTTTTCTCTAAGCTGGTCTTTAATGCCTCAGAAGTAAAATCTGGTTAGATGGAGGACCTCATTTTTATTTTGGCACTGTTTTGGATCTGCCTTTTATTAACTTTGATATCATTAAAAATATCTCATTCCTTCTCTGGTTCCCCTGCAGAATATGTCAAATAAAAAGGACTAGGTGAAGACAACAGGATTTATTTAAAGAAGAAAAAGGGGGGGCAAGTCCAACCTGTTCTTGCTCTGTTCTGTTGTGCAGTTTGCTAATGAGTGCTGAGTAACCTACCCGGTATGTGAGGCAGAAGACGTGCTGGTTGGGTCCTGTCCCTTTGAAGAGCTGTTGATGTGAAAGAATTCAACGAATCATTATATCTTGGTTAAAATTTTGATTTGCCTTTGTAAATAAATAATTGCTATCTACTAACAACATTAGATATTTTCACTAAACTTAAATCTGTGAGTTAAAGTCATTTAAGAACTATCACTGATATCATTCAGGCATTAAATTTTTGTAGGTTTTTTTAGTAGCACTTGTAGTGGTTTGGTCACCTCTATGATGCAGAGAAGCAATACTGCCTCTATTTTAGAAATCCCAAAGCTGGGTTGCAATAAGGTTAAAGGAATTTGCTACAAATCACACTCGAAATCAAGACCAAGAAAATCTTCACTTTTAACACTATATTAGCACAATATAATCACAAGCCTTCCTTCCAATGAACTTAAACCTTTGCTTTTTGTGCAGATTAGTTTAATAGTTTCTGGTAAAGCCTGCTGTATGTTTGTTCAACAGAATAAATAATCCTCATGTTTGTTTAAAAAAAAAACTTTCTTGTCTATGTTTGCTAATTGGGTAAAAGCCAGTGTTTTTATTTGGTTGCACTAATGAAGACAGGAGACCAAATTCATCTTTTGTGTTTCAACATCAACTTCAGTATAGGGGTATTGGGAATCATTTTGGTCGGGCATATTCCACTTGCCCTGGCTTCTATTAGTAATTTCCCGTCTTCTATTTCTATTCTATATTTGACTAGCTGAGTACATTTCCTGCCTTTATGTTTCTCTAAGTGTAACATTCCCTGGGTGATTGAGTGTTTATTTAATTGAATAATATTACAGTTGAGAAGTGCCTGAAGTAATTTTTCATATAATGATACGTGTATCGAAACGGGATTTCTTTTGACTTCTGTACCAATGTTTTTTATATTTGCGTGAATTTTTGAGGGCACCATATTTGTGCATGACACTATTATGCAATGTAGGTTTCTGAGAATTCTGGTTAAATAACTGAGTTAACATTTTTGTCTTTGCTTTTATGAAAAGCCGCATTATTTACTCCAGTGTTAACATAGGCATTGTTTTGAGGAAAAGCAAGGGAACATGATCCCCCCCACCCAGCTTGTTTCAGAGTGTAGAAAAGTGATTTGCAAATCCGTCTGTCTTTCGTAGTTTGCCATTTGAGTCGGGAGATCAAAGCTAAAACTAATCCTTACTTTCAGATGTGTTCTTGCCTGTGTTACCTGAGTAGATAAGGTTGAAATAGCTTTGTAAACATGATCTTGTCATGTTAAGTGTTTGTAGACTGGTCTGATGCTATTGCATCCTATTAATATATTCTGAAACTTCTGCTAATCTTTTAACTGAGAAAAGTAGATACAAAGAAGAAGGCACAAGGTTTACATGTATCCATTCGGCCAGTTTGGGCTTTAAATAATGCTTAACACCAAATTTAATTCCTTTGGTTCTATTTTTCTGTCAAAAATAAATTCAGTTTTTCAGAGGTTTTGTGTTCTGGCTGAAGCTGGGGTTCGAGTCTGCTGGTCGTACTCGTCTTGGTGAGCACTCGCTCATCCAGGCATTTCCACAGAGTCTTCTTTCTGAAATCGCACTCGGGAACAGATACAAGTTTCAGTCCTGCAGCGCACAGACTGGCAAAACCAAGACCTCTGCAGGAACCACAACGAGGTGCTGTGTGATGCATGTTCCCAAAGAGGGTGCCGGCAAATGCTAAAGCAATTATGTCCGTTGCGTGGTTAAGTAGGCAGTAGCCTAACAACTGCTGATAAATATCTTCTATTAGATGACAGAGCCGGATGTTTATTTTACATGGTTACCATGGGACATGTACTTCCCAGACAAGTATCCAGGTAACACTGCTGTAAGAGATTCTGGAGGAGGAACAGTAGTAAATAAGCACAGAATATGCAAGGAATTCACAAAATATATTCATATTTAAAAGCTTTTCAGGCATGAAAACAATTTTTTCCTCTCCATGTTGAAATCCTAGAGAGGGTCCACTCCTGTCGCGTACCAAACGTCGATGACTGCAGCTGACATCAGCTGGTGCTGAGGTTGTATTGTAAAACCTTCCGTCCTCGGGCTCCATCGATAGCACAGTGCCACCAGGATTTTGTTGCCTGTCTGACTGAACTTCTGAAAAAAAGAAACCCCAAACATCTGATAACAAGATGTAAAATACCACTTCCCTTTCTTCATGTTTCTTTACTGCTCCTTAAAGAAAGATTGTTGAAGCACCTGCAGAGTGATTTTAAGGGGAAGCTGCTTGGGGTGTGTTCCCTGGATGCTAGGTTTCCTAAGCAGCAGGTGACTATGCAGTGGGACATGTCTAGGTGTTCCTGGGTGTCTCACTTGGAAGGAAAATAGAAATGGAAGAGGCCGGAGAGCATCCTTGATCGGCATCTGGATTGACCACATTTTCAACTTGAATATGCCCTCAGATAGTTCGATTTTTGGGATCATTTAAAATGCAGCTGTTGCAGAATTTTAATTTATTATCCTGCCTACAGGAGAGCAGTCTGTTTTCCTCCAGACATTGCTGAGTTCAGACCATCAATGCTCGACAGTGGCTGGTGCACATGAACAGCCACAAGATGATAACTTTTTATTGCTTCCTGGTGGTTGGCAGGGAGAGAATTTTCAAGACAATTTATCTAGGTTTATCCCATTTATTGAAGTAACAAACCAAGAGGCTTACGTTTCAGAGACATGCCCACCATTGTCATGGGAATGCGGCTGGGGAATGACTTGATGGGAGCTTCGGGAGTTTGTGGTGCCCCTTGCGTCTGTGGTGGGGCTGCTAAGCGGTGGCAGTGTGCTGGGGAGGCCTTGGTGGGCAAGCCTTTGGCACGGCCTTGCTCAGCGCCCTCGTGGCAGGTGTGAGGGATAACTGGGGCAGCACCATAAAAAAAGGCTGAGCATCTGAAAGGGCTGTAACCCCTCGGTGCTGCTGCCTGAAGTGCAGTCATGAGGCTGAAGGAAGAGGACTGAGAGCCCTCCGGCGCCTGGGGCTGTTGGGACCGGCAGCCCCCAGCGCCCGTTCGCTCTGCAGCCTAGACGCCAGCCGCCTTTACCTAGAACGTGACCTCTCAGATCCTGTTTTAGCACAGATTTCATGTTTCCTGTTAATCTCGAAGGAAGTGCAGAGCTCGGGGCGACGTCAGGAAAACAGCAGAGTCCAGCAGCATCTGACGCGTCAGAAAAATCCTGTTGCGGCACTGTTGTGCCGCTGGCGGCCGGCGCTCTGGATGAAGGCTGTGGCTTTTTGGTTTAATCCGAGTTCCAGGCACGACCTGTCTCTGAGGCACTGTCAGCGGGGAGGAGGAGGAACCAAGCGAGGTTTTGGGGAAAGCGTGCCCCGACGGCTGACCTGCCCTCGTGTGGCGAGGGAGGCCGCCCACGCCAAACAGGCCTGCTTAGTCAGAGCTCGGCCCTGGCTGTGCTCACCAGCTGGTTTTGGTGCCTCAGGAAGCTGCTCTCTTGTCTGCAAAAACAAAACTTCCCCAAACCGCCTTGCCGAGTTAAAGCAAGCAAGGCTGCTGGGGGTCACTTGCGCCGGCAGAAAGGGCTGCTAGCACCGTGCACCTAAACATACCCCTGTAAAAACAGAGGCTGGCTGGGCTGGTTCAGCACTCAGGTTGTCAGTCTCCAGGATGCAAGCCCAGGGATGGGAGGAGAAGGGGGGAAGAGAGCGACAACTGAAATTCCCAGTAGTTTAACTTCCCTGGAAACAAAGCTATGGGGGAATGGGGATCTACTAAATACTGTTATGATTTTTACCCCAATATATAGCAACAGTGTATGTATATAGTATAATACGTAGTATTCCTCCAAACTATGTGCGGAGCATTGCAATTTCTACAGAAAATAAACTTTGTCTCTCTGAAATCACATCTAGGAGCTTTTTTCTGTTTAAGCTGGGTATGATCCTTTCCAAAGTAACCAGACTTCAGCTTTCTGAAGTCTGGGTAACACAAAGACTCTTTGTGAGGGTTAGCAGGCTGCCTACAGCCACGATCACCCTTTATGTGCCGGGGCAAAGGGTGCCCTGAGAGGCCCCTGCCATTTTAGCTGGGTACAGCAGCCCCCAAAGGGGTGAGGAAGACATGAGATACTTATTAGGGAGAGGTGGTGGTGACACTGACGATTTCTTTCTCACCTTTTTTTTTTTTGGTTGTCCAGTACTATAGAGAAAATGACTTTTTTTTTTAAGTATTTTGGAAAGTTGTGCCTCATCAGGGTGATAAGCATTTTATACACGCAGGAATCAGAAGGTATTTCCAGCCGTGCCGTAGCTGAAAGCCTGGGATTGTTGTGGAGAGATGCTGTGTCACTAAATATCACGTTGATAGGTGTGTTAAGCGCAGAAATAATTAGGCAGCGCAGTCGGTGGCTGTGCATACCTTTCACTTTTAGAGCGCCGGAGTCACTAGGGAAGAAACACACTTGGCGCAACAAGCGGTGAAGGTTGGAGGGGGTTAATCGCATCCTTTTTTGTTCCAATTACCCAACTTCTCCATGATCTGACGTGATAGGAGGACACCCCTCCCGGGGCCCATGTGAAGCTATTGGACCAGCGTCTGGTTTGTTTTAACGGCAGATGTTTATGTAAATGGTTGCTGAGATCTCGGAGCCCAACTGAATCTGTAATTCTCCTAGGACGACAGGGTACTCGCCCTTGCACAAGAGCGGCTGTATGCAATAACCTGGCTGTTAATTACAAGCAGGCTTCCCAAGCCTCCACGTACTCTTCAGTGAGATTTCCTGGCTTGCCCGCATCTCGGGGATGGCACTGCTGGTAATTGCTACATCTCGTATTTATGTTTGCTTCCCTGCTTCCCTTTGGGATTCTTTAAATAAAAAGAAATGAAGCTGTAGCTTGAGAAGTGGCAAAATAATTTTGGTCCTCAGAAATCCTTTTCACTGGAAGCCTGACCCACTACTGCTGTGTGAGCTGAGGAGGAGACGCTGAAGAGGAGACACTGAGCAGGTTCCTTATTTTTCCAAGTGCTCTGAGCACTTTCTGCTCTCAGCTTTGAACCCTCGATGCTTCCTCCTCGTAACACATGATTTGCTAGGAATAAACTTGCAATAGCTAAAAGTAATCTGACATCACTGTCTGAGGTCTTGGCACGCTGACAGCCACGCAGTCTCTAACTGCAAATTGGACATCTCGGCTGGCTCTGGCACGGTGAGGCTTGCTGTGTATATGGTGTCTGAAGGTGGTGCAGGAAGTGGCATGACTGATGATTCGGTAGGCGACACAGCTCTTCCTGAGTCAATGCTCAAATTATGATTTAAGTGTGGAGTATTAAGAAGCTGGAAAGATGAGGCATAACTTAAAGATCTTGTTTTGTTCTTCACAAAAAGTAAAAGCATTAAATTCTAGTCTTGGCTTAATTCTCATTTCTAGAATAGTTTTTGCCTAAAATTGCCGTGGAACTTCCACTGAATTTTTTTTTCATTACTTTTCCTACAAACTTCTACTCCGCAACATACACCCAACAAAAATCTGTTTTCTTCGGGGTTGAGAAGTGAGGGGGGGGAGAAAGGAAGAGGCGAGTACTTCCCCTCCCCACCCCTCCCCCTTTTTGGTAAAGGCAGAGAAGATGTTGCAGAGAAGATGCAGAAAGTCAAACTAGCCACCTAATTTAACATATAATATAGCAGGTAGTTTGGAAATAAGAGCAATGAGTCTCTCAAATTCTGTCCTTACACTGCGCGACTCCCTGGCTTTGTCAAGGTTTGTATGCTGGATGAGGGAGGCAATGCACTTCATCAGTCTGCTTCATATCGGAAGCCAAGTCTGGTTGCTAATTGAGACACTTTTATTTTTTTTTTTATGGCGCCATAGTTATGCAAGGCTCATTATCTATAAAGAAACGAGACAAAGCTATTGCCCCTAGGGATTTACTGAGTAGTTTGGTATCTTTTCTCAAGTAGTGTGCAAACTGTAGGTACATGAGGGCTAAAATGAAAGGGCAAAGGCGGTGGTGTGACTCCCACTGTTACCTGCCTCTTTAGGGCCTGAGCCCCTTTTGTGAAGCAGGCAGGTAGTGTTAGGATAGTTTGAAGTGTTCGTATTACAGACAACATACCTATCTGATTTGTCTGTGTGTATAAACAGGAAGACTTTTCTGATTACAAGAATCAAACGTAATGAATATAACAGATGATTCAACTCTTCTCTCTTGTTCATGGCTGAGCTTTAGCCAGGCTGCGCTAAGCTGTGAAGTTCATTAAGCCCTGGTTCAGCGGAGGCAGTGCAAGGTGGGCAGATATTTACTGGAGTGACCTTTCTGGTGATGAGCTGCAGAATTTTTGAAAAGGATAAACCTTTTATTTCAACTGTGGAAAAAACATTCTTGCCAAATGACTTGAGGGTATTCCCTTGCTGCTGTCTCCTCCCTCCCCTTCCATAAGACAGGCATCTATTTTCATGTTATATAACCTGACTCATGGTTGATTTGGACTTTTTTGCTCAGCTAGAGTGGACAATTTCTGAAGCCCAAGATGTGCATGCAGGGAAGCTGCACTTGGTGTTCCTGAGGAGATAATAATTTATTTCTCTATATATCCTATCACGCTGTCAGTTCCAGCAATTACTCGCAGAGAGACCTTCCACATAATGTGCTTTTCTGTGCGTGTACCTCTGCAGGAGTTAGGCTGGAGGTTGATGGGCAATTGGAGACTTGTGTTTTCTGTGCCTTGACACAAACAACCAGACAGCTTTGAAATGTGAGCGAGTGAAGTTCTGGAAGATGTTGTGTGATTCAGCTTGACCTCTAATCAGCAAACCATGCTGTTCTTCTCCAACGGAGTCTGACCTATTTTCTTTTCATAACATTATAACCCTTTGAAAAGCTCTGGCAGTCCTTTTTTTAGCAAACACTGGGTCACTGACTGAAAACGTCATTAGTTTTAGAGGAAGTTTTTCATGGGTAAATGTTTGGCAGCTTTTATAGAAAGCTTGAGATCCCACTGCTGCGGATCCAACACGTGAATTCATTAGGAACTGGAGAAAATTAGAGTATGGATTAAAAATGACAGGGGAAGGAATTGGTGTGTGATGTACTAATGGCCCATATGCTACATCCATAAGGTTAAAATCTGCTACTGGTTTAGGAGAAGATGAAGCTCTGTTCCAGGAGAGTAAGGCTGCCCTGATTGTAGTAAAACGGCAGACCAAATCTGATCAAATAGATGTAGGCTCCTGCCCTCTCCAGCCAAAGCACACAGGTTAGGTACGAAGGTACCTGCCCACTCGGGAAGAGCAAAGCATCAGGCAGAGCAAAGGCCAAGCTGTCCAGCAGCATTCCCAGCAAACGTGCGCAACATTAACCTGCCAGACAAGGAGAGGGAGGAACAGGCGGGAGTAAGGGTGAGGGGCACTGACTCAGCCGCTCAGCGTAGTGAGAAACAGGCCTCTCTTTTTATGTTTGGAAAACGTGGCAAGTTTTGTGTTGCAAATATTTTTTACTCACCTTTGTGCTTTCTGGGTATGACCAAGATCAAAGTTTATTTTGTAACACTTCCGGCTCCACCACAACCTGAGCATCCTGTAAGGCTTTTTCGGAAGATTGATCTTGCCAGCAAATCTTTGGGTAGGAACAGGCTGAACGTCGGGATACCTGTGGAAAACTGAACCTCTCGTAGTCATTGCTCAACTAATTCCTGAATAATAACAATGATAAATACTGTTACAGTAGTCTGCTCCTGTGTCCTGGAGAAACGCGTGACACTGCTTACAAACGCCTTGCGGACATACCGAAAGGCTCGGTCCTCGCAGGGAGTATGCCGGTGCTTGTCAGCGCGGTTCAGCACGGCACGCTAACCCGGTTTCGGTCATGGGAGTGGGGGGGGTACCTGCTGTATGCCTTCGCTGAACTCTTCTTGTGACAGTCTTCCTTTCACTGCTGTTATTTCCTTCTCCTGTGGTATTTTTGTCTCTAGCAATATGCTCTTCAGTGTTTCATCCAGTAAAGCATTAAATCCTGACTGAATCCTATGTAATACTGCAATGAGCTGTTTTGTTTCTGGCGGAGGGAAGGGGAAGGGGACTTTTATGATGGCATGAGCTCCATCTCCTCCACATGCTGCACGTAGGTGCCCTGGATGCTCATAGCCTGCTACCGCGAGCACCTGAGATGACTCTGCTGGAGTCACGGGGATTACGTAAAGCATTGCTGAATGCATTTCTGACTGATGCCAGAGGTGAATGCAAATATGGGTAATAACTCTGGAGAGAGAAGGAAAAACAAAAAAAGCGACCCCCAAAACCCCAAACCCCAAAGCCATTGATCGATTCTGCTGAGGCTAGTTAGTTAGTTAGCTGCATGAAATTTTTAGAGTACAGACTGCTGTTGGCTTCCTTTAACTAGACAATATGGGTGTACATCACTTCCCCCTGCCACTTCTTCCCCTCTTACCTCAGCTGTGGAAAGCCAGAGAAGTGTTATTAGTCACTTTTGACATATGAAGTCATTTGAGGTGAAAAAAGTTGGTTTTGTGGGTACTGGAATTAACAAAGTCTGACTTCCTACACACTTGGCTTGCATGGCTGGTTATCACTGGGGCAACTGAGAAGGATGAAAGCTCTGATGAAGATTTTTCCTGTGGCTAAAGGAAATTATATAGGCTTTTTCCCAAGTTGTTCTTCTGAAATCTAGCAGGGCATGAGTTCATTCTGCTGGTGTCCCCCCGCCAGTGCTCACACAACAGTCTGAAAATGCCCCAGGTGACTTGTTGGAAAATAATCATTTTTGAAACTGTTGCTTTCAACAGGGGAGAGAGTCTCCCATCTCCTCCTCCCCTCCCCCCCCCCCATATAATCAGTTGCTGTTGTACCAAAAGTATCAGCTTAGAAACAAGAGAAAAAATAAGATCTTGAAGAGGTATTATGTATAATGATGTTGGGAAGGTCTATGGATTACGGTCTTCCCTGTACCCACTCCCCCCCCCCCCCCCCCCGTAAAAAGAAAAGAAAGCAAAGGGAGAATACAGCTATAAATAAGATTCCTTGATGTGTTAAAATTTAAACAAAAGAAAGACCTAACAAGTAGCTGCAGCTCTTGGAGATGAGGCAGCGACAGGTGACCTGCCATCACAGCGTGGGCCACGCGAAGGTGGAAGTTTTTCCGATTTCCCCAACTCCCTGCCCCTACAGCTCTGGTTAAAGCCGCTGAGGCTGAAGGCAGCAGGTGATTAAAGCCGCTTCAGTTGTAGCTCTTGAAGTCTGAACTTATCTGGAAGTGGAGGCTGCAATTTAAGCTGTGGTGTTTTCTAGTAGTGTTAATCTTGGGAAAATAAAGATCCTGGGTGCTGCACAGTTCTCTGCTTCTCTTTATCACAGAAGGAAGTGTGGAACAAGGTGGTCTTTACGTTATGTTAAAACATGCTGGAGGCATGCATTCAGGAAGGTTGACATCAATTTTTCACAAAGAAATACCCTTTGAATAAAGGTGGAGCAGAGTTAATCGTACTTGTCACGTTGAAAGCAGCTTTAGGACAGCCTGTAGAGATGGGAGAGTCGAGCACGAGTGGCCTCTGGAACAGGTTTTGCCACGTGTCAGCTTGCACTTCACCCCGCAGGAGCAGAGATGCTGCAGAAACATAGGCTTATTCCTCTTGTCCTAATCGAAGCATTGACTCTCGCTGTGCTCAGCATTTGCTTTGCATCAATAAACGTAGGTCACCTCCATGGTAGTCAATATTTGCTTATCAAAGGCTTCCACGTTCTGTCACCTCGGGGGGATCCTTGGCCTGCCTTTCCCTTTGTCCCGTCATCATGCAATACGCTGGCTTTAAAACAATCACAAACTTAATCGTTAACTCTTTGCTCTCAGCACTACTGTGGGGATTTACTGAATCAGAAGTCCTGTTTAAAAAAAGCTTGAAGAGATTAAAAGGAGGTTCTTTTTTGGAAGGAAAAAAACCATTTCTTTTTCATTGTTTTTTCCTTCTTTAACATTCCAGTCTCAGGTTTTCCGTAATTATTTGGGGATGGCGAGGAATCAAATGAGCATTTAAAGAAAATCACTTACTCGGGGCTGTCTCTTACCATCACATGCTATCCCATTTGCTTTCCCTGATACATACACCTGTGACTCTTGTAGTTGTTCATGACCTTCTTTGTCATTGTTCATGATGTTATTTTTCATAGCAATGTCCCCCGTAGGCCTGGGATGGTATCATAGCATCAGTCATGATTGGAAAAGTTGTGACTGTAACTTGTTCAAGTCCTCCCCTAGAGGGTCAAGTTCAGGAGGAGAACAGAAACAAGTAAGGTTTGCATCTGTGTAGCAAAACCATTTTTATCACCAAGAAAGGTGCTGGGTGTCAGGTTCAGCTTGGAGCCCCTCTGAGAGTTAAAACCCTTTTGCCTAAGGACACAAAGATAAGTGCCCAGGGAAGGGGACTCCTCCAGTGCAAAAATCATTGCTTCTAGCTTGTATTTGCAGCCGTGGTTGAAGGGTTCCCAGGGTTTGAAAACTTCCATGGCTACAGTACAGTGGCAAAAAGTCGGCATCTGACACTGTGGTGGAGCATCTGAGCAAGTGGAGAAAATGGTACTGTAAGAAATAGTTTCCTGAAGAGGTGAACAAAGGAGCTATTCGATGATCTTGGGTTTCACTTAACTGCACTGGGAGGCAGGACGGAGCCATCTGGGCGTCTCTGCTTTCCGCCTTCCTGTCCAGCCATCGCGATGAGACGGGGCCTGAGTGGTGTTACCCTGGGGCCTGTGGGAGGACGAAGGGGGGGGGGGGGTGGCTGGAGCTAGGCTGGGCGGCGAGGTCCCCTCTCCAGGCCAGGTCTCCACCTCAGAGCTCCCTCGGGGCAGATCTAACTGCAGGCGATTTTCAGCATCCTGAAGGTCCTCTGTGACAGGCCCTGTGTGATGGCGGGCTCTAAACTTTTATCGACTGATTTAGTTAACATGCGTTTTTATATTAAGGCATCATTGTTGGAGCTATACCTTAATTCTAAGCACATGTATTTCCTAAGAGGAAATGATCTTGAGGAGTTTCAGAACTCTGATCAAAAAGGAGGGGCGGTTTCAGTCTGCTTTTCCTTCCTGAGTGCTTTATCTCAAAATGCCTTAATAGCGGCAGCGCTCAGTAGTTTACAGAGGAAATCTTGTCAAAGAAAACACACCGCGTAAGGAAAGGGCTCTATGCCCTTCATCATAACTGTAGCTTTTAATTCAAGCCTTCAGCTAATTCTCTTTAATTAGTGTGATCACAGAGAAATGAACAAACGAGCACAAGTCCAGCTGGTTGTAGCATTGGAAAGTCAACACAAGCCCTCTTTGAATCATATAAGTTTAATATTGCTTGCTGGAATCAATGTGCTCCTATTTAAGCTTTTTTCTTAGCAGCACTTGGAGAAGTGTTATGAGCATACAAATGAGGGTCTCGAGAAAGGGAGGAAGAGACTGTGCTGTTGGACAGCCTTTTTCTGCATTATAGTTGGGCCAATGTTTCTGTTTTTGCAAAACTTAACCAAAGAGTTTTCTCACTCTCAAAGGATGTGATTATGTCAACAGCCAAATTACTGATATGAGCAAATGACTAGATCACGTATGAGACTAGCAGCTGGCTGCAGTAGCCTGCCCGTTAGCTGGGTGCTGCGGCCTGGGCTTTGTCAGTGTGAGCTGTGGCCAACAGGAGGTCGGGCTGTATCCCGATGCTGATGTGGGATGCACGCAGGACCCAAGGAGGAAAGGTGCTTCCAGATGCAGTTGTGGTGCTTTTCTGCCAGACAGAGAGGAGGATGCTTTCAGGGGAAAAGCACACGGCAACTGTGCTCTGAAACACTGTTATTGTTTCAACACATCACCCTATTGTTTCAATTCTCAATGGGCCTTGAAAGGAGCTAGAAAGGACAACTTTGTGAGTGTTGCTCCACAATTGTCTGCATTATCTGCATGGGCTACTTACGGCATGCAAGAGATCCTAAGGCCACCTATCTTTTGCTTCTCTGGAAGCACATTGCCCTTCCTCTTCTGATCTGCAAAGTTTTCACTGGCTTCCAGGTCACACTGTTCTGCCCTTCTCCATCCTATGCTGGTTCTCCTAGTGCCTTTTTTGATGTGGAGGGGCTTTATGAATATCAGTATCTTTGTGCATTTTTTCATTGTCTGCCAGTCTTTTTCAGTGTTTCTCGATGTGAAAGGTATTTCAGCCATGGATACTGTGAAGTCTGTTATATCTTACCTTTGCTGTTACTATTACTACTGTACATCTGTGAGAACCTGCTCTTCCTCACTTTTCCAAGAGCTCAGTGAAGTATGTAGTGAAGTATGGTGAAATTTTGACTTTGCTGTGACAAAAACGTGCAACTGCAAGCAATTTACTGTGGAGTCTCTTGGAAGCACAGAGGTACCTACTGGGGGCAGAGGAAGCTTGTGGGAGGCGCCTTGGTGTGATGGATGCTTAGTAGTGCAATGAAATGGTGGTGTTTGCTGCAGAGAGTGCTGGTAACATCCTATACCTTGTTTCTGAGTTTGTGACACGAGATTTAGAGATGGTGGATGCTGCAGAGTCATCACAGAGTTTCCTGGGGCTGGTTTGTGCCCACTTCACAGCAACGGTAGCAGGGGAAGGCCTGCTTTTGGAGTGCAAACAACAACATTGCTGCTGTTGTTTATCTCGCATAGGAAAGAATCACAGTCTTTCTTAGAAAATGCGGTAGAGATTGGTGTCAGGGTGAAGACAGACATACTGATGAGTCTTGGTCTCTTCCAGCAGCCTAGGACTGCAAGGTAAAGAACACAAACCTCCTAAGGCAGGGGTGCTTCACCCGAACATGGCTGTTTGACTGAGGCAGGGGACTGACTTCTGGTCAAAGCATTACATTCATAAGTTTATAGTTATTTTTCCTCCCGAGTCAGTATTTTTGTTTTTCCAGTGAAGAGAAATCTTTGTATGTTTTTGTTTGACACCATTTAACTGAATGGTTCTAGTATCATCCTATTCTATTATTTGTAAAATGGGTATTTTAAAACCACGTATTTCATGTTCTTAGCCTGTGCACACAGGTATCTTATCTAAAAAGGAAGAATAGTGACGAAGGAAAAAACTCCTCGGGTATTGCTTTTAGCTGAAGAACTTTCCCTTTTCCCTGTACCCCTCTGGTTCTGTCTCCTCACTGAAGCCCAGCAGGGCAGGGAAAGCGCAACCCACCCGCTCCCAGCTGAGCAGCCGAAAGGTTGCTGAGCTGGCTTCACCTGGGGCCTCACCAAGGGCCTGGACCGAGTGTGGTGTGCGGCTCTGTGGAGCGGAGGCGTTCCTCGGAGGAGGCTCCCGTCCATGACAACGCCATGGAGTATCACCTTGTATAACTGTATGTCTTGTTCTCTACGTAGGCTGAGGAAATGTGTAAATTCCAGCTCGAGATAGGAGGTTTGATGCCTTTTTCTTTATGCACATTTCTAGCTGCCAATTTGCAAGGGCGCACTGATAGGGATAGAGCCAGGGTAAGGTTTTTAACATGAAAGAGAAGTAGAGGTGTGATCTGCAGGACACTGGGGCAGCAGAGATAAAAATGATGTCTGGGAAGTTTGCTGAGACTAATGGGAATATTGCTGCATCCATCTCCATCTTGTATTGGCTCTTGGTCTAAGGCTTTTGCTGGTGGGGAAGGTAGACTTGGCTGGCAAGAGCGCGAGGCTTGCTTTGTCAAGTGTGTTCACGAGCACAGGCAGAGGTGAGGAACAACTCTACCGAAGATCAAACCATAATAAAAGACTATCTGTTGTGGTAGGAAGGACTGCTTAAGCAAGGACCCCCCCACCCCCTACCCCCTCCAAAAAAACTCTCCAAACAAAATAATAAAAAAGAAAAAGCAAGCTGCCTCACTCTCTTATTGACAGAAGGGCAAGGAGTGTTTCCTCTGCAGGAGAAAACCCAATTCTCTTCTTGCCATTAAAGCCTCCTTCTTTAGGGCAAGGGTGGTGGTGGGGGGGTATCCTGCTTTTTGAATGGTGCGGTAAGCACTCCTGCAAAACAAAGCTGAGATCTGAAACTTGCGGGAGAAAAAAAAAATCATAGGTGTGTTTGCAGAGGTGTGAATGGTGCTTAAAAATCCATTTGAATGTCTCTTAATTTTACTTTTGTGATGTGGAGAGGAAGGCTGGGCATCCCTTAATCTAAAAGCTTTTTCGTGTGATCTAGACATTTAACTGGGACTGTAAAGGTGAAGAGGAACAGAATACAGCAAGTTCTTACTATTCTTTGTTCAGGGTAAAGACTTTAAGGCTTGTAGGCAGTAAGCAGATAATCGATAATTATATCGAGTCTTTTAAACATTCAGTCACTCAGTTAATGTGAAAAATAGTTGGAGGGTGTCCAACAGCTCATGTCCTTTAGGACAGCCACATTAGCTACGGAGGGCTGAGAAGATCATGTTCACACATGAGAAACTTCTGAAGATGATGGTATTTCTGTACATGACGTTTTTCTCTTTTTCCTATGCTAAAAGTGTTACTGGTGTTCCACAAGCTAGCTGCTTTTGTGGTGTGAGAATTATGTCCTAAGGCGCAAGCTGAGGCAGTCAGTGAACTAAACACCACGTGGTATAGGCTGTACTTGTTCAAGCTATTAGAACAGCCATCATCTTACTGGTGATGTTATGTCCTGCAACTTTGTCTGACAGCATATACCCCCCCTCTAAGATAACTCTAAGGGTCTTGCGATCTGTTTGTGTTTCCAAAACCAGGCCCTGAAGTTTGTCATTCGAGGAACAAATTCCAGACCTCTTCTCATTCCTAGCCTTTAATAACTGCAGTAGTCAATCCACCCCCCCCCGTCAAGGGGAGCAAAGTTAAAGACCTGGTCAAGCATAAGGCTGCAGGTGGCTGCTATAGGCAGCTATGGCCTAAGCTAGTCATAAGAGCAGTATCAGCAGTAGTGGTGCAGGGCCTGAAGCCTGCATCTCCTTTCTGCCTTGGTTACACCAGCTGAGGGCTGGCTGGCGTGGGACACAGAGCTGCTCACAGTGTCCTGGCAATGCCAGCAGGGCGGTCATGCTCCTGGCCCCTTGGTACCGCTGCAGTCTACTGACTTGCAGAAGACCTGCAAGGGACTGCTTTGTTTCTGGGCTAGTAGTACCATGGAGTAGCAGAGTTTAAAAAGTTTAACCATATAAAAACAGCTAAGCTTTTGACCACAACGGCCTTCTTAACATTGCATTTTTAAACCAGGTTTAAATGGAATTATTAATGGTGATGCCATTCACCTGATGCAAATCCACCTCTGTATGACAGTGGAAATGCACAGCTAACCCTTAAGTCAGTAAAGAAATAGGAGCAGGAATCCAAATTCCTCAGCTGGACAGTTAGGCACAACTAAAAGTTATGATCTTTACAATGCTCCTAGCTTTCAGCCTACTGCTATAGCACAACTCTTTCTGTACAAGATTTTGACCAAACAGAAAAAAAATGACTACTTCTATACCTGTTTTGTCAAACTTTTTACATCACTTTCAGAAAAATGTAACCTTGTTTCAGGACTAGGACTGTATAGGAATATACATGTGAGATGAGTACTTGGCATGAGGGAGCACAGAGAGATTTGGATCAAAGCTCTATGTAGTTTACTGAGGGCTGTAACCAGCATAATACTGACTTTTTGTGCCAATACAAGCTCATCATCATAGGTGTAGAATGGCTTTTCTAGTAAAAGTCATTAGTCAGTACCTTTACACCAATTTTGAACAGGGATGGATAGCAGCTTTCCACCTTTCAGTCAACTATAACTTCTTGGACCACTTTTTTTTTTTTTTTTTTTTTTTTTAAAGGTGAAAACCTTAACTGTTTTGGTGTTTTGGAATAGCCAGCAATGCCCAGGCCTACTCATGCCTGGAACTTGCACCTTCTAACAGCAGCTTACTGGTGCAGTGAGATGTGAACCACAATCAGGATTTCTGCTTGTAAGACCTTTATCCATGCTACAGTTTTCACATTTATAACCAACTGTTGAAATTGATGCAAGTGCTGTACCAACAGTTACTGATAAGCAATTTCTGTAACAAAAACCCTAGCCTTTCAACTAGCAGCTGGACCTTCGTAAGACAGTGCTGCTGCTTCTTTCCCTGACAGGGTAGTATGTCTAGTGGCAGGAAAAAACCCTATTGCCATTGACACTTTCCCAGATGGTAAGTTTGATGTATTTCAAAGTGTTTTGCAAGGACTATATCCTGTGCTTTGTAATAAAGAAGTAGCGCCAGAAGTTAAGCCCACAGTTTAAACACCAGGAAATAAAAAAGCAATCATCCACATCTGAACATTTTGGGTTTAGCTTAGAAATCAGTCTCGGCACCAGAAGACAAGGAATACAGGTCACTTGTCGGCATGGGAAAGGGAAGTGAAGGAGGTAGGATATTAAACTGCAAGCAAAAAAAAGCAGACTAATTAGAAGACGACAACTTGAAGGAAAAATATATATATGTATTTAGTTTTCAGCTCTAACTAAAGCAGCATGTTTTCACTCAGGCTGGAATAAATTACCTTCTGTTTACTGACAAGATAAATTAGATGTGCTGAGGCACTTTTTATGCACATCTTCCTCATTTTGCTATCTATGCTTGACAGCAGCACTTCTGCACAATAGTGTGGTGTCCTCTTCATAAATTAGTTGTAGAACACCACAGTGAGACTCTATACCCTGAGGTATAGAAGGCACACCTTGAACTCTGATCAAAATTTGCCTTACACTTCAAAGGTAAGGCAGTAAGCAGTCCTAGTGCCAGAATTAGTGCTTCATTGCAAAGATGCAGGAGTACCCCCTTCCCACCAAGAAAACCCCCAAGTCTCAGAATTGCAAAGTTAACATTTTATTGAACTTAAATTGATGTAGAACAGAGGGGCAACAATGGCTCAAGTGTTCATTAACAAAACGCCCCAGGATGTTTCACTTACAGATTTTTAATACAGTTTGTATGGAAAAAATTGAAAAAAGTTTTAAAATAGTCTCCAAGTCAGAAAGGGGGATTCACAGCCCTGTTTTAAGCCTTCACACTCCCAAATATTGTCCTCCTTTATTCAATTTCATACTTCATACCCTTCCCTAAAAGAAAGGTGGTTATGGAATTGCTGGCCACATCCCTCCCACCTCAGGTACACAAACAAATTATATTAAAACTTATGAAAAGAATTATACTTCAAAGTAGCCATAGGTCTCAGCATGAATCAACATTTACATATTCAGAAAGACTGGTTGTAACATAACTATTTAAAAAAAAAAAAGCTAATGGAATGAGCAAAGTTACAATATCAACGTTTTAATCCAACTTTTGTTTAAATCCTGTTTAAGTAACTTGCCTCCAACACTTATCTATCTGTTTTTACAAAACACTTCCAAAAGATTAATTTTTTTTTTTTTTGATAACTGACAAGGTCAACTGAAGACTTAAAAGCAGTCAACAGTGAGCTACTTTAAGTGACAGTTTAGAGCATATCTACAATTGAGAGAAAAAATTTTACTTTGAGCACAGGTTTTCCTCCCCCAAACTATAATAGAATTGGAAACCAATCCTCCTAGCCATTGATTTTTTTTTTTTTTTAAGCCAACTGGAAAGGGCTACTGCCTCCCGCTTGACCCCCCCCCCCTTTTTTTTTTAAACTGCAGAGATTCACAGTTTCCATAAAGGAGACATGCACCGTTGCCCCTTCTCTACATCAATCTTTTGTTTCAGATTTATAGTAGTGTAACCCGAGCCAAGATGCCACCATCTGCAATGTCTGTTTCTACGAGTGAGTAGGCCAGTTTTACAGGAAAGGCAATACAGTTTAGAGGCCCTACTTATGGGCTCTCCACATTTGCTGAACAGGAATGTCAACTCAAGGGAAACGAGATATGTAGGTTTACAGCACTATTTTGCAATATGTAGGCTGCTAGGTATACTTGCAAGGCTTCAGAAATGCTCAATGCAAATGGGCAAAATCTTCAATTAAGGCCTTTGCAGTAGCTTGTCAGGTCTCATGATGATACGCAGTGCTGGACCTCTGAAATAGTATTAGCCTCCAGCTGCACTAGATACACAGCCTGTAAACCAGAAGATGCATGCCAATACAGGTCACTTCTCTACACAAGAGGAGGAAAAAAAATTAGTTAACTGCACTGGGCCTCAGTTATACAGTGACAGTACTGTAAGTGGTAACAACACATTTAGACAGTTGCAGCAGCATTGTGTGTCCATTTTGGCAGCCAATGTGAGATTGGTGCATATGGTCTAGCTAAAAGAACACTTGCTGCCTAAATTGGTCCCAATATCAGGAACTTCACATTATTTTAACCTTAACAGACATTTTAAGATTGAAATCTAACCATCCAGTGCAGCTGCACCAGAACTGCAGCAAAGTTACCAACTCCTGCACTTGTATTTGGGCGTTGCTCTGTGTGTACAATCTGGCTTGAATTCAGCCCCAAAATCCACATGCATGCAACTGTCAATGGGAAGCAAGAAATCTCATTTTACTATTTGAGATGTGAAGTTTAAAACAACTGTACTAATCTAAGGGACCCAAAAATCAACTTGGTCTCAAATAAGTAATAACACATAGCTATAATGCACACTGTGTGTAGTGGTACACCTTGCATACTATTTCATCCTCATGAACGTAACATTTTTGAACACAAATTTAAGGTGAAAATTCCAATGCTCCCATTTACCTGAATGCATGTTTTCTGGCAGTTTTCAACATTTTCTGGTTTACAGTGATACACAACAGTTTTTTTGATGCTGGAGACAAAGTTTATTAGAGATACTACCAAAATTTTGGCAAACATTCCAAAATCAGATTTGTAAACATAATGCTTCCCTTTTCAATTGGCAGCACTTTGAAAAGACAAATACAATAAGACAAACAAAGATTTTGCTTAATTTTGACCAAATAACCTGTGTTTCCACATGATAAAGTAAGCGATGGTTTAAATCAAATTAAACCAAAAAAACTGCATGAAATGAAAGTTTGTGCTGTTTGGTGATCACAGTATTTTATAGTTAAATACATCTGTTCTTTGTTAATACTCCTGGCACCCAGGACAAAAATCTTTAAATATACATTTCATGTAGGCAATAGCTTCTTTGCATATCTCTCTTCAAAAAATACTTTATAGTAGTATATAAATAGGTAACCTACATGTTTAATTTTATAATCTTGCCCAAAAACTATATATCTGTTTAATTTTGTAAAGTATCAATTTCCAACATTAATAAAGCTGACAAACTATTGAAATGGAAATGCTCTCATCTTCCACAATAGAAGTTGCAATTTTATAGGAAAAAACCTACAGCAACACTCATCAGTTGTTTTAACCTGAGCGTTTGGCCTACTTTAAGAGTAGCAGCTTTTTTTCCTTCCCCCATCATGCATGCTCACACCCACACATTCTTGCACACATACAGTACAAGCACACACTTTCAGACACTGGTAGGCCACGTAGTGCTTCCCAGGTGCTTCAGTAAAGCGGGAAGCAGTGTAGCTAATAATTTAACTACACTAAATATACACAAGCAAACACCTTAAGGCAATCATTGCAATGGGGGGTTTAAGTTGCAGGGGTAAGTTTCTGTTGTAACAAAGATGGGCTGTATATAGCATTTATATACATGCCTCTTTTAACCCTCCAAAACAATGTTTTCTTTTTTTTTTTTTTAATTTTTGTGCAAATTTCTAAACCTTCTACCATTTAAGGCAAAGAGTTTGCATTAACAAGAAAGGTCAGAAAACAGCCTTATATTTATCCAAAAGCATTTCGATTTGCTACAATATTTTCTTAAAATGTGCACAACTTCAAAGTAGATGTACTGGATCCCTAGTGTCTACTGATAAAATGATTTCCATGGACAAACATAAGTCTTGAAGAAAAGAAGGGACCAGAAAAAGCAGCTTCAAATATGCATATAAGCAACATCAACAACAACAAAAGTAGTAACTCAAGTCTGCTAATACTGAAACTTTTGTAATGCAAAAGTTTAATCTTTTTAGAATCTTAGAGCAACTCATTTGGAATTTTAAATAAATAAGCTTAGGTTCATTCACATCTCCTGGTCCAAGCAGAAGACTAATGCCATGACTCTGCTTGCCGTTGGTCAAATTCACCTATTAGTCTTTTAATATGAGCCAGCTTGTTATGAAGATATTCACATCTATACTTCTCTTCATGGTAGTTGGGGCTAGACTGTAAAGATAAAAAGAAAGTTAGGGCGTGGAAATATTTCTAGAGTTTAATTTTTCTATGTCCATTGCTTAAAAAAAGGCCTCAAGCCAGACTCAGTTCTTTCCACCTCCCACAAATCAAGTTGTTGCACATACCTGTTTTATCTTTCGATACTCTTCTAGGACTTCCTCGTGAAGGATCTTCAAGGGAAAAAATGTGAAAACAATATGAAGGACATTTCACTACCATAAAATGCAACTCTACTTAAAACTTTAAAAAAGAAAAAAAACAGTTTTACTAAATATATTTTCTTTTCCATAAGCCACCATTCCTGCTATGTTACCAAAAAAAAGAGCAGCACTGAAATTAAACCTGTAAATAAGCAACCAAAGCAGCATGTGTTTGAAGATTCCCTTTATGAAGTCACTTTAATGCCACTGTAAAATACTTGCGCTCGCTGTCAGCTCAGAAGTGGGGGGAGTCTTGAATTAAGGACTAAACAACTTGTAGGATTTTGACAAGCTACAAAAACCATAGCTGGTCCCTGTAGGGTCAGAGCACAGATATGGGTAACCAGCAGCAGTGTAGGTATGTATCTTGTCACTGCCATTGTGGAACTACTAATTATAGGGGAGTTCTGAAGGGTCTTCTCATTTGTCAGACTGTACAGTATCTACGATTTTAAATTATTCTTTCTGCTCACAAATACGTTTGCAATAATGTCCAAACATTTATAAAAGCCAGATGCCACCAAAAATCCACAGTATATACACAAAATTGAAGAATTCTCGTACTGAACACTTGGGATTTATTTGTCCAAAAACCAGCAATCTAGGCTTGAAAGCCAGAATACCAGGTTTTAATACACTTCGCTAAAAACTTTGGCTATGATTTGAGCCAGCCAACTAGGTGCTAAATACATTTATGAATCTAGGTCTAGGTAAGCATATAATTCCTGTTAAAATCAAGGTGAATGGAGCTTCAGGAAAGCCTTAGCATTACAGTCATTTGATTCCACGTGCTTTTTTTCCCCCCTGCATCTGTATAGCAGCACTCTTTACCTCACCAGGATACTGCCAAATGTTCATTAGAGCTTGAGGTAATCTGATAACTCCAGTTAGATGACTATAGACATTCAACCTGACAAGTCTTTTAAAACTGTATCAATATAATTTAATAGATTTATATGTTGAAGCATCTGTCTATGCTGAAAATGTGGACATTTGGAAGAGATTTATTCTTCTTTACCTGATATTCCTTGGATCCTGGAGAAAGAAGTTTCCTTTGTGCATCAAGTTTCATGAATCTCCTAGTGACATTCTCCATCCGAGCATGCAAATTCCTGTACTCATCATACTCTGCATTGAAATCATCCTTGTAACTCTGGCGTTGCTCATATGAGACTATAGCTATGTATTTTCTAATGGAAAAAATAAGTGTACAACTTGAATTTTTACACCGATTACACTAATTGATAATTAGTTCATATCAAACAGATGCCCAGGTTTGCTTTTAAGTCAGTTAACTATCTGACTGACTTGGCTTTTCTACATGTAAGCGCATATGACCAAGAGAGCATATTTATGTAATTATAATCGTCATAAAAATCTACTGTATTTTTACAGCAATGACTTGGTAGTATTTTGCTTTTGAGAGGTTTCATTCAGAAGTTGTGCAAAATGTAGCAGACTTACACAACACAAGCAATCATTCAAATTTAGAAAGACTAAATAATGCACCAGCCTAAGTGAGAGGGGAAACTTATAGTCTGGTTCTGTGAAGGGACAGATTAATAGTCTTATTTCCTTCTGAAAATTCATTTTGTTGAATTTTTTGAAGGGACTAAATTTATGAACTAGGATGCAGTTTAGGTTTTTGCTAGGTTTGTGCCACCCTAACAAAAATAATAGTTATTGATAATATTGATTATTTTGGTAAACAGAAGTTCAATTCACCTATCATACTTAGAATACAGCAAATTGCAAGGTAAGTCTGAAACTGGGAAAAAAACAATCACATCCCCTCCTTAAGCAAACACAACATAAATACTTAAAGTCACTGATGCTACTGACACACTTTCCTTATTGTTCTCTCCTCCAAATAAACATAAGAGGATATAACAAGCTCATTATACAAATTCAAGATAAGGTAGCAATGCAAGTAATAGATACACTCCTGGCATTTTTATTTTGTTTTGTTCTCTTCCAGTCACATCAATACGGAAGGATGGAAGGATTTCAGGTCCTTCTTGCCCAAAGACTTAACTCTTTGGATGACATAGGCACCTTCCAAGAGGATGATTCTTCAAACCACCCTTTGATTAATTTTAACATGCTGTAAAAATCAAACAAGTTGAAACTCTGTACTAACACAGATGACAGCTTCTAGCAGTGATGTATAGCCTAGTCCAGATGCACCTGATTAGTTATACAGTCTCTTAAATAAAACTAAAGATGCCCTTCAACTTTCTAGGCGATACGAGTGGAGTGATAGTGTGGAATATTGGCTTACAAACAGGTACATCGCATGGGCTGGGCAAGCAACACCACAGCAACACAGTGCGAGCAAAGGACTTAAGTGCCCCAGCAAAGCAGTTGCAATCTAAGTGTGCAGACAGAAGTAGTAAGAGTAGAAGAGGGAAAAACTGAATTTATTTTTATAGCTTTTGCTTTGTTTGCTTAAAAAGTTTAAAGTTATTTTGCTCTCATAACCTTTAAGATGGAAAGAATCTTTATACTAAAGCCATGATCACACTCATGAGTTATATGGTACTTAGAGGCAGGCAGAAAAGTTGGAAATAAACTATTAGAGTCCTTTGTACTGGATCATATTGTGGGTGCTTTCATGTTTTAATATTTCTATATTGATCAACCAGATTTCTGAAACAGTCATACTTCAGTTTTTTTCCAGGATGCAAAGGCCACTAGCTTATCTGGAAGATTATTCCAAAGCTAGCTCCCTTCCCAGAAAATTCTATCATTAAAGTTTTTAATCCCCAATCAGTCCAAAAATCCAAAACAAAAATCTTACTCGAAAAGTTTTTTTCTTATTTTATCAGCAATGCTATTGGCATCCAACTTGAATATTAAATTGCATCAAATAATCACATACTACTTCTGAGAAGATGAAAGAAGATTTCAAAGCATTTTGACAAGGTCACTATCACAGCTCTCAACTTATGAAGCAGCAGCCAGCGAATAGCTGAATCTGTGTATTCACCCAGCAGAGGCTCAGAATTAAATCTAGGTTTGAATCCTCAGCCTAACACTTTAAGCGTTAAACTGCTTCCCTGCAGGGCTAGACTTATTTTCAGTCTTTCCATAAAGTATCACTTACTATATTAAATACAGTGCAGGGCATTACTGTGCCACCTGCTTTAACACAAACAGAAGATGCACCAAAGTTAAAGTGCTTGGCTGTAGGGAGGCCTCAACTCACTTACTTAATACTGCTGACATTATTCCTAGTATAACTGATCTTTTCCTCTGATAGAAGTCAGAGATCCAGGCAATTAGCAGCATTTTAACAGACAGAGACAGCAGTCTCTCCCCTTCTGCATTGCAAATGTGACAACAAGGGCCCAGCGTCACTGCTGCAGCTGACGCCACGCCACGTAATGGCACTGCCAAAATGCCTCAAGCACCCACTGGCTGACAGATCGTGTTACTCATTCAGCTTGGAGCATTGCAACAGCCATCAAAACCTTCTCAAACTCATCTTTCCAGCACCTTCCCTCCTCCACACAGTATTTTGTTAGAAATTCAGGTTGTAGTGACCAAAGCCTTCCAATAATTGCACAGCAGCCATTTGACTTTTTCTTTTTCTTTTTTTTTTTTTTTAAAAAGGCCATCAATGGAAAAAAAACATGCACTGGCTATTTACAGAAACTATTTCTCTGTGCAGTTTTACAACAGTAAGAAAATAACCCTTCTGGTAAAAATGATCTTTAATATTATAAGAAAAAAGTATTTAGGCAATCAAATGATTCGACTATTAGAGCTATTTCATTCTTTAATATTTGTCTTACTGCAACAGTGGCTGAAAATTCTCTTTAACAAGTAAATTCTAACTTTTGGACATATTAAATTATCTTGTGTGTGACGACTGGTTAAGGAGCTAAAATTAAACTTACTGGCAAGTAATTTTTTCTTTTTTGGAAGTTTATCGACTGTAACTCCCCAGTCACTGTAGATACATTATTTCACATAAGAATTTAATACATTTTTATCTCTAATTATCATTAAGAAGCTAAAATTTAAAATTTGAGCTGAGATTTCTCTATTTTCTCTAGCTCCTTGCTCCGCAATTGTATAGCAAAATGGGGTATTTTGCTGTACCTTCAAGTTCAGCAGTAGCCACTTTATATGGTTAACTCCTTCTACTTTTATTATATACGCTTCATAGCACTGGACTTTGAGGTTGCTATTTTTCCCTCCCACCTTCCCAGCTTAGATGCTCTAATCAGTGAAAACACAGAAAAGATGCCTGAACTTCACATATTCAGTATTTTAACATTCGGTTGTCCTCCTGTGTTGCCTCACCTCTAAAAAGAAGGCAGCACATGTTGATATTTATTTTCTATTCTGCTATTATGAAGAAAGAGGATGAGATTAAATGACTTCAGTCCTCTTCTGAACTATATAAAAAAAAGTCTTGGTTTTAATGCTTTTTGCTCAAATTAATTAAGGACCACCTCAGAGTTCAAAACTTACAGGTATTCAAATAAGGCTCCTGGTTGATTTAAAATTAAGGGAACCTGTCATTATTCTAGAGACATATTTTGGCAAATTTTATAATTTGTAGCTAAACAACAGTTTTTACAGGCATTTTTTTCAATTGCTTCAATGAGTGGTGAGAGATTCTTGATTATGATTTTACTCACATGAAGTAATCTGGTAGTTCACTTGTTGATGAAGGAGGATCTGTGGAGGCAGTGCAAGTTTCTTTAACTCCTATAACAGAAAAGCAGAAGTGTGACATTCACGATAAACGGTTTCATGACATTCATGAAATGGATTTAATATAGCCAAACAATACCAATCTGACAGGCCTGAAAAAATCCTTTAGAGTTTTATTCTCATAGTAGGTTACTAAGAAAAAGCTCTGCAATATAATAATAGAGCTCACAAGGCCTTCCCCATAGTAGGCAGTACCAGAGTTTAAAAGCAGGACACAACTACTTTAGTCTACAGGTAACACTATTAACTCAAGGTCAACCTTTCTTATTTCAAGACTTGACGTGGCACCTGTGCAGCAATTCAAGTTATGCAGCAGCAGATGTAGCTGCACAACTTAAGACAGCTTGATATACATCTCTATCAACATCCAGGTTCCAGAGGACTGCAATAAATAGGGTAGAAAGCTGAAGTTCTTTTCAGGCCACATTTTCTCCCTCCTTCCCTGGCAACTACAGATATGCAAAGTTAGATTTAATTTCAGCACTCTTCTAAACAGAGAATAGCACTCTATACAAGTAACTGGCATTCAGGCTTCAGTTATGTGCAACAAAGATTTTCTCCTTGTTAATGCAGCAATACTGGATTTGATAGTTTTTTGCACTTGTAAATTGCTCTTTGAGTTGGCATTATGAAAACAGAGTACACTTAACCCCTAACCCCTCTGTTTAAAGTAATATTTTGAGAACCACTTATTGTTTTGATAAATAAGGAAAAGTTACCTGGAACAGGAAGAAGTGTTCAATATCCTGGTAATACATCTCTACTTTTCATTTAGGGATTGTTGGGAAGTTTTAGAAAGTCCCACACAATCCTTTGTGTTAATTATCTTACATTGCCACTGTTTAAACACAGTATTTCTGACGAAGCTCAGACATTCTTACCAATCTCTAAGCTATTTGAGCCTCATATGTCGAGGAGAGTAAAAAGCTATCATACCATGTTCTACTCCATTCTTTTGCTTTTAATAATTAAAGCATTAGGTGGTATAAGAGGCAGAAGTGGGGAAAAAAAATCTCTAAGAGATAAATGCAAACAGCAGTACAACTCTCTATTGTACACATATTCTACATGTAGTAGAACTTAGGTGAATATGGTTTTGCTGTGAACATTTGATTTCCAGAAACTCAGGAATTATTTGCTTGAATGACTTAGTACACTTAGGAACTTCAATATATAATTTGCAAGTTTGTTTAGCTTTGCAGTGGCATTTTAAAAGTGTTTATGTCTTTTTATTTTATTTTTTTTTGAAGTAAAAAGTTTTTGTAGCCAAAAGGGACAAGAGTTTACAGCACTGTCCAAACCAAAACTCTAGTAAACCACATGCCAATTTATGCCCTAAAGGCAAAGTGCCATGAACATTCACATATGGTGAAATACATCTGCATCTGTTCCATGTGTTTCAATAAACAAGTAGATAACAATAAGGATTGTGACAAGCTGTTAATCATGTAATTTGAGTGTGCAGGCTTTAAAACTTGCTGATTTAAGAAACAGAGTAGGTTTAAGTGAGCGACCAATTTAATGGAAATCAAGGAAAAAAATAACCTGTTGTGTTTTTCTAATATCTAGCCCTCCCTTTTAGCCAATTACTACCTAATAGCAATCCATTTAGTATTTCTTTGTTCTAATGTTTTGTTCTTACTCTGTAGTATGGAGTAAGAATTTATAAAAATGAGTCTAATTTTAGCTAAGGATCCAGGAGAACAAGTTCAGATTTTTTTTTAATATATAATAATAGTTACAATGCAATACAATGGCAGACAAACAATTGTTTCCTAACTCTTCACCATAAAATAGTGATAATGGTAAGTAACTTAACTAGAGCAAGGGAGAGCTAGATCATTCCCTCTTCCAGCCCCTGGTTTCACTGATCAAATTATAAGGGTTACCCATAGGTAGAAAAAGCAGCATATTAATACCTTCACTTGACTCCAAACTGGAGGAGCTTTTCAGCTTGGCAGTTTCTTCTTTCCTAAGGTCTTTCTCCTTTTCGTCTACACTCACAGTATCATGCTTTTTGATTTGGTCCTTCTCCTTATGCTTTTTTGCTTTCTTTTTGGACTTTTTGTGCAACGCTGAATGCTTCTCATCTGTGGACTTTGGACACTCTAACTGAACTGTAGTGGATGCTGGGATTTCCAAAGGAGTCCTAGAGGTATATTTTTCTTGCTGGTCCTCATAGATGCTGCTGCCATTCTGACTAAAGCTGTCTACAGGCAGATCTTGAGTCCCCCGGCCTTCGGGAGTGCTGGGGGAGTTGGAGTTAGAGTTTACAGTCTGAGGAGGGTTTGAAACAGGAAGGTGAGTAGAGGGAAGCGGTGGAGGAGTGGGAGTAGCAGCAGCTGCAGGGGGAGGTGGCGGCGGGGGGGCTGCAGCAGCTTTCTCGCTGGAGGCAGGCAAGTGACCGTTGAATGTTGGCTGAACTCGATTGGTAAGGTGAGATATCCTTGGTTTTTTATTCATTAACGGATCGATAAAATCAGAATCCAAAAGCCGTTTCTGTAAAAAATAACATTAGTTTTTCTCTGATGCTGAAAGGTACATTTCCAAACAGGTAACTGCTGAAAACATCTTTCTTATCCAAAAATAACCGGCAGAAAAATTACTGCAGCTAAATATATGCCTTATCTCACGCATGGTTTTTAACTTCTTACAATGCGGCAAGTTCTTCTTCAGATCTACAACTAAGGTTTCTGGAAGAAAGATGCTCCACTCAGATGCTCTATCAAAGCCTTTACTAAAATAAGGTCAGGTCAGTAAGTATCAATTTCAGTACAGATATATCTGGTAAGAGTAAACATTTGCTGCCACAAAATGATGTTATTTATTAAAGCAGTTCTAAGTAGCATGTGACACTGTACTTATCAGAACATGTGAAGAGCAAAGCAGATAGAAAGTAGGTAAAAAGCCAGGTTTTGCTATAGTTGTGGTTCTAGCTTTTCTCCAGTTTGTGTCCTCTTGTTTAACGAGCGTATACTGCTTATGTTGACATACAAAGCAGCAGCTTTTACCAGAAGTGCCAGGCACAGCTTTCTACTACTCAGCTGAAATAATTCCAGATTCTGTGTACGCGAAAGTGGATGTGAAGAGGTCCATGACACTTGCACCATTTCACTGTTTCTGACAGGCAGCTAAGTAGCAAGAAGCAGGAATGTGACACCCCCCCCCCCCTCAATTTTTAAAACAGAAATACCTTAAGGGTAAGATATGTTCGGTACTTACTAGTTCATCATTCTGTACAGACAAGCTCGTGTCCCCCACTACCTTCAAATTTCAATTACATCTACTTAAGTGCAGTTCTAGTCACAGAAAGTATCAATGATATTTTTCCTCAAAGTAATGCCTTCTATATGAAGGTTTTCAAGCTCCTTCTAAAAAGCCTGTATTGTCCTGTTTTATTGATAATAAAAGAGGACATAAGCCTTTTAAGTCTGAAAAGCCTGAGAGAAGACTGAGGTACCAAACATTGACTCAGATGCCTTAACACCTAGGCTACACTGAATCATAAAGGAATTTAAATAATGCCTAGAGAAAAAAGAAATATTCCACCAATATCTCAAAGGAGCAGAATGCTACTGTCATTTGTTGCTTATTCTGGACTTCTCTGAATTTTGTATTTAAACAGTCCTTAAAAGCAGCACAAGACTGCTTGTGCATATTTGACATATTAAAACTAACATATCACAAAGAACCTTGAACACATGTAGTGGTCTAACGGAAATACGTATCACTTGTCTTTAGAAGAACTCCCTATACACAGAGATAAACAAGTCATTTGGCAATACAAAACAATTTAAAGCATTTAACCAGAAAACCTGTTATTGTTACACAATCATTTGCAACTAAGAAGTTAAGCTTCTACCGACAAGTTTAAGCTTCAGTAAGGTCAATATACCACTGATAGTCGCATTCTAGGTCGACGTGTTAGCTGTTCAAACATTACAGGGATAGTCACTGTCAGAAGCTATGCATGTATTTACAAAATACTGCCTACACAGGAATCATTTTTCTGAAGATTTTAATAAATATTCTGAAATACAGAACACTATTTAAATATAACAGTCCTTAGGCTACGTGACCGTAAGTTTTTAAAGTCTTCCACAGCGCAACCATTTTAAAAAGTAATCATCCAATTAGAAATAAATGCATCAATTTTTTGTATGTTAAAGACAGTATTACTGCCTCACATTGCAGCTTTTACACCAATATAAAGTGCTTTAAATCTTAATACACTAAGTAATGTTAAGAAAGCCACAAATTAAATACCTGGGAAGGAGAAGTTGATGCAGCATCTTTATTAGAAGTTACTGGAGATTCCATATGACTGCTGCTGGTGGCATTCTGAGATGAATTTACTTTTCTGTAAGGATTACCCACATTTCAGGTTACAAGGCAAAAATGTCTGTGTCATAGTTTTTTCATTATTTGGGAAGACATACACTCATTTTCCAGCAGACATGTTTTAAAGATTGCTACTTTCCTTCCCCCCAAAACTGAACTTACCTAGCAAGTATTAACTCCAATGACTGCTTATCTATTTCATTGTATCCAGGCCAGTCTTTCTGAATCTCTTTAAACACATAATCCTTCAGAGTGTAAGAGTTATCCTTGGGATTCAAGTTGGCTACCTACACAGGCAGACATTTGAAAAGCAAATACATTTATTATACTTAAATACATTTCTATGCTCACAAACTACAGCAGTAAGGTTAATACTGGAAAGCTAAATATAAGCTGAAAACAAAAGCAAGCAACAGTTTTCCAAGTTTTAGATTGTTTTTAATCAAGGTAGTTCTCATCTAATATGCGCTAATTCTCAAAACATGGTCAACTTTGGATCTAAAAAATTTAAGTGAATCCAAAATTACTGTGTATATATGAAATGTATTTTGTGAAAAAGCTCTCTGAACCACATAACTGTATTTTCTCATCTTTAATACAGCATTAAGAATCAAGACAAACTCCACCAAAATTTTCAGTTTTCACTGCACTAATTATGTTGAGATGCCCAAATATGTACTTCCAAATACAAATTCGGTTTTGTTTAATTTCAGCAGGATGCCTCCTGTTCTTTTGTTTCGTACAGGTATACTGGGTAAACAGGATACTCTTCTATCATAAATGATTTCAGAGCACAAACTATTCTTGGAACAATGTATGCTTTCCATCATCATATTAATTGCTGTACTACAAGCAATGGCAGCTTTATGTGTCATCATTCATTTTGATAAATAAACAGCTTTTCTTTCTGAAGTGACTGACTCATGTAGTTTAGTACATGCAATGCATGAGGTATATATACCTTTCTGGGGAAAGTCCTAAGTGATTACTTAACTAGCACAAAACTTTTTCTTCTAGTATAAAGATGAATTGTTCATCCAGCTCATTAGTTTTAAGCCATATCAAAGATTTACTGATGCAAAAAAGTAACTCCATTCATATACCTAACAAACAATGCTTTGAATACAAAATTTAGTGCTAAAACAGTTGAAGAGATGTACATGCCCAGATCCATTCTTCATTTTTACACACAGCGTTCATTATAGCAAAGCAACTTCATGCGATGGTTATGTGCACACATTGCTGTACCTTTGAGAGTTAGATGTTTTTGTATTTTCCTTAGAAAAGTATACCCAAATGTTAAAATAAGCTAGCAAAATACTTATGACCGTGGGCACCTAAAGTGTTGTTTTAGACTTCCTCATCTGAGACCTGTTCAGAGTTTCAGAGAAAACCTGGGAGTAAAACCATCCATGGCTGTTTACCCTGGACAAAACGCTAGATTACTCTTCAACACAAAACCACTGCTTTGTGTAGCTTTGACTGTTTTCCCCCTCCAAAATATTTGCTCAAAATGTAAATGTAGGTGCTCAAAGAAGGATTTCAATATGTGCTAGTGGATTAAAGCATGCTTTATCTTCTGATGTATTTTCTGACATTCTCAGAGCTGATTTTAATTTTATTCTTTGTTACACTGCAGGAAAGCAGATACCAGACACTCAGAAACAGCAATTTGTTAAAAACAGAGTTAAAGCAGTATTCCCAGAGAAGCGCATGTGTGTGTATTAGATCTTTAACAAGTTTAGGCTCCAAACTTTAGATTTCTATGAAAAATTGATTATGAAGATGAGAAAAATGTAAGCATGACTTTTCATGGTATAGTGCTTGACCATTTCACCAATGAATTAGAAGTAAAAGATTGCAACGCTATTGTACTGTACTCATCCTGTTAATTTCCGATGGCAAATTGAGCACCTTCGGGTACTTTGCACTGCACACTGGTAAAAGGTTCCAAAACAGTTTTCTTAAACGTTGCCAAGAATAATGGGACACAGAAAAATTTTCTGCGTCCTCCAGACAGCTGCGCTTTTAAAATGTTCTAATCGATTTAAAGTATAAATCAAGTATTTCAATTCATGTAAGAACATGGCTTTCACTAAATTGTAAATACCTTCAAGGTCAAACAAACTACCTTTGCACTAGGCAAACTTAAAGCAACAACGTTAAACATCTTCAAGCAATGACTTAAAATTGAATGCAAGATCAAACAAAACTGTAAAAATGTTGAATCTTACTTGCTTTAGTTGTTTTTAAAATGCTTGCTTAGACAAATAGGAAATATTCCTACTTTAAATATTAATACATGTATAATTCAGCCACAGTACATGAGAACAGGTAGCATTAAGAAATAAGGGAGCAGCCACAACCTTATATCTTAACAAGCCTTCTCAGAGCTGTTTTAGTAGAAAATTAAATGTGATACTCTTGAATACAGAACCTATATAACACTACAAATTTACCAAAAATTTTAATGACTATGATAAATATTAGTTGCACTTAACTCAAAGGAGAATTAACTCATTGGAAAAGCTACTTAATAAAAAAAAGCTTCCAAGTAAGATAAAGACAGAATTCACATGATAGCAAAGAAAACCTATGCTCAGAAAAACTGACCACTACATTTACTGTTAGGCTGAAACAGCCTTTATAGGATTGCAATTTCAACGCAGAGAAAAGAGAGAAGTCAAGTATCACTTACAGGCCACCGATACATTCAAATGAAATACCAGTCTATTTGATTACCAAACTTCTCCCCCCATAAAATCAGCACAAGAAATAAAGCACTATGATGAATTCTATCAAGCAATTGAGAGAAAGTATGGCCCCCCATTAAGCAGTCCAAAGTAACAAAGAAAAGGGAAAAAGCCATTAGGAGCAAAGGTAAAAATAGTTAGTTACTGCCTGACATTTTAACAAAGTGAAAATACCCCCAAATTTTGTTTTTAGCCTTTCCCTTCTTCCCTCACTTTATACAAATGCCTCAAACTGCAAGTCAAAGTTGATCGGGAAAAACTTAAATGAGAAGAGTATCATATAAAGTGTTTACCATTTTCTAGCTTAAATATGGGGCAACATACCTCAAAGTTATGATTAGAAGAACAGGAGAAGAAGAAAAAGCTGGCAAGAACTCAATGGTCTCACCTGTTGAAGGATAGCTGCAAGGGAATTCTTGTCCTTTTGGTTAACACCATCTCTCTGTAAGCGAGCAAGCAACTCTGGTTTCTTGTAAGTCTTTAGTGCGAGCAAGTGAATCACCCTGTCCCTGTACGGTCGCTGAGAAACAGTGTTATTTATATGAGTCTTTCGTATTGTATTTGCTGGGTTCATGGGTGTTGATCTCTTCCTCTCAGGCACAGCATCTGGAATGCTTTGTGGTGCTTTTCTTATCTGTACTCTTTTTCCTAAAGTAAAAAAGTGACATGAGAGGTCAGAAAAAGACAAGGAAGGTAATGATAAAGAAATTACTAAGCCAGATAAATTGTAAAAGCTGTATTTATTCAGCATTTTCAGATCAAGACCTATTAGCATATTGAGGTAGTAAAGATGCATCAAGCTAGGAATTAACCAGTAAACATCCAATATAAAAAAAACATGCAGTGAGCAGTATTTGTAGGAAGATTTTGCTAATATCTTCATATAGGTGCTTTTATTTTTTTCGGTTTAGAGGCTCGAACTCTGAGTATCCCCAAATCAAACTACCTTTAGAACAAGAGTACTCTGAAGTATGAAGCAAAGGTCTTCTATACAATTAAAAAGTTCCCTACTAATGCCTACAGAGCACAAGTCTATACAAATAATTGCATCGCTGCTTAAAAATAATACCAACACTTGGTATTAATCACCCAAGCTGAAATTTACTCCACATTTCAAACTGAAGCGTTCACCTCTACTACTTAATACACCCATATACATGGCATCAAGTTTGTCAGAAACAATACATCAAAAATTTAACAATTCTTGGGACCAAGTCCAGAGAGGTTTTAAAACAAAGCCTGCACAGCATTTTGATTCACACTCTATAAAAAGGCATGCCGCTCCTCAAATGGAGGAACAACTCTGTAAACAACACATCCAAAACAAATAACAATGTCTACCCTAAATTTGAGTTTTCTGGAAAAAGTCAGAACTTCTCTACATTGCAAGCCATTTCTAACAGCACTTGCTATAGTGCAGAACAAGTTTATCAAAGCATTAAAGAAAATGACTGCAGTGAAAATTACCTGCAATCCAATAGAAGAGGTGAGATAAAGTAAACATTTTTTCAAACTAGCAACTGATGTGTTTTGTACATGACGAACTAATGAATTTGTGTGAGAAAATGTGAAGCTCTACCTCTGCCAAACAGGCTTGAAATTTAGGAATCTTCTGAAGTAATACACATATGACTGAGCTGTATCTGTATTGTTATCCTCAGGAATAGTAAAAGTTTGTTTCATTTTGCAGTGCAGACCAAACCTTTGTAACCTTTCTTAGAACCATGCATGTTCCCTGGACCTTGCCCTTCTGGTTTTCAAGAACAAACCTAATCATGTAAACAAACATGGTTACATTTTTAGCACAGTATGAACTTGTCAGTTGTTTAACTGAATGAATTACAAATATTTTGACAAGTTAAATTCTATTTAGACACACACACACCCGCCCTTGGCATAACAGATAAGAAAGTGTTTGAATGCTACTTACATTGTCGTTTCTGTAAATCACTTTAGAAGAGTTAAAACACAACCAAACCTTAAACACAGTTAACACTGGTTCCTAATTTATACTGTATTAAACATATTACAACATTTAAGTAACTCTCGCATGCCTGAACAGCAACTAGACCTGTCTTGTATCAGAGCCTCATCTATGCCAGTCTGAAACAAAGTATCCCACAACACTGCACAGTGTTACTGTCTGTGTTTAAACCCTATTTAATATATTCACTTAAGGTCTATTTAAACAACCACTGAGAATTATGTAACGATTTACATGTAAAATAGAACTGACAAGTGACTACCCCATCTCAAGTTAAGTGGCAGATCTTAAATTGCTATTAAAGACCAGTTTAGATAACACATGGGAAGCAGATCTGATTTCACATCCTAACATTAACGAATGCCTTGTCCAATGCCATTAGTGCCAAGGCCACAAACATTTAGTTTTGTATTCCAGAAAGCCACAAAGGTGCCTACTTAAAACGCCCTGCAATAACACAAGGCATATTGAGCAAGCATTGCAACATCACTGGCATGAACGTCCATGCTGGCGGAGGCCTTACAGTTAAAGGGAAAGCTTGCCTGTACATTACAAAGATTAATGAACACAGGAGTCCAGAGGATAGGGCGAATGGCAAACGACTCGCCCAACTGTGGAGCAGACCGCAAGAACTGCCTGTCATCAGGCCACCTTTGGTTTTGCCCGACAGGATAGAAACTGTGCAGCCTTTACACTTTCCCCAAGTCAGAGCGGTAACTCCTGTAAGGGGCGCAGCGCAGCACCGCGGGCAGGACTGCCGTTGCCTACCGTGTGGAGTACTTGTAAGGCGGAGTCCTCATCCTGGGCCTATTTCCAATTGACTTTAGACTCCCCAGGGAAACAGTACACAGAACAGTTCAGTAACAGTATCACCTAAGCAATTTGTTTTGCAGAAAACTACAAAATCCTCAGAAAGACTCCAACCTTGCTTAACATTTTTATTAAAAACTGTCATGGTCTCACAGTAACAGTTGCTTATTGATGATGAAGTTGTAATTAGAGGCAAAACACCAAACCATTGTTGAAAACTAGTCTTGTTAAATAAATTCTAATTAGCGTAAGTATTAGCATATGTGAAAAGCAAAGTTTTTCTCCAACAATTAAGCTTATGAATTTGTGTACATGAATTTCCCAGTGTTAATTTTTTTAGGTTATATGTTATGGTAATGTTTAGCACAATATTTAGGTATTCAGAAGTGTTGTTACAAAAACATTAGTTAAAGAGAATTTAAGTGTGCAGGAAGCTAAAAACTCACACCAATGGACAAAATTTCCAACAGCCAAGCAATATGGGAATAAGGAAGAAAAGACTGGGATACTCTTAGGGAAAAAAGGTTACATCTGAATGGAGCAACAGGAGACTACCTATAATGTGAAGGTGAGCTACCTAAACTTGAGATCTTTGAATGTACAACTTTGCCAACAATAAGCTGACATGATTAATTACTGAATTAGAAAAACAAACAAACAAAAAAATCTTACAGCCGTCCATTAGAAAATTAAATACAACCGTACCTACAAATGGTCCACCAGGCTTAATAACCTTTGCACTTCGATTGCGTGATTCCTCTTCTGCTTGGGTCATGCGCTCTCTGGTCATCTGATAGGAATCATTTGTTGCACACACTGTAATTTTATCCTGTATAAATCCCAGGCAACTGAGCTGAGAGGCTCCAGAACTATAAGAACATTGAAAAAAATAATTGAGGCCAAGCATCATTTCAAGTTTGGAAGTGTGGAAGAAACTTTAAAGCCTATCTTAACAGGCAATGAGAAGTGTTTTTCAGTTCCTGACTGTTAGCTAACATGTAAATATATTTCAAATGTTTCAGAACCTCTTTACATGAACACTCAAATTGTACTGATTTTACCTTCCAACTCAACTACACTTTTCTCATATAGATATGCATGGCAACTTCATGATAGTATTAGTGGCTGTACCATACTGATAAATATTGCAATAAAAATTAAATATGAACGGAAGTAGTTATATTGGTATCCTAACTGTACACATATTATGCCTTAAGGGCTTTTTGAATAATGTTCAACTCTTAATGAAATAAACATTTGAAAGTCACATGCTTCCTCTGCTTGTCAAAAGGTAGTCTGTCTCACTTATGAATGTTTGAGTTCTTAAAAAGTTGAAGAAGGTTAAGTCAGCCACCCTGCAAAATACAATTTTTACTTGTTACTTTGCCATCTAGAATTCTCTTCATGTTTCTTTCTTTCAGAAAGATTCTCTTTTCTCTTTGCTTACTTTGTACATTTGATAGCACTGAAGAACGTTTATGGTTAATCTCTCTGTTGCTGCGAGGATTTATATTTAATAAGAGACACTTAATTCCTCCCCCCCCCCCCGCAACTGGAAAGAATTCAAGGGCAGATGCAGTATCTCTTTGAGAGAGAGAATATAGCCCCTAGATTTCAAGACAAGTTTCTTAAAGAATATGGTTCTTAAGGAATACTTTGCATTCATATAGGCAGCAGATTGCAGCAGCGGTTCACAGACAGAATTGCTAACTGAAGTTCCCAAAAGGTGAGGGTTTGTTTTACTGACCCAGAGAGGGGGGTTCTCCCCAGAATTTTGTGCCCTCATTTCGTCTGGGTCAGTTTTACATGTGCTGTTGTAACACAGTGCATGTCTATACTCAGCCAAGAGAGCACGTTCAGCAGCCGAACAATGACTTCATTTAAACTGGCTCAAGTATTATAGCTGTAACAAATCTTTTGTGCTGCACTTGCCATTGCAACCTCCAAATAACTCTGATCAGAGAAAGGATAACAGGTTTAGCTAATCTGAAGCATTTTTAACAACCCTAAAACTCTCCAGTTAGGGTTCCAAAAAGAAAAGTTCAGGAAGATTTGGCATCTAGTTTCTCACCAGGTTATTTCTGAAAGTCAGAAAGCTGGATCGGGCCAAGCCTTTATACTGCACAGTATTTAAAGAATTTACAGTGATGATTTGTCTAAATGGAGGCTATTAGACATTATTTCTTGCCCTCAAATCACACTATTTACCCATTTACCCAAAACACAAGTCCTACCCATTGCCCAGTTCCTTGAATGCTGCTGTCTTAACACTTCATTCAAATTCAAAATTTTAAAAATCAATTAGCATTTAAGCACTGAACATTACTCAACTACGTGGCATGGTATCACTTCCAAGATTGCAGTGGCCAGACTCCAAGTGAAGCTGCAGGAGAAAAAAGGGCCCCACTGGGGAAGTCTACAGCATGGATTAGCTCCTAAACTAACTTGTCCTAATGCACAGAGTACGTTCATCTACATGGGAGCGTGACACTCAGCAAGGCAGATAAAGCTCAGATGTAAGTGAGACAGAGACCAAGGGGCTGTATGATCTCCCTCCTCGGACCGGAGATTTTAAAAACTTGACTGGTCAAGACCTTGAGCCAATTTTGCGACCAGACCTGCCTTGATCAGAAAACTGGACTAGACAGCCTCCAGAGGTCTTTCCTGACCTAGCTGTTTATGATTCTATAAGCTTATAACACCACACAAGTCTTGCATTATCTTTGCAAACACTTTGTACAGAGAGTTGACTACAGAGGAACTCGAAGGCTAGTCTGAATTAGCTTTTGAGGTAGATTAGTAAAGTCACATTAAAACTACATAGGCATTTTCTTCAGAGAATTAGAGTGACTTTAAATTTAATTTCACTTACACAATGAATTCAGTTTAGCTTAACTGAAGCAACTACTTCTCAAACAAGAAAGCGTGCACACAGAAGTTCAATGAAACACTTGAGTCAGACTTGAGTACCCCTATACATTAGGCTTGTCTACACATGGCAGGTTATGCCATTTCTCTGAGAATAATGAGCTATCTTACACAACGGTTCTCTTGAAGGCCACTTAAAGGTTTTCTAACAGGGAGTTTCAGTACACCAGCTGCTGCAGGAGGCCTTTGGGACTGCTTCGTTAGACACAGAGGAAGCAGGACCTTCTTTCATTCTCTGCATGCACTCTGGCTCCTTACTCTGGGCCAGCCTCATCAGCTGTCTGACCCCTTTCAGATAGTTTAATCCCCACCACCCCAAAAATACCCTAGTCTGGCACAAAACCATTCAGCTTTTTGCCACTCCTATCAGTTAAATCAGTTCACAAAAAGGCTGTGTTATAGTAGAAGTGAGCTGATACAAAATAAGTAGGAAGAAGATGAGGATATTCAGAGACCTCCCCACCTCAGGTGGCAGAGAGCTATTAAATTAGCTCATTTGCTTACTGCTTTCAAAATTCTCCATCTAGACAAATCCCTATTTCAAGAATGAGAGCAGCAGCCCTCCTGTGACCAAGGACCTCAACAACATCTTTCACAGATACACATAAGACATAGCTGTTTGATCTTAGTTTCCCAGATTAATACATAAAACCTGCCTGCAATTTGCTACTAATCAAGTGGGATAGGCAGCTGCTCTACAGCACCCAACTTCATCTACATTAGGGGTAAATATCATATTCCAGGAGCTGAAGCAAACTTATTGTGAAAGCATGGTACTCTCTTGCCTAATAGGTAGACATTAACACTGTTCACTTTGTTACTAATTCAAATGAACCAGGACAAGGCACTCCTGTATTGCATTTGGGTTCTGAAACACGATAGACATGCAATTATGGATGAGGTCCTTGATTTATGTGGTTCTTAAAATAAGACAACTATCCATCATGGCCAGCATGCTAGCATGCTGCCAGCTATAATCATATTTACATATGGTCATAGAATAGATCTGGTTTACCTTGGACGATGCTTAACTCCAAATAGTTTTAAAAATAGCACCAAGAGGTGAGAAAGGACTCAAAAGGTTACTTTTTTTAAAAAAAGCAAAACCAAGAAGAGTTCTGTGTAAAAAGCAGGTATTTATAATTAGCAAAAAATCATGCTATTGCTAGGAATTAATTTTCTACTGCAACTCATGACTAAGAACATGCTTCTGGTAAACCTTTCCACTATATGTTCAAAGCCACAGAATCTACTTAAATTTGCTATGAAAGAAAACGTTAAGTAAGACTTACCTTGAGACCATTTGCTGGACACAGTCAAAGCTTCCCTGAGGATTATCTTTGCCAACATTTGACAAGTAGAAGTTAAAATTATGTACTTCATTTGGGAGATCAACTTTGGGAATTTTAACAAGCTAAAATGAGAAAAAAAAGTTTATGTAAAAAACTTCAATCTACACTCCTTTGCTCATAATAAACTAGAATTGTAAGCCTTCAGGAGATTTAATTTTAAAATGACAAACTGCATTTAGAAAGCAGTTTTTTTATATGATTTCAGTCATATCACTATAAAGTCTGCTTTAGCACAATTCTCCACACTGGCTATGTCTTACACTTGTAACCATACTAGAAAAGCTGCAGTCATTCAGGGTCTAATTCAGCAAAGCATTTCTTAAAGAAGGAAACTTCATGGAATTAACATGCACATACTTAACTTCACATGCAAGTGCCTGAGTGTAATCAAATGAACCAAACTTCAGCTAACGAGACAGATTACAGCAATTCACACAGAACCTATAGGGTACCTTCCTGACTTTCTAATTTACACAGTCCTAATGAAGTTCGTACAGGATTCAGTTATAGGACAAAATAAGAAAACAGGAATGGAAGAAAGAGACCATAACCAAGTTACAAGACTAAAACTTATTAAACTGTAAGCAATGAATTTCAACTCCAACAGGCATTAAAATCTTTTCTTTTGCTCACCTCTCGATCAAATTATTTGTGTAAAAGTGAAATGTACAGAGTTTTTGGTACATTTAGTCAGAAGTAACAAAAGTTGCTTTCCTTGGTAGCATAGATCATTTAGTATAGGGCGTACTGTATTCTACTGGAGCTTGAAAATGTAAACTATGAGAAATAATTAAAATGCTTATTGACGTCAATACATTTTTCAATGTGCTGCTTTACAAAAGCAATACTGAAGCAGAGAAACTACTGCCATTCTGAAGGTAAAATCAGCTTGCAATAAGTCTAAAAAGCTATTCTTCCTAATTTTGCTTGAACTTTTAATGGATTAGGAAATGCATTGGACAAAGGAAGATATTTAAAGCAATATTCAATAGTTACAAATCCCTCTTGACTTTTTGCTTGTTAAATTGGCCAGTCTTCATAAATGTCATGTCATTTGCATGAAGTACTAATATAAAGCTAAGAAATTCTATTACTATCTATACTTAAAATTATCAATACTGGCAGAGTCCAGCAACAGCTTGGGACAATGAACAGGCACCAAGAAGAGAGACAAGTTACCTGACCACCATATTCAGTTACCTAAGCTTAAAATATCAGCATTCTTAAAAAGAGCAATTTGCACATTTGAAATAAGAATGAAAAGAAAGCAGTTACCAAATGCAAAATTTTTTATTATGTATGCAACTTTACTGTAAGCTTCATAATAATTAGAAGGTAGAGTATATGTCAATCTAAAAAAATCAGACACCCAAATGAAACTGTAAAATTTATCTATATTCTAGAAAATTAGTTAACACGCATTGAAAGTTTTATTATGTTGACTTTACAATATATTTGGCAGATATGAAAAATCCCCACAGATGTGTATGTATGAATTTGACAGCAACATAAATAGAAGGTTGAGCATTCAACCCACTGAAGAAGCAGTAATGCTTTACATGATACACCTTTTGGAAAACCAAGAAATATGTACTACAATCAATCAAAGACTGCCCCTCAAAAAACACAAGCAGATAGGGAAGTAGACAATTGTTGCCATATATGCTCGGACTTCATTTTCAAAGCTTATTTTGTATAAATCTTTCTCTATTTTCAGTTGAGCATCCTAAAGACTATATATGCATGCAAACACATTAAGCATCAGAAATACTTGCACTCTGATATTTAGATTTAAAATATAAAAGAATTTCTGTGGATATTAGGTTATATAATGGCTAAATGTGTTTTGATGTGATAATGTGAAGACAGAATTTGGCCTAAGAGTACATTTAAAAATATACAGAGGCCTATGAAGCTTATCACCAACAATGATTTACCAGGAATAAACTCCAAGGGAAGACCCGATCTACGACAATTTCACAGCTTCCCATTTACCTCAAGTGATTTAGGAAACAGGACTCTCAGACCACCCCAATACCCACGCAAAAATCTGTAAATAAGACGGTGATGATGATGAGGGAACCAATCACTGCAGCCATTGAGAAAGCTTTTTTTTTTTTTTAAATTATGCAATTAAATGACTTAGCAATTTACTTTCATTCTCAAATTTTTAGAATATCTTTTTCAAAAATTTCACTAGAACTACATAATCATTCCTCAAGCATTCACTAAATCGGACAAAGCAGAAAGAAGAATTGTGGGGGATGTTTACTGCTATGCTTATGACTTCAAAAGTTGCACAGCAACTAATCTGATGACAAAAAATCTAACCCTTTCATCTTCAGTTTCAACCATCAGATTATTTGTTACTTCCAATTTCAAATAGAGTAAGGAAGAGATATAATGGAGAAGGTTTCTGACCACATCTAGAGTATTGAAAAAATTCTTAATCATTCTAGATTAATATGCAGTTGTCTGTTTTATTGCAAAACTGTATTATTTCATCTGTAATGCAATAATTCCATTCATGAAAATGAGGAGGCCCTTTTTTAAAGTCTTACAGTTAGAAGTAGTAGTTATTTTTGAAGAACTCAAACAAGAGCACAATGGGAGAGAGGGGACGTTGATATGGTGTTTCTCACTAAGGGTATCTGAATCCAGTGGAATGAAGGACCCGGCAGTAGCTATCATAGCATTGGAAAAGAACCTGTTCAGATTATCCAGAGTCAAAGCTCTGTCCCTCATACAAGCAAATTTGTTGAAGAAAAATCCGTCATAATTCAGATAACGTAATGTAGTAAACATTGCAAAAGCTCCGAGTGAAAAAAGCATTTTAAATTATATTGCACCAATTAAATCAGATAAGCCTATTTTCCACATTATGGTTCAAAATGAAAGCCAAAACATTTATGAAGTGGAATGAAATATAATTATTAAATCTGCAGATAAGACAAAGCTGGCAGGGACAAAATATGTGATGGAATTAAAATTCAAAGCAGTCTTGAAAAATAGGAGAAGAGGTCTGAAAATAGAAGTATACTACTATTCAAAGAGACAGTGTAACATACTTTAAAGATAGGAATCAACTGACTAGGGAGGCAGTTCTACAGCAAATGATCTTCAGGTTACAGTCAAACAGAAAATGAACACAGGCTACTAGTATCACGTTTTTGTGATACTACGATGCACAAACACAAATATAGCAACAAGAAATAACAGCAGGAACTGCACGCAGCAAGATGATGCGAGATTGCACATGAGAAGCAATCTTTCTGCTTCTCAGCACTGAAGAGGTCTCTATTGTAATACTAAGTCCTACTTAGAGCCCACAGCAGAAAGACAAGGGCAGGTACAGCCCCAGAAAGCTGGGCACCGCCACAGCAGGAGCCGTGGGCCAACCCGAGGTGGGAACATAGACCAGTCTGACAACAGGCTCCAAACACAGAGCTGCGTCAGAGAAGGGCATCATTTGCTCACTGTGCATGCGGTGGGAGGGCAAGACTTCGCTTGCAGAGATGGCTGGTATTGTCCCTGAGGCAAGATGACTGCGGAATAAAGGATCTCCTGAAGGACTAGACATATCTCAGAAACTGTGGGCCTGTGTAACAGAACTGCTGCTGAAACCAGAGGATGGGAACAGAGAGAGCACATGCCATGCAATGGACAGTAGACGACCTCATAAGAGCCTTTCAAATCCTAACTTTTATAGAATAAATGCCTTCAAAAATCCTACAATGTCACCAAAGTGTCACTCTGTTTCACTATCCACTGCTGCTTTTTGCAGTTCTGGCCCCCTCACATCCACATCACATACCATCTCTCCAAGGGAACGCAGGGCTCCCTGAGCCCCTCCGGGGAAGTCCTAACCCTGAGGTGCTAAGCTCTATCAAACGCACTCCTGCCACACACTACTGTAGAATTTAATTCAACAGGCTTCAAGGTTTTTTCCTTACTTCCTCACAAGGAAGATCTTATCTCCTGTTAAACTGAGTCAGCTCCTCTTAGAGGCACAAGCATAAATTCTACCTAGGCAATATGCAGTCTGGAATATATCTGCTAGAGTTCTATGCTATTTACTCACTTTTAGCACAAATACATAAGCCCGTGAACAACACCGAGGTTTGCAGAAAGCAGACCTACTGTCACTTCAAATCCTTAAGATCAAGTTTTGATGCAGCTGACATCTTTTGCAAAGTAAGGGAAAAAATGGTGAACAAGTAACACTTTAAACTAGTCTATAGATTCATCAGCTCCTGCACATAAGCTTCCTATTTTGAGTACACAGTCCTGCTTTTATGTTGTAAATTTATATAGCCCTTAGAAGTTCAAAAGGTAGTTCAAGGACTTTTCATTTAATCAGAATTAAGGAATAGCATTCAACTTCAGATAAGCATAGTGATCTAAAGTTTGTTTTTCCTATTTGAGCTACACTTTCAGCAGAAGGTCAGGGAGCCTTAATTAAGAAAACACACATTGCAACTGTATTAGTCCAGAACAGAAATTTTTATTGGTATCAGGAAGCAGCACCACAAGCCAGTTGTCAGTACTTTTGTTTTTAGAAAGCTCCTTAATATTGAAAAGGAATTTGCTATATTCCCTTGCAGCAAAGATTTCTAAATAGCAAACACCTCCTCTAGCAATAAGAACTGATGCAATGCATTATTTATAGGTGATCTATGCTCCTCTAGAAATAGTGAAGTCCTTGTCACAAGCCTTCATTAGATCTACTGTATCCTTACTAGCAGGCAACCAAAAAGGCAATGAAAGTAGAAACCTCTGAAGGGAAGTTGCATCTATATACAGCTTACCCACAAAGAATCACTTGGGTTGTGTCTAGACAACGAAACAAGCCACCTCCAAAACAAGTTCTTATAAACACATTTCAAAACAACTTCTCCCCTTGGTTTAGGCACGGTTTTATTAACATGAACTACGCATCTTCCTCTTAACATTGCCCTTCCTTCTAATTCAAAGCATTTTTACAAATAGGTCTGAGGTGATAATTCTGCAGCCTTTACACTTTCCAGAATGTGCGCTAGCTCAGGAAGGCAGGGCATCATTCTCCTCCCATGCTTCTTCCTCACGTGCCCAAACGCTTTTAATCCATGTGCATACTACCTTCCCCATCCTTCACAAGGAGCCCATCACATGGAATATTCTTCCCACCACCAACGAATGTATCAATATAGCGAGCTGTGCTAAGCGTCACTCCAATCCTCCCGTACATCATTTCACATTAAAGATACAAGTCATACAGATGACTTCTGCCTGCCACCTTGGCCCTGGACAGCCTCTACTAGGCAAGCAGCTCCAGTTCTGCTGACATGCAGCTCAGATCTGCCTTCATACTCATCTCAGGAGATAACTGATAGCTAGCTTGCAACCAATAGACTGGTAATAGTCTTAAAACAGAGTACTTTTTTCAGAAAGTAACTTATGCAGGCAAATTCTGATAGACAAGGATTCACAAAACAGAATAGTGCCCGTTCACAGCCACAGTTCCTAGGACCAAGAAGAGGCTAATGTGTATCCCCACACCTTGACTCTCTTGCACTGTCAGAAAACTACATAGGGAGAACGCAGAGACTGAAGACAAGAAAAAGCAGCTGAAGATGTAGTTTATGCATTGACAGGTGAACACTAACAGTTTTCCAACAGCTTTGACAGAACTTTCTGCTCTCTAATGATTAGCTATTTGTCTCAAACCCTTCCTTTCTCATACTTCCTCTTAGCTTTGCTTCAAAACTGCCTCTTCACACCATTTTATGTATTCCCTCACCCTCATTCTTTCCTACTTAAGGAAATTGGCTCTTTAGTGAATCCATCGATTAATAGACTTTGTCAAAGGTAAAGTCTGAAAAAGGTGGTCAGAAGCAGGTCCAGGAGAGTTATTTTCAAATCCCAGAAATGGAGCAACTGCAGAGATTCAGAGAGCTAGCCTGGCAGAAAATTAACCTTACAGAAGAAAGGTAAGTTTTCTACTAGGCCAACTTCCTGAACTACTACTCACTGCAGTCATCGCACAGTGACGTTATTTGCAGAAGGGCCTTCCCTTCTTAGAGCATCACTAGCTAAAAAACAAAAAACCAGAACAACGGCTGTGTTGTAGTAAAAGGTAGCATCAAAGGGCAAAGAAGTGAAGTACACCTGTGCATAAGACAGTAGGGATACCAGATGTATTTATTTATACATAATGAAAGCTATCAAGTTGCCAGCTTGGATATGCTCAAGAAAAACCCAGTAGGGCAGAACTAAGTTAGTAAAGGGTCCTTTGGAATTAACAAAAGCTTTTAGCTGAAAATACAGTAGTCAAAATGGGAGAATGAACATTTTGTAGGAGTCTAATGTTAAAAAACTCTTATGTTTTATGAAATTTGAGACTTCGGATAAAGCAGTAAAGCTTTCTGCAAGCTGTCTGAAAACAAAAGGATGCAACCAAGAGCACTTTTAAATCTTCAAAAATGAAAATAAGCTTCCACGTTTAAGTGACCAAAAAGGCAAGACTTAGAGCTGACTTAAGCTCAGATTAAGTGGTCACGTGACCTTAAAACAAGCTGGGCAGATGACTACATTGACAGAACTGTGCCTTTTGGTACACAACTAGCACCCTGTTTTTGCCTCTTTTATCACCCTTCCATAGGTACAGTTTTCCCTACAAAAACTATACTTACAGAACCTTTTATTTGCATCATCACACCAGCCAAAGGGTACTCCAACCTACATGCTGTGCTGTTCCTGACCCAGCCTTAGTGTCACAAACTACCAGCTTGGAGGACTTGAGCATGAACATCAAATGCTCTTGTGACCCTCTGCAGTCTCATTACAAAATATTTTAAAATCTACATCCCCAAGTTAATTAACAATTTCTTACAATCTAATGGATTTAATAACATAGGATACCTACTAGAACAACTCAGACCCTTGACTTTAATCCCCTGCCTCTTTATAAATTATTTCCAGATGTATCATTAATCTCTTTTACTCTGTCATATTGTCCTGACTCTTTAACATAAGAATAGCTTTTAGAATTTTCTCCTAATGTTTCTCCACAGCCTCCGTCCTTTCATAAGGAAAGATTCCACTTTCGCCAGCTTGTAGCCCTTCTTAACTTTTGTCCTATACTTTTCCATTACTTCTGGCAATACCATATACTTTGATAGTGGCCTTAATTAAGGATAGACATGTTTTGCTTTCCAAGCCCGACACGTTTCATCTTCCTTTCTGAATACATGTACTCATTCTCTCTTTTTGCTCTTCCATGGTGTAGTAGCATGTCATACAGGCTGACAGTATTTACAGTGCTCTATTTCAAGCTGCTTCTGCTTGATAGGTAAAGCCACTCCTCTTATTTCTTCTCATCATTCCTACCACTACTTTTTCCCCCCTCTAAGCCTTACTTACTTTTAAAAAATGTTTGGTAGTTCACAGGCCTAAACTGACATCTGCTCGCTGTCCTGTGCGAGTCATCCACAAAAATACACATCTCACTCCATAAGCCTCTACTAGATCTACAATAGGTTTACAGCCTCCCAGCATAAAGAAAGAAACAACAAACAGTTGCAGGTCTCAAAAATTAGGTCCCAGCTTCTGGAGATAAGCACTTCAAGGCTATGCATTTTCTCAGCAGCTCTGTCAGTAACAGGCTGACATTTACTAACAGCTTTTTTAGCTCAGAGTGCAAGTCCCTATTTTGTAAATAAGTAACTTTCCTCAACACTTCATTTGTAAAGAGGCAAGTAAATGTGTACCTCAACAGCAAAATCCTGTTACTGGAAAAGGGCAGTACCATCCTCAGCTGGACCATTCTATCATATTTTACATACCTTCCAGTTTTACAAATCCCCAAAGGGACAATTTTTACCACAGCAGCCATTGGCTCTTGGCTGCAGTAGCTTTGCCCAAGGTCCCTTGCTCACCAGTTCAAAACTTTGCTCATTCTCTTGTGTCAGCACAGATCTCTGGCCTGTACCGTCAAGGGGACAGAAGTGCTCCAAAAACCAGCATGCCCAATTTGAAACATCAAAAGACTTAAGTGCAAGAAAAAGACTTCAGCACTGATTTGTATTTTTAATTTTAAAATACGCAATCATTTCATTTGCAAAATGCTGTTTCCTTCAAGTATTAAGCCTCCACCTGTTAAAGCTGCACTACAGAACTTCAAAAATGGTCAATGCCCCCTTCTAAAGGGAAACCGAGATGCCTTAGCCTTTCTACAGAAATAATGTGATTACATGTGGCTGCCCTGCAAACAAATTTAAGCATCTTCCTATACAAAATCCCTTTGTGATGCATATATTTTACTGATTATCCTGATCTATAGACCACTGGAGGATGCTAAAGGAAAAAAAACAAAAAACAAAAAAAACCCTTTCATCTAGCTTCAGTCTCCACTCCTTCTCCCTTTCTCAATTCTCTGGCCTCTCTTCTATCCTTCAGCAATACTTGCTTGCTCTCTTAAAGTTCACACAGCTATCTTTATGAATTTTAGAATTAAGAACAGTGCTGTTTTCACTGCCTCCCAACAAGAATTCCTCATCAGCTTTCTAAACCCGCTGCAGAAAAGTTCTCTTCACACCGAGCTCTCTGACACCTACACTGCTGTACCACCCACCAATTTGAGATGCCGTAAGTTGGCCACTAGATTCCTTTTGCTGCTGTGAAACTATATAGTGTAGCTGTGTCTACTATCCTTCTGCATTGTTTCCAGTGAAGTGTTAAGGCTCTTTCTGGCAGCTTTGCATTTCTTCCCAAGAGGATATAAACTTCTGGCTAGCAGTGAACGGGGATTTAATCCTCCAGAAACTGCATAGTAGTAGATATTTAGTAACACAACACTTGGAGGTCTTTTTTTGTCAGGGCAAGGTACATAAGCAACATGAAGTGGGATAATAATATTTGCACAGCAAGTAATTACAGTCAGGGAGAGAAGACCAAAGTTTTGTGCAGGAACAGAGAATAAGACAAGTTGTCCTTAAACTAGGGCCTGACAGTTTCAGCACTTGCAAAAATGAGTAAGAAGGAATATGACCACACTGACTCTAATCTGTAATGCCACCACACAAGTAATATATTACAAAAACATATAAAACAATGGCATTTTATATTCTGTGTTTTCAGAAAGGCTTTTTATGAGATTACCAATGAATAAGCAATAATTCCTGCAACATATGAAAAAGTATAAAAGATTTGTTTAAACAGTAATGGGTAATTGAACTTGAACAGTTTAAGATACCACTTAGTAAATTTATGGAAGGAGCTGCACAATTAAGATGCTTTGTATCTGACTTCAGCTTCCAGGAAGGTGATGAAAATTCTGCAGGGGTTCAGCTGGCTGCCTGCAGCTTCCAGAAATAATCATGTTCCTCTCTCCCCATCACAAAGTTTAGACTTGTTGTTTCCATGCATATCCATGCTCCTGCCAATACATAGATTTTTCCACAGCTAGACACCAGCTCACTAGCTGGATGCATTGATACTCAAAACTGGTACTGAGAGAGTTCTCAGATGTTCTCTCTTGCTCTGGTTAAAAATCATTAATAGATCTGGGGTCAAAGAATTGTTTCCCTAGTGATATCAGCAACAGTTGATAACATTCTGCTTTGCTGTGTGACAGGGTTATACGCTATTACTAAGAAATGTCTAGCAGTCTTTGCCCAATAAACCTGTAGACATCGCTGAGACTCAAACTGTAGTAACACCTCTAATCACTCCATCCCTACACCTGGCACCCTGCAGACCCACACCTTTGTGTCCGTTTTGTTAGCCTTACATCAAGGTGCTGGCAACTGCAGAGCTAATGCTTTGCAAACTAACCTGCTTGAAACATTGACCGATTGCAGAGGGAGCACCCATTCAGCCACAGGCCTGACAGCAGTCCAGCACAGGTAGAGCTAAAATAACTCAGAAAGTTAACATGCAAGGCACTGTCTAGATTTCGAAAACACCTGCTTACTATGCTGCGTTCAGTTACTCACAAACAAGTCTCATCTCCAGACACGCAAGTAGTGTTTAGAGAAGTAACCAGAGCTGGTATTTCTCAGTTCAGGGTTGAAGGTAACCATCTTGTCAAAAGCCCCAACAGATGACATGTATGAATTCAAGTAAGGCTAATTTCAAATTGTTTTGACATGATAGTTAAGCAGCACTTCAGTTCTTAGATGAAAATAAATGTTTTTGTTTAGGTTACTGATCTCACAGCAAGAATATTTCCCTTAAGTCAGTTGAAAACTAGGACTCAGGCACCAGACTGGCACGATGTGCATGAAATGAAGTAGTATTTGACAAGATGAATACTGTAAGCATTAGTCTAGAAACAGATATACAAAGGAACATAATTAGACCTTTTTAGGCAATCAAATCTTCTTCTCCCAAGAACCGTTTACCCTGTAAACTGTCATAGGGCTGTTTCACAGAAAAAGTAATTTTACTCTGCAGAACAGAAGAAATAATTGACCTAGCTACCAGCAAATTTCAGCATAATACTCAATTCCTCAAACTAGACAACTCAATTTATAAGCTTACTGGAGAAAAATAAGCCTTGTTGCAACTCCCCCAAATGCATACAGCAACCAAAGTAGAGACATGCTCAAGGCAGATGTATTACAAAAAGAAGCCAAGAAAGCTGCCAGTTTGGGATATAGTGTACTTTCCATCAATTTTGTCTTTAAATTCCCTACGTAAGAAAGGTGTCAGCAAGTTACAGGTCATGGCAAAGAAACGGTTAAAAACATAACAGTGAAAACACAGGAGGGAAAAGCAAACTTGTTTAAAAATGAGTATCACTATGGACAGTATACTGGACTTAACAGATTTCTTTACTTATCCCTACTGCGTTATAATGAAGCATAAATTGACAATATTCAAATTAGTCAGGAATATTTTATCTAAATCAGCAAAGCTGCTATATTCTCCAGACTAACATCGTGTAAAATGCAATGTTTAATTAAAAGGTATTTCTTAAAAATTATTCTGCATCATCAAGTTGTGTACGCACTCCAGAAAAAAAACAACCACCCTCCATATTCTCCATTCTTGTTCTGTACTTTGTGGATGCTTGCTCTGAATCTAAAAGAGGATAACAATCCATTTTTTTCAGTTTCATCCTACAGCTATCTCAGAAGATACAAGAAGTTATAGCCCAAACAGTTTACGAATAAGATGTTCCAGGAGAAAAGCTCCCCCCTCTTAGGGGTTGACATGTACCCTGGTACAAAAATTTATTCTAACACTCACATGTATTTTATTAATTCACAAATAACTGAAAGTTGTTAGCTATGCATTATTCAAACTGTTTTAGTACCGCTTCAATGGTATCTTACTGAAAAGCATCAAGGCTTTTTATGCTGCATATACAGAAGATTTCCAATCATTTCCATTTCAAATGTACACCATCTTTCTGAATCACTGGATTTTCTATTGTACCTTCTGAGGCTGCCAATATACTTCCACCCCTTTTCAGATCCCTTCAGAGCAACTCTATCCTACAACAGAATAAAAATTAAGCTTGCTTTTTAAGTGTTTGTATGCGACATGACCCAGGAACCAAAAAGGCAAATATTCAAACTAGGAAATACATAGATACAAAGTCTGGCTTTGCAACATGTCAGACTTGATCAGCAGCAGTTTGATTATGTGTGAAGAATGCCATTTGTATTATTGTAAGTTACTGGTGTGACATGATCCCTAGATCTCTCAAGTTATTTTTTTTCTTAACTACTTTCACAATACTCCTATGTTACCATCAGAAATACCAAGGTATCAGCTGCAGCAGCATTTGAGCAATTAAGAATTTCATAATCCAGGTAAACTAACTAGTTGTGGTTGAAGATATCTGAAAAAACAGATGGTGACCAAGTCTCCTCTTGAATATTCTGAACATACACGCTGACAAGATTTCAGAAGGCACTTATGTAGTTGTACATCTAAAGTTTTACATTTTTGGTCCAGCCTCTTTCACTCTCACCACACTGACAGCATAGCCCAACCACAGAACAAACATAAGGTAACTTAAGTATTAAAATTTCAAAAAAAGTAGGACTTACTGTGGATCACTTAAAACAGTAAGGGCATTAGCTGACAGAGTCCACAGATTTGAAATTACCTTTGAGGTGGGGTAGAAGAAACCAGATTTGTGGAAAACAAATTTTGGATCTGACACCAGTCTTAGCTTTGAATTCAAAGATGTGAATAAAACTCTCCCAACTTAAGGCTTCTGTTCCAACGCTCAGCTTTCAATTCCTGTATCTTACACAGTTTTAGATCACCTCAAGCAGAATCCTTTTTTCCCCCCCCCCCACTCAAGCCCTTCTGATCACCCACAGGGGAAGCAGTCTAGAATGTGCAGTAACTAGAGATGGAGTATTTTTTTGAAACTTTTTTTTTTTAACGTTAGTATTATAGTCTCTGCTGAGAGTTACATAGCTGCTTGAATTGCAGAGGAATTATTCTGAAGATACTAAATACAAATAAAATCAATACATGCTTTTAAGAACATTTTCAGGGAAAGGAAGATACTTTTGCCATCATAGATAACTTGCAACGTATTGGCACGTAAGTAATGGCTACATTCTGTAGAACGCACTTCTAGCACACTCTTCACCCCACAGAGCTCCAACTGTAAATTAGGTAGCACACAAAGGCCTTCCAAAGCAGCTAGACTAGTAGCCTATCATGCAGTTTTGTGCACTCCAGGAAACTTAGAACATGGCCACACAATATGCAGAAAGAATGAGTGAGATTTTCTTCCTGTTGTACACACAGTAGTAAATTTATTTTGTAAAATTTAATCACCTGCCTTAAGGAACTTACATTTCTGTCCCTATTGCAGATACTTAGGATGAAGGATTCTCCTTCAATAAATTTCTCAGTTTGAATTTCATTAAATATGAGTAGATCTGAAAAGTTCTACAAGTACTTCTTGCTACAGAAGCAAAATTTAAGTCCTTGCAAACACTGCCACCTCACACAGTGTGGGAGCTGACTTTGTTGTTGAATTTCGCTCTTGAAAAAGCTCAGACCCTGACTAATTTTTAACAGAAACAAGGATGACAACATAATTGGACATTTGTCACTTCATCAGTCTCGTAAAGTGTTCCTTTGTCTTTAAAGACTAGCAACTGATAAAGCAATTCTTTCTTGCTGACTTGAACACAAGCTGATAAACATTGCAAGTTACATTGGAAACTTTCTGTAGGTCACATTTTTGTTAGATACAGGTATGATTTCAGATGTGTGCATGAGTCCATGGAGGAAGAGAGGGAAGGAAAAAGTTTTCTGACTCTATTTCACTCTATAGCATCCTGTGTCGACCAGACTCCAAGGTGGTTTTAAGTGTCCTCCCTCAGTTTCTTCATTTTCTACCTGGTAGACGTACTGGGAGGAAAGAGGAAAGAGCAGAAAACCAGGGAGCCTCTCCCCCTCCCCAGCCCAGATCCAGCATTGCTGGAGCTGAGGAGAAACTGAGGAAGGAAAACAAGGAACACTGTCCACTGCAGCCCCTGCTTTCCCCATGGAGAAGCGAAGCTGGGTCAGGTAAAGCAGGTCACCCCCACATCATCCCACCCAGAACCCATCAACTCAACCTTTTTCCCAATTCAGATCCTCAAAATTATTTAGGCAACTGTGCAGGCATTGAGTACATAAGCTCAGCATTTCCTTCCCATATACAGTACTAGTTTGAGCCTCCAGAATGCTCCGATATATTGATCTAGCAATCCTAACTGCTCCAATTAGAGTACTCTTAGGGGCACACACATATTTTACATGCAGTGCACTCAAAAGCTCTAATAGCTATTGTACTGTAACAAAACCCTCAGATTTTTACAGCTTAGGAATAAAGTCACCTCCAGACTACCAATGTCTCAAAACACTTACACTACTGCTTTAAAATAGTTACTTGAAAAAAATATAAGACAAGCACATAAGCTTTTGCAGAGAGAGTATGCAGGGTAGATAAGAGTGCTGATAATTTTTCTTTTACAATGCAATACTTGCAGGACTTCATGCCAACAGACGGGTTAATTATTTATAAACTGAGGACTTATTTTGAACAAATGAAGTAAAACCATAACGTGTTTTAGGTTTTGTAAACAAGAAAAAAAAGTAAATAAAATGCACTTCAGATTGGTTATATGGCCATAGGAATACAGGAAAAATCCACGCTAGTGCCTAAAGGGATGCTGCTGCATTTCTCCTTGCTGCCTCTCCCTTTGTAAGCACGGGTATTTGGGCAGACAGCAAGCCAGGTGAGGGGAAGGTGATATTTTTCAGCAGGATCACTTCCCTGATACAGCTCACTATGGAGCTGCATAACCATTAGCACTGGTCCAAGACAGCACATAAGGGCAAGACTTTCCCCTCACCAGCCAGCCCTGAACTACAGAAATTTTGTAACCCTGGCCTAAGCTTACTTACCTACACTAAAGCACAATTTCATGAGAAGCTTGAGCCAGTTTTAGGTCCAACATTCCTTCTACCCGCCTTGTGGCATTAGCACCCCTGCTGTCACAGTCAGCAGACCAGGAAGCTGATCAGCTGGGCTGGTTGGTTTGCTCTACTGGATCACTTTTCAGCCAAACTAGCAAGTACAACTTCCCCTTCTGATGGCAGCATGGATTCAAATTGAACTGTACTCCCGGTTACTCTATCCTTGAGTAGTTTCTGGTACAGCTATTTTGGCTAACCATCTTAGCCAAGATGGTTATTTATTCTGGCAAGGAAATTCTTTTGCCAGCATAGTTTGTATTGAGAATAAGCTATACTGAGAAAAGATTTTCTTAGAAGTACTCCTGAGTTAAGAGGATTTTGCCCATATAAATGGCTTTGTTACAGATATGATTCTCCCAGAAGTCTGATTACTATTCAGTCAGACTTATGCTGGAACAGGACGACAGTTTCACATACTTCTGGCAGAGATACTATCTTATAATTTATTTTCCTTTCAAATTTAGGCTAAAAGGTGATAGAAACAAGGGAAAAAGTGTATTTCAAGCATGATTCTTTTCCATGTTGAGCTATAACTCTCAGCTAAATATACAATGAAACATCTGGATCGAAACACATGAAAAAGTTCACAGGATTTTTTTTAAATTTAATCTATACTGCATTTATTTGCCAATGTAACAAGAACACAAAATACTCACCCCTTGGAGTCCTTGAAACTGAATTGAAGGTCGAGACGAAATAAGATCCTATGGGAGAAAGAAAATGTAAGCAGTGGAATTTAAGTAGCTTCATTCCCACCCAAACTTGTCATTAAAAAAAATAGTGATCATGTGTTTCTGTACTAAAGATGCTAGAAATTATGCCAAAAATTCTCAAACTCTTGCATATATTGATATTGAACTTCGTCCCCAAAGTAGATATACATACAAAGAAGTCAGAGTTTATATAAAGACGTAAGAGTCAGATATAAGTATTGGTAATTTACAGATTCTCTGCATCTTCCAACAGTTTAACTTCTTATACGTAAGTTTGGATTACCGTACAATTTTTATTACTGTCACACATTAGAAATTAATGATTAGAAACAGATAAAGGCTTAATACAGTCTAAGTTTTTAAAGTTACTCAGTGCAGACTTAAGCCTTCAATCTTGTAATTTGTTTTCAGATGGGTGTTCTTTCATTCAATTTTACATCTCTACAATTAGACACTCACTTGCCCAGACATCAAGTTTAAATAACTTGTCAGTACTGTTTTTTAGCTTATCTTCAAATTATACACTTATTCCAAGTTACTTTAAAGGCAGATAAAAACATTTAAAACTATACAGCTTAAAACCTACTAGAGAATAAGGACAACATAAAAAGATTCTTTTTTTTGAAAGAAAAATTTGTCTAACAAGACAGGCACACAGATGACAGCAAATTTAGTACTGGAATTAAAGTATTCAGGACAACGTGAACCATGAAATCTATTTCTCACGTACTAGAAGCTAGAGATACAAGTTATCTATACAAAAATGAGACTGTTGGTTGACATTTATAGCTCACGACCTGTTTAGAATGCTTTAACTAAACTCACAAACAATAAATTCTAAAGTACCACGAAGCACAAGCTACTTCTGTACCTGTTATACAAAAAGATACTGAACAGGGCAAGAAACTATTTGTATAACCAGAATTATTAACTCAAGATTTACTCCATCTTTATTTGAAAATGAACATGCAAGTTAAGAAAAACAAAAGACTTGCACTTCTATTATTTTTGCTAAGGACACACAAAAGTGCAGAGGCAAGGTGTTTTATTAGACTAACTAGTACAGGAAAAAAGAAGCAGAAAAGCTTTGTACAGGAAAAAAGAAGCAGAAAAGCTTTTGGATTTAACAACCCTTCTTAAGGTTTCTCTAAATAAGCCATAATAAATGTAAAAAGATTAAACTTCTCTTTAACATTCTACACATCAAAATTTAAATAGAAACTTGAATGGGAAATGAATATGTAACTGACTTGAATGGGAAATTGAAAATGCAATTAAGTTTCACTAATAAACCAGATATAACTTTGTCTAATAGTACTATGACTGAACAACTAAAAATAGGAAAAGGGTTCATGTTGCAGTGTTAATGATTTTGAGCAGTACTAATCAAAAAAAAATTTTTTAAACTAGTTACTCATTTAACTGCCTAAAAGTTTTTAGAAAGCTAAGAGCAAAATTACAAACCCCCATGCTTTAGTAAATATTTTGCTGCATGAACAGAACACATATGATGGATCCAATCACAACCAACTAAACTACTTTTCAAATGCCTTCCTATGATGCAGACCCTCCACATGAGCAAACACCCAAGCTCCTGCCAGTCGCTCCCCAGCAGCAAAACCAAGCTCCCGCCAGTCGCTCCCCAGCAGCAAAACCAAGCTCCCAGCAGCTCTGAACAGCTCCACTCAGCACCTAAAAGTTCGAAATCTGATGTTTTGCCATTCTCAGCTAGGACACTCAGGCACTGTGGAGAGTCCAAAAAAAATTATGCCCAAAGTTGTACTTGGGCATACTTGGTACAGCTATCACTGAAAGAAAAAACTCCCTCTCTCCTCTAAATATTACTTAAATATAAGAGTTCAAAAAAGGCGTTTTTTTTTTTTCCTTCAAACACTCTGTCCTTAAGTCCTGGTCACTTACAGTTTGGTATTTGTTTAGTTTTTGAAAAGACTATTCAATAACTAGACTGAGTTTTGGGTATCAGCCTACTTGAAAGATATGAAAAAGCATGGCCTTAATCACTAGGATAGCATTAATGCCTCTATTGCTTCCCAGGTTTGACAAACTACCAACGTTAACCAGACCCCTCCATATATACAGCGATCACGGTTCTGATAGAACAGAAAGTTCTGTATCACACAGAGAGAGGTTTTGAAGCAGGGGTTTTAACTTACATTCTGTGCACCAATACTGTGAAGAATATCTGAAATGTTGCAAGCAAAACTTCCCATCAATGGAACTTCCATGCTGTGCTCAGCAGCACAGGGCCCCCTGCTTTCCCCACAAACAGAAGGATCACCACCCTTTTGAACTTAACTACTCTTAAGCGAAGCTAACTATCTCAGCTCACATACATTTTAAAGATGAAAAAAGATGCAACATCATCAAGCAGGCTCCAATAAGCTCTGAGCTCCCCCAAACAACCCTGACTTCTTCAGCTACACATCTGCCAAAAGAAATATGAAATGCAGCCAAAAAGCGTAAGAGCTGCCTGTGCCTTGCCTCTATAATTTCACAATAGTAAGTGCAGCTTATTCCTGAATACTGAGGATGGACATGTCCTGCACTTCTGTGCTGACGTTACAGTCCATGAAGACTTACAAGCGTTGAGTAAAATCAGGAAGCTTGTCTGGTTGAAAACTACTTTTCTTTGTCATAAACTGGCTTGTACTCAGATCAACTCCTTTATGCATCTCACCATATAACAGCAAAAACACCAGTGCCAGCAGGAGCTTGCTAGCAAGAATATCCCCTTTGAGTAGAAACGCTGAATTTGTTCAGCTTTAATGACTTCTGAAATTACACTTCTGAAAACAAACAAAGAGACCCCCCCCCCCCCAACCCTTGGCTAACTCAATTTACCAGGCTTTGTCAACTGGATTTTATAGTTAGCCTACTGCAAACATTTTCATAGTGAAAGAGTCGCACCAAAGTATGAAATTCTAATTAACATACCTTTTACTCCTGAAAAAGCAAATATAATAGCTCATAATCACTAAAATGGGAAGTTAGGTCCCACTTCTGCTCTCTCCTGCTTCTTTACTAATTCCTGCCTCACCCCTCTGCAATAAAAATTCAACTTGCTAATCCAACAGAAAACTACCTACTTCAGGCTTGCTAATGAACTGAACCTGTTCATGGAGGAGTCTGACAACTGTTAGAGCCAGCACAGGATAAGCAGCAGGAGCATAAGATTAACAGCCGAGTCTCACACTGAGTGGCAACAAGCCATTACATCAGCTCAAGCAGTCTCAAAAGTTCACCCTAAGCAATGCTGAGGTATCACCATCAGGGAGGTTTTTTGTGTTTGGGTACTGAGCACTACCTGGGCCCACAAGGCACATATATGCAAGGAGAATCAACTCAAGTTCAGTAGAGCCTGAAAGCACGTAATATTATGCCAGTGTTCAATGTGTTACCTGTGAGCAGCATCTAGCATTACAAAATCCAGAAAAGCTCAAGCAGAAATAATACCATCATATACACCAGGACAGAGAAAGGTGAAGTTCCCAGATGAACAAGGTAGGCTGGGGGTGGGGGACAGCATCATTAAAAGTGATCATGCTTACTTTTCATGGTAGGAGATTCACACATCTTGTGTTGCACAGTAACCAACAAAACATACAACCTTAAGCACAGCAGGGCCTGAAATGGCTTGCTACAGATTTATCTATTTCTGGTGAGGTTTCCCATTCACAAGCCTTCTGGCTTAAAGCCGACAAGTTTTTAAAGTGAGCTCACTTCAAAATTAATTCATCTGTTTATCCAGCAAGAAAAACGCTTAAAAATGTGATAGGTTACATGTGTTACTTTTACATACTAACATACTCAGTTACAAATCCTAATATTCATCTGCAGCTTCAATTTTCCAAAGTAAAATTTAGTGTTCTGTACAAAAAGTTATGTATGAAAGTACTTCACAAAACACTGAATCAGACATTGTAATGCAATGATTGTGTAGGCTAATGTGGTAGCCATCGTGCTTGTACAATAGCTCACAGAATTTAACATAAGCTAGTTTTTGATCCAGAGAGGCTGAACCAACAACCTTTTCCACTTCAGTTACAAGAAATGCCATAAAAAGTCTAAATTTAGCAGGTTATCAAACAAAAAGGTTTCACCAGCTCACTAGCACATTATCTGTAGCACAGGACCTTATGCTGGGGAGAAGGGAAAAAGACTACTCATAACCAAACCTTCTACTAGTCTCTATTTTAAATTCTGATGAGCCTACCACCTTGAACAAACATTTCTTTCAGAGACCCACATTAAGCTTAAACTTAGGGCATGATTATTGGAATAGAGCAAACGTCCTCCTGGGTCAGACTGGTGGTCCACCCAGGCAGTCAGATGGCTAATACTGGGCAAGCTCATCATTAAGCTCACCAAAAGAGGGGATCTTGAACTTGGGTGGGAGAGACACGTGGCAAAGGTGGAATCCCAGCAAACGTGCAGCCTGTTTCCACTCTCCCATCCTAGCCCATCTCTTGACAGAGCACTACTGTGCAGAAGCCACTGGCCCTCTGGACACACTACATTAGTGTCCTGTATGGTGTTCCCTTCTGGTTCCCCATTTTTTCACTTTTCATCTCTTGCCCAAATGCCCATTCTCTTTATTTCATTTCTTGTCCCAAGGTCACTCGGTTTCCTCTGTATTTTCTTTTCTCACAGAGAGGAACGTGAAATTTCTGAGAAACCATGACATGGCATCAGAAGAGGCTCTTTAGGGAGAGAGCACATAGGATGCCTCTTTACCCATTCACCTCATACTTCCTGATGACCCACACTTTTGCTAGGTGTAGTAGACAGTATATTGCTGCATAGTCGTTTTTTGAATCCATTTATGTACTTGTTTTCTAGGAAATGTGTCTAATCCTCATTTTAAATTTATCCACTAGTTTCATCAAGTGCCCTCTAGTTCCAACATTGCAAGATATGGTAAATATCAGCTCTACCTTCACATCATCTATCCTTTCCACAATTTCTTAAGCTTTAGTCATAGCCATCCCATCCTTCTCTCCAAATTGAAGAGCTCAGCCTTTCCAGTCTCTCCTTGTACAGCAGCTGCTCCATCCCTTTGATCATTTTGGAGAAGGTGCAGAGGAGGGCAACTCCCCTCCCTTACAGCCATCTTCAGATGCACAAGTCAATGTCACTAGGGATCCACCAGCTCTGGATGCACCAGAGCTTCAAACAGCAGTGAAGTTACACCTCTGCATATTTCTTAACGTCCTTCCTGATAATGCCCAACGTATTCTAGCTTTTCTGGCTGCTGCTGCGCATCGAGCTCATGATTTCAGAGGACCGAAAATCATGACTCTAAGATCTCTTTCTTCACCCGCTACTGCCCCGAGTTTAGCATCATGCATAATTTATTTTTCCATAAGTGCGTCACCTTATATCTATCTATGCTGCAAAGTCACCTGCCACCTTTTTTGCCATTCATTCAGGTTTGTGAGATCTTTCTGGAGTTCCTCAACATCAGTCTCTGATCATCTGAAAAAGCTTAGTATTACCTGCAAGCTTGGACATTTCACTGTTCAATACCTTCTCCAGATCACCACTGGATGTGCCAAAAAAACCAAACCGCTCCAGGACTGATCCCTGGGAAACTAAAGCTGACTTGCTTCTATCCTGAAAAGTGACCACCACGCCCTACCTATTTCTTCATATCATTCCTTCAATAGTAATTTGACACTCTCACTTCACTTGCATCCAGCTGATCGCTCCTCTGCCCCCCCCCCCCCCCCCCCGCAGTGATCCTGGAAGAACTGCTAATAGCCTAAACAAATAGCTGAAGCGTATTGCCTCATTGAAGTAAGAGTAGTAATAATCAAATGTCAGTTCAGCCAAAAACCGAAGGTGCAAACAGCTCTAGGCATAGTTTACTCAAGTAATTACTATTTGCATCTGAAAATTTTATTTAAGATAAAGACTTTCCTACACAGGACTGGTTTAAAAAAATTACCAAGAGGAGGTATTACATTAAGATCTGAAATCTCTAACTTTGGAGGAAAAAAAAAAATCAAGGGCTACCCAGCTTGTTCTCTCCACATTCACTGTGTTGTTCAACAGTCTTTGGGCAGGGACTATGTCTGCTTGTAAGACTCAAGATCCATGCACACATTTGGTTCTTTGTAAATAACTCAGCTTTTGTAAGGTACCATCCTTGTGTATGAGACTAATTATTTACTGTTTTCCAGGCAAGCTGAGTCAGAGTGAACAGAAGATACCTTTATAATCAGCACATTAGAGATTCTGACATATAATAAGAATTGTATATGTTTTGATAACTTTTAAAGAGCTGTCAGGCAGAAGGAGATTAGGACAAGATGCAGTTCCACAATACAGGTGCTTTGGTAGTGATGCCAACCTAGGGAGCTCCTCCCTTCCCTCCTCAACCTTTCAGCAGGCTCTCATTCCTGCCTCAGGGTTTACAACCACTCACCGGGCCTGTAAAAGCTTATTTGTTCAATTCACAGCATGGCCGTATATCAACACAACTTGTTCAGAGGAATTACAGAGGCCTCACAAAAAGAAAAAGAAGCACCATTTGGAAAGAAAGACTATACACACTGATTAAGTCTATTAAACTATTACAGAAACCGTATCACTACCACCTAGGATATTTCTTATGTAGACATTCTAGCAATCAGTTCAGTCAGGTCACGCTTGCAAATTAGTGCAAAGGTTAAAACACCAAAATAGCCAGCTAGGCTTCTTTCTAATGAAGTTCAGCTAGCTAATTTTAATCTCCAAATGTTTAATATACTGAAATCACTATGCTGTGAGATGACAAAGCCATTTTAATACATGGATATGGAGATACAACATTAACTTGGACTTCTTTGGTGTATGCATTGTGATTATTCTTGGAATTACACGGACGTTTTTCTCCATACACAATGTCTTCACACAATCTCCAGACAGTACTTGGTAAGCAGGAAAACCCAAAATATTGGAAAAACTTAACATATGCCTCCACAACTTGATTCTGGCACACTATACAAACCCTAAAGACACAGTGCTCAATTATATGATGAGTACTTGTGACAGTGTGCACCTTTCCCCCTCTTGTGCTCTCTCCCCTTCAACCTTACCTCCCCGTAAACAGCAGGTAGGCAGGGTCTAATTGAGCATGCACCAACTAAGACCCATCTAGCATGCAAATATGACTATGAGTCAATCATCTCCCCCTCCCATAAACAGGGGGCAGCCCAGAGCCCATTGAGCTCTCCCACACAGCAGTGAGCTGCACTGCGGAAACTCCTCCTGAGCAGGGACGTCTCTCAAGGTTACTCCTCGAGGTTGAGAGATTCCTTACCCGCGACAGATCCTCAGTAAGTGACTAAGAGCGCACTGAAACTTTGCAAAACTTTGCTAGGTTGTATCTTTGATTGACTGTGCACATAATCCCTTAGACATAAACCGTTGACCAAGTCTCCTTTGCACACTTTACACAATTCTTAGACATAAACTGTTGACCAAGTCTGGGACTAGGACTGGACCCAGCCACACCCAGACTCCCTTCTGAAGGAGTTTGGAGAGCAAGGGGGTCCTTTCTGAACCTCACGACTCAATGAGAGGGTTTCCTTGACACTTTCAGTTGACCCTGTCCTCCACGCAGTAAATAACTGAGTGAACCTTGCCATCAAACCTCATTAAATCATTGCCTTGTTTACGATTGCACTTCGTTAAGTCACTGTCTTACTGCAATAAAACATAGCGCTGCTTCTCTCCTATGAAGGAAGTGCATTGCTCTACTTATCCACAACAGTACTTCACAAACATCCATGCATTTATCCTTGTATTTGCCACAAGGGTTATTATTACCATTTTTACAGGCAAAGAACTGGAGGACAAGAATATTATGAACAGTATTATCTGGTAGTTTTGAGTGTCAGCTTGAGAAATCCAGGCTCTAATTTTAACTGACACTCTTTGGCACTTGATGTTCTTACATACAGCTCCTGCTTACTTTCATTGCAACACAGACCAGCTTACGGTAAACTGTAGTCCAAATGAAGACTGCTGCCAAAACAGGCTCTCCCACTGCTCAGTGCTAAATCTGGACTGCCTGTACTGGTAGCAGTACTGGAACAAGACAAGCAGAGCAAGTGTGCAGTTGCACGCAAGGGGATGGACCTTTCTGCAAGAGAGAGCACTGTATCAGCTCACTGCATCTCCTGGAACCACACCATCGGTTTTATACCTGTGGAGTGAGACAGAGACAGCTTTGGTACAAGTGGTAGAAGTACAGACCCAAAGTGAAACTCAGATCTACTTAGTTATATTGGGAAAAAAAATATTGTATTATTGCTGCATGGCCATCAACCGCTAGTACCAATAGAAGGGTGCATGTGCGTGTTGGAGGGTATAAAAGATGACTCCTTTTCACAGCAACCCACATTTCAGCTTAAATTGATGTATGAATAAGTCTCAAACTAAGGGTAGAGTCACATCAACTCAGGCATACAGCTTAGTAGCTCGCAGTTCCTAGAACAGGAAGGTCTCACTTCTCTCCGTGTATTCTGTCCCCTCTGGCATTTGCAGAACTCTTCCGGGGCCATGAAAACTCAGATCTGTTCAAGCCACTTCACAATTTCATTCCTAATATTCAGCTCAGTTATGACTTTAGTGAACATCTGTGCAGAGTGCAGATAAAGAATTAGCATTAAAGCAACCCCATGGCAAGGGCAGAAACAATCCAGTCTGTTAGGACATTGTCTGATTGCCTCAAGTTTTTCCTGTGGCCCCATGTCTCATTAACTACAGTCTTCTGACATTAGCTGATCTTCACCTTCATACTAGATTGCTGTACACTAAACAAACAAGGTAAAGGGGTTTTTTTTTTTGGGGGGGGGGAATAATGCTATTGATAGTACTGGAAGAAAAAAAACCTGTTTTCTAGAGTTGTGTGTCTCACAGTAGATTGGTTGGTTTGGCAGCAACACTGCTCTAACTCAACCAGGCAGTCACCCTTCCTCCCAATTCAGTTTCCTGCTGGTCAAATCTTTGAGGGGAAAAAAAATGCACCAGAAGGGTAAAAAAGTAAAGAAAGAGAATAGTAAGTGGCAAGAAGGGCGTCTGGGCTTCTTTGTAGCAGAGCCAGCTTAAATGTGTATCAAAATACAGCATTATTTTTCACATAGACCAATTAGCCAGTATGATATCAGTGCAGCTGTGCAACACATCCATCAGCTCACAGAAGGGAGCAGAGATAAGAGCTCAGGGGTGGGCACTGCTTAAACAGACTCAGTCATTTGAACTGTCTCTCTCCCATGTGGAGCCTGTTGTCTCTAACAGAGATGTGAGCTCATGCTGCAGCCTTTTTCTTAACTCACCTGTTAAATGGTGCCTCTCCTTCATTTAGCTACTTCATAGAAATTGCAGGAATTAAGATTTTTTCCACTAACAGTTTGTGAGGACACAAAAACATGCAGAGTAACATCACCCAGGCCCTGTTGCCATAAGAAACCAGGCTAAAAATAGCTTGTGATCAGCCAATTAATGATGAAAATGTATTTATAATGAATACTTGTATTGCTTAAATCAGTAATTAACTTTGCAGTATCAATTGCGTCATTTTAAGATACATGCAGTCTTAGACTTTGAGAAATCAAACAAAAATATATTACACAATGTATCATCAACTCTTAATCAGTACATTTAGACCGGCAACTTAGAGGCAAAATGCAGAAACATCACAAAGGCATCCCTTCTTTTGCATAGAAGTGAATATTACTCCCCTGTAAGACTAGTTTACATAGTGGTAGCAAATGTACTAGTAGTAGATTTTTACTTATTTGCTGACAGCAGAAGGGAGTGACTTGGGCATTCTTAGCTCCACTCTAGGTTCTGGAAGTGCACTGTGGTTAAGAGACCCTTTTGCATACTCCCATTCCTAAACTGATACTATGTTTCTTAACATAATTCCTGCTCTCCTTTTGTCCAGTGCTAGCTCATTTCACTCCTATTCTCTTCCCTTAGAAATCTGAGGAATGGGAATGAACGGACCTCAGCCTCAGGGCTCCTCACTTAGAGCTCCAAATAATTGTGGCTCCCAGCTTTCTCAGTCAGTCCCAGTTACCTCAGTCTGCAGTCTGCTTGTTTTGGTCTTCTAGGGCTTATCTTCGCTATCTTCTCATTTCATCATCTTTAGTTCTCCCTCTAACCCTTTTTCAGTCCCTCCTACCTCATTAACTCCCAAGTTGCTCATCTGGAGGTAGCTCCTCCCTGTGGCAGGCTCTCAGGGTCCCTTGCACCTTTCCCAAGTCCTACAGCCAGTCCTTATAACTCCATCTAAACATCAGCATAACTCTTAGCATATGCAAACTGCAGCTTTAAAAAAAAAAACTAGCAATGCATCCACTTCTGAGCAGACTGATAAGCAAACAAAATGTAAAACCTAAGAAAATTTCCACATCTATGAACAGAAGTTCACCCCCATTCAAAGCAGAACATTGGTAGACTTTTCCAAAAGGCCAAACTTTTAAAACTAAGTTTCTCAATCACCCACCCCAAGCCCCAGCAGTTTACAGCAGATATTAGTCATGAAGATTTCAACCCTGCTAAATCAAATATGGCAGAGTCCTATGACTCCATTTCAACTGCTTGGAAGACAGTGACATCAGGCAACTTGAGCAAACATTGCACTTCATATACCTACTAACTCTAAAATCTCTACAGCTGAACATCTGAATGATTATTTGAAGAATAAATACTCACCTAAACTCAAAGCAATTTGGAACTAAGGTACTCAAATACAAGGAACGAAGTCCCAAGAGTCACAACTATCCTCTGATCTGAAAAACTCAGATTTTGCAGGCCAAAACCATTTGCTTTAATCCCATACAGATTAAGACTTACTATTCAAATTGTTTTTACGTGGGGAATCAAAGCTGAAACTTCACTGGAGATAGATGTTTGTTTTGCAAAAAGCTATGTCAGTTGAAGACAGTACTGCCCCCACTGCTCTGCAAAGATCAGTGCAGTATTCCCTGATCTGCTTCAGAAGTAGTCAGGAGGTTAGGTCAGCCCATCACCAGTGAGAACCTAGGTGCTCACTATGCATCACAGGAAGATGAATCCATTTCTTGAACCTGTTCTCGTTATACCACTTCTGATGATCACAGAGTAGGCCAACTTTATAGCTAAGCCAGTAAAAAAACAATTTTTTAGTTTCCGCTGGACCAAGGGTAGAGTTGCATGCTATGACTTGAGCTAATCTAACAGTCAGCTGGCACTGAAAAGGCAGGTTCTGCTCCCATCTCTTATCCTAGACACATGCTCTCTACTTCCTTCCATTATGTCAGGTCTCACGCTTGTCAGTCCAGCACTAAACCCACAGAAAAATGAACCCTGCAACTAAATAAAATGGTTCAAGCAAGCCCCAGAGTAGTATGCAAGAGATCAGGTGGGGAGGGAAATGTATCATGGCTAGGAAAGTCTTTTTTGGCAACGGTGAGATGCCAAACCACCTAAGCCTTGCTGTGTGGCCTCACCCGCAGGCACCCCTGAGCTAAGCCACATGGCTGTGCCTGAAGCAGATGAGGGACTGTTCACACTATGTCCTTTTAGGTCTGCCTACCCTAGCCTCAGCTGGCTCAGCCAGATCTAGAAAGCACCATCCTTATGGTGTCATGTACATTTACTTCTGAGGAACGTTGTGTGTGGTTTAGCACTACTCTTTGTTCAGATGTGCCAACTGAAGACCCCAGAGAGTCTGCATCTAAGCATCGCTGACATTGTGCCTGTATATCCTCAGACATGGGACAAATATGCCATATTCCTGTAAGTGATCTTGTACTTCTCACTATTCCCTTGTTCTCCTGGGGGGCAGCTGCAACACACTGCTACAGTTCTACAGTTCTGATTTCAGATGGCAACATGCAGCACTTCACTGAACTAAAGCCAAAGTATTACTTCCTGCTAAACAGAACTTGATTATAAAACATTTAGTCATGCTTTAAATTAATACTGTCACAGATAATGCTCAAGTATTTTTACTCATACTACTTAATACTATCCAAGCGATTCTAAACAAGAATGTTCTCTGTCATCCGAATTCAGTCTACCCCATGCCTTGAAAGCAGAGTGTATAAAGCTAAGTAGGGAACCAGGATTTGTCACTACCTATACTAAGCTGAACAAATCAGGCCTGCTGAAAATATGATCTTTATCTATATTTCTGAAGTTGGAGGTGGAGGGGAAGGGGAACTCAAAAGAACTCAAGAACCTGAGTTTTCTTTAATTTTCATACAAGCTAAACAGATCCTTAGCAAAGGTAACAATACAGAGCAAGCATGTCATTGAAATTTAAATAGTTTGCATAAAGAATGTTCAGGAATTACAGAGACTGATTACACGTTGCCTAGGTTCTACAAGTGATGGGATAAGTAGGTCATTTGAGGGTTATCCTGAATTCTCACCTCTACACTCTTTTTGAAATATTGCTTGCATTACATAGATAAGATCTTTCAACACAGAACAGGGGCAACAGCAGAGCTGTAGGTTGTTCTTTGCATTCACTTTATAGCATTCTTCAGTTCTCTACAATGTCTTTAAGCCTTCATTACACATTTTTTCAATTGCACAGTGAGAATTGAGAGAGGTCAGCAATGTAGCTGAGCATTAAACTAGAAGAAAGGTATTACCAACTACAGATCTATAAATTCTGCCCTCCTCAGGCACTGCAGAGATGTGTAAACTGGTAGATCATAACTGGAGCCATTTAAAAGTTAAATGGATAGTGTTTCTTCTCAGCTCCCCATTTTCCCCCCCCCAAATGCAAGTTTGCTCAAATGCGAGAACCTCGCCAAAACCGAAAGGTATCTCAAATGTAGTAACTCTGAGGACCACTTCTTGAATAGTGTTGAGAAGTTTTTTTTGTCAGTGCAAAAATTAAGATCATTTGACTCAATTTATAAAATGACCATTTTTAAAAACAGATATTTCAGTGGCTAAAACAAAGTTTAAAGTTTTACATGACAGATTTATTCTTTCACTTACCACTATGCAAATGGAACAGTATGCACTGCCCCTCACATTCTAGCTCCTGCAGTATCAGATTATGGTAAATGGGTCTGCTGGACAAGCTGGAGTCCCATTTACAGTTATGGAGATGAAGAAATAATGAAATATGAAATATTATTTCAATATTTTCCTGATCGTAATCACAAGTAATTCTTTATTCAGTTTATTATATCCTGAAGACGAGGCATACTCATTTTTACATAAAGTGACATGAGCTTGGAAATTGATCTTTGTTTAGAAAAAAAGACAGGGAAATAATTAAACCTCTCCCAGTAAAGAAAACAGTTTTATTGCAGTCAGCACAATTTCCAAGCTGTCATATGTTCTAACATGCAAAAGTGTCCAACTTCAAACTACAACATTACATAGATCACTTTTATAGTGTGTGGATAACCTTTCAGAAATCAACTCTAAATTACAACATTAACTTCTAACGTTGAATTATTTGAACTCCTTGATGCTTGGCTCCAGTCACAAGGGGAATATCCCAGTCTGAAAAGTATGTTTCATGTGTATTATACTACCTGGAAGAAGGCAACCTTTTCCAAAACCATAGAACTTGTTCATCCTGAATAATTACTTTAAATTAGCTTTATGCTTTAAGGATCCTCACACCTTGAAAGATGGCTTAAACTGCAAATATCAAATACGTTAGTCACTTTTAAACACTGTATACACATATGTTCACTTCAAACCTTTTATAGCATTTATAGTGATAAAAATCACTTCCATAGCCAACTTTCATGATTACTTAACCCACCATGACTTTCAGAGGCCAGCAAAGAAATGCTTTCTAACTGTATAAATAACGAGACTAACCAATTCAGTCAGAAAGCATATTGAAGAGCTCCTAAAAGTTTACGAATTAAGTGGCACAATATGGAGAATATGCAACAATTTACAACTTTCATTTAGCATTTAAGACCTGAAAGCCATCTTTAAGCCCGTCGTTCACAAGAACAGCTGTGTCTTTAAAAGCCTACAAAGCATGAGTGACATCTAACTCTGCCCAGCCGGCATTCTCCGGAGCTGGCTCCGGCATCTGAGCTCTCACTACCGTGAATAATGCATAAGACCCAAAGGGACTGAAAGGGTGGAAGGGATGGCTAAGGCTTAGGGTTGCAGTAATCAATGCACTCCACCAGCACAACCTCCACCCAGAGAAGGAGAAAGGAGGGTGGCGGGGGGTGGGGGGCGGAGGAAATTCCAAAACTAAGCATTTCTCAGAAATAGCTGCAAATCCCCACTCAGAAAAAGGGTTGTAACTGCAAATCAAAGTTTGATTCCCCTGGAGCTGGCAGCTTTACAGCTGGTAAGAATCACAGACAGGCAAGAAAAGAAGTCAAGCAGTGGTGTAATTATGCAGCAGGGAAACGGGGGCCAAGTAGACACTGCTAAATCCTAAGTGCAACATGGAAGCAAGCTGCCAAACATGTTAAAACAAACAGAGGATGCTGGAGGAGACAGAACAGCACACTTGAATGCTCTATTTTAAAGTAACCCACTTATTATGGAGGAAGGAGAAGCAGTTATTAGTCATAGGGAAAGGAGCAATTTGGGGGTCAGTTCTGGGAAGCCCAAGTCTGAGTCAGTCCTTAGTGTGACGGAGGATGTAAAGAGAAAAAAAAAACGGGTTTGGAGAAGAGAATCTAGTGTCAGTCAAAAGCTTATTACTTGCAAACAAGTCACCATCGAGCTTTTATGTCTCATTTTAACACAATCACTTTTAACTTTTCTCCTATCTTTAAGACGTGTTGCTAGAAGCTGATTCAAGGCCTTTTGGATAAAAGCCCGCTGGCACAGAAAGAAAAAAAAGAGAAAAGAAAAGAAATGCTACATCAGCACCTCTCTCTCCCCAGCTTCTGCATTGCACACTATCAAGAAAAACACACCACTCCCCAAAACCCCACTACTCAACATTACACAGAAAGTGGGAAGTATAAAGAAAAAAAACCGAAATTGGTATTTAAGTTGAAAAGTAATAGAAAGATATAGGCGAATTAGAGCTTAATCCTTCCCGTACTCGCAGCACACAGCAATACACAGCCACTGTTAACTCCACTAAGTGCACTGAGGTCTCAAATTTCTATCGGAAAACTACGGTTAAAAAAAAAAGAGAGAGAGAAATTACAGAAACTACCCCACCAGTGTACACAGCTTCTGAACAGCAAACAAGATTTAAAGTTAATTTTGGCAAAAGTTATCAAGATTTTTAAACCGCTCAATCACCTTTCTGAAAGAGGTGAGCAGAATCAGGTCACCCTCGACGGGAAAAAAGTGAAATAAAATAAAAGAATATAATATAAGAAGTCAAATCACCTCTCACGGCGCACTTCTGGGCGCCCACGACGCCTCCCCCGCGCACCGGAGGGTCCCTTGCTAACCCTGCGCCTCCGCGGGAAGGCGCCGAGCCCCGCAGCCGCCTCTGCGGGCGCCGGGCGAGCCCTGCCCGGGGACAACCGTGAGGGCGACCCGGTCCCCGGTGGAGGCGGGGGGGCGTAGCAGCCCCGCCACGGAGGCCGTTGCCCCCCCGGCCCGTGGGCACCTCGGCGACCCCGGAGCCACGTCGGGGGGGGGGAGGGGGATGGGGCAAGTTGCCGGGGCCGCGGGGAGGGGAAGGGGAGAGCAGCCGCCGCCCTGGGGCAGCCCGGCCAAACCCGCCGCGGCCGGTCCCCGCCGAGCGGGCGAGGGCCGCCCGCCCCCCGCGTCCGCCCCAGCGCGGCCGGTGCCTACGTGACGCGGGGGCGGCCGCGAGGGGGCGGCGGGCGCCACAGGGGGGACAGGACAGGGCGCCGCCGCCACCTGCCGCGGGCCCCGGGCGGGCGCGGCGACCGGGCCCCCGCCTCACCTTGCTGCCCTGGTAGCTCTCCAGAGCCCGCACGGCGGTCTCGGTCAGCTTGACGTGCAGCACCGTGATGTTGTCCGCCGTGACTCTCCCGCAGGACACGCCGTACCTGCCCCCCTCCCGCAGCGCCGCCATCTTACGCTCCCCTCTTCCGCCGCCGCCGCCGCCGCCGCCGCCGCCCCGCTACTGCCGCCGCCGCCGCCACCGCCGGGGCCGCGCGCCGCCGCCGCCGCCACCTCCTGCCGCTGCCGCCACCGCCGCAGCTACAGCCATCCTGGCGCTGACGTCCCAGCCATCCCCGCCACCGCGCAGCCGCCGCCGCGCCCCGCCCCCGTCGCGCCGCGGGCCCGCCCACCGGCCCGCCGATTGGCCGAGCGGGGAGGAGCCCCCGGCGGCCGGGGCGGAGCTCACCGGCGGTTAGCGGCGGGGCGGCGGGCGAGGAGGAGAGGGGCGCGGGGGAGGGGCGCGCGGCTGACGTCAGCAGAGAGTGCGTTTAAGCGCGTTTGATGTCATTGTTGACGTTCCCGGTGAGTGGGACTGGGGCTGTCACGTGATTCTCTTCGCGCGCGGCGGCCGAGGCGGTTGGCGACAGTTGGGCAGCAGCAGCCCCGCGCGCCGGGCGGGCTGTGCGCGGCCACGGCGCCTGACGCCGGGGGTTTCCCTGGCGGGGGGTGCGCCCACCGCGGCGCCTGGCACCGCAAATACCACAGATTTACAGATATTTCCCTGGAAAGTTTTTTAAACGCGCCCAGGCTTTTCCCTAGAAAACAGCTGTGTTACCACAAGAGGCAGGTGCGGGTCCTCAACCTACCTAAGCTGCAGGGGCTCTTCTCCACCCTTCCCCATGCGAAACTGGTGGTCGGGTTCAGTTTTGTTTATTCATTTTTCTCGGAAAACATGCTCTCTTGTTTCCCTGGCTGCTGGCACAGTCTCTCGGTTCACTTTCCTGTCACAGGAGATGCTGGATATTCCCACCTGAAGCAAAGCAGTGGCAAAACAGAACTGTAAACCTGCATTTCAATATCCCGGGCTGTTCAAAGTTACTACTGCTGCTTCTCCTTTAAACCACATGCGCTTCTCTGCTAGCCTCCAATTAGACTCTTTCAAAATAATGTAGGTGCTAATTACCACACTGGCCTTCCAAAACATCACATCACCACCCTATTTGACTTCATCTCACCCTTCCACAACTAAGTAACCCTCTTGGTTTCCCCTGATTGGAATCCTCTAATTTGAGTTAATTGATTAACAAGGTGCATTTAAGATCACGTGTGTCTCTGAACAAAGACCCCCATCTAGGAGGTGGGGTCTGTGTCCTAGTATACAGTAGTAGTAAAAGCTGTTAGTTTGATGCTGTAACCAAAGGGTGAATGCACTACACAGCTATCTAAGTGAGGATCAAATCTGTAAGGTGTAAAAATGTACTGCCTTAGTATATAATGTAAGAGTAAGCTTCTAAAGATGTTCAGATATGGTGACATATCAAAAAAGGTTGTTATAAAAAGGGAAAGGATTTGGAAAAAAATGCAGGAATGATTAAAGGTTTGGCTAACTTGCCTTGTGGAGAAGTTTAAAATGTTTATTTTATTTCCTTACCCAAGAGCTGGCTATGAAGTGACTTGACTAGGACAAGCAGGCTGCCTAAAATGAGGGAAAATGTTCTGATGACAGCTTCTTAACCTAGAGGAGAAGGCATTGGAAATAGCAGCTGGAATATGAAGTTAGACAAATTCGTGTAGAAGTAAGGTGTACATTTTTAACAGAGATGCCATTCAACAGTTGGGAAGGTCCTCTGTCCCCTGAACTCTTTCAGGGCAGGGCTGGTTGCTATCCTAAAGGTACTCTGTATGTCAGATGGAGCGTGTATAGGAACTGGATGTAGACTGTAGCAAATTATAGTCTCTGGCTTGTGTTATGCAAAATGTCAGACTACACTGGCCCTAAGAACCAGCCAACATACCCACAAACATCAGAAAACATATTGCCTAGCATGTTTTAAAAATATGACCTTTTAATAAAAGGTGTTAGTACTTCAGTATATTTTTGCCAGCTTTGCACCTGCCTCTCTGCTATGACAAATTATTGTTTTTTAAAAGAAGATGCTAGCTATTCAAATTGTTGAAGAGGCTTTTGTAGTTTGAATTAAGTATAACTGACTGCCTCTCTAGAAAACTTTTTATCATGTCATATATAAAACAGCAGCTTAATACTTCTAACCAGAACAATTACATATAGCTTTTTCTAAGAGAGACTAGTCCTGATTCTTAGGTGGGTATGTCAATCTGCAAGGAGCCTGGAAACTACTAATGCACGTGCCCCATGAGGATCATTTAAATGCCATCTATTTAATTCCTCTTGGAAAAAAAATGAAAGGAGAGATCACAGGCCACTTGTTTCCTCTCATCCCACAATTTTTAAAAAAGAGAAAAGCCAACAGAATCCAAAAGCTTATTATATGTGCTTTGCAGAAGAGGAGCTAACATTAAAGAGCAATTGGTCTAGCACTTAGCAAAATCATATGCTGATAATCCTACTGACTGCAGTTGTCATTCAAGTTACTTACACACATGGAAAATATTTTGTAGGGAGCTTGAAATAGTTTTACTTTCATTTCTCCCATTCCCAATCTTATTCCTGCTCTATGATTCAACTCAATCAGCTGACACTAAAAAAGAACAAAAAGAATTTGCCCAATCTTTACAGGGTTAAAGCATGTTAGTTAAAATAGGTTTGCTATCATCTTCAAAAGCTTTTTTTTTTTTTTTTTGGTAGGGGAGGGGCTGCTTAGGATACCCTTTATCATGTCAGAAATTGAGAACTTGACTTTGCCTTCAAGACCCTGTCCTGGTCTGGCCTCACCTAACTGCTATGTTCGGATTCTGATTTACCATCTCAGCTTTCATCTCCACCAGTTTTGTTCTTTTTCTCCCTTAGTAGTTGCTGTTTCTTCTACACTGCCCTAGAATAAAACATCTTTTCTCATTGTATATGTCATATAACCCCCTTTCTTCAGATTATTTCTCAGTATATAACTCTTTAGCTTCTCTTTTTAATGATGTTTATTTACTGACCAAACTAAGCAAATAAAATGCATAATAATAATAATAGAAGAACTGTCACAATCTTTTGACCATATGATGTTTAGTTCTATCCATATTGTGTCATTCCTTATTTAAGGAAGGTTTAAGTAACTGCTATATAGATTATACATATAGGTGTGTCTCTGTGCAGTGCTCTGCTGAAATCAATGTTGCCTGTGTATATTTCTTTGCAAGACTGGTTCTCTGGAATGTAAATCTTCCTTAACGTGACTATGTTATTATATAAATAACATCACAGGAAACAGTAGGATATAGACAGCAGGCCTCAGTGATTTCTTCAAAACATCTCAATATGTAGGTCTTGAAGTAGGGCACTAAGGTACATCTTACCATGTCATACTATATGCAGCAAGTGGCAATGCAGAGCCTGTACGGAAATAAAGAGGAGAAGGTAGAAGGGAAAGTATTTTGTTTGAGGGGGTTGAAGAGAGTTCAAGCTTTTGAGAAACCAGTGCATTCATTCTCCTTATCCAAGTTCTCTGTTCCCTAACACATTCTGTTATTTCTCAGTCCTTTAGGGAATACTTTTTTACTTTCCTTCGTGTGTGTGTGTGGTGTGTGTGTTATAATCATTTCCTCAATATTTTTAGATACTGAGAAAACCAAAAACAGAACTGAGCAGTCTGCTTCAGGTTATGACTTTGAGACTTTTCTGTCAGTCCCCCCTTTAGTAATCTCTCAAACACTTCACTGCTGGAACTCTGGCAAGAACGCAGATACATTTTTTTCCCCAAACAGCCCCATGAACAGCAACAAGAACCTTGTGTGTAAGCTATAGAAATAGGGGATGTAATAAAATAGGCTGTGCCAAATGTTTATGGTGAGAAAAACAAACACATTCAGCAATTGCAAAAGCAAAGCCTATCTTATCCTTATTTAATTTGCTTTCAGGTTTTTTTTCTTTTTTCTTTTTTTTCTTTTTTTTTTTTTTTGCTGTTAGTTTTCATATCTGAGAAGATGTAGCATGTAACTAATCTTTTGCAGGAAATGAAACATTTCTGGTCATTCAGTTAACTTAGGAGCTGGTCCAGCTTCTGTTTATTATCAGAATCAAAGTAAATAAGGATACAAACCTGCAGCTGATTGATATGAGACTTGTAAAAATAATGGACCAGGTTAATGACTCTATCAAAGCTTTTTCTTTTATTTTGTAAAGTGAGATCGTAGGGCCTATTCCTGAAAACAGCCTCAGAAGAAAACCCTGCATAGTGTCCCATTTAAGTCAGTGGACTTGAGTTTTCAATGCCACAGATTTTTGTCTCTTTAGGGCTTACCTATATAGAGAAGAACCTTTGGTCTTGCCAATGTATGAATTTGCACCTGTTTAATTAAAGGTGTGATTTCATGCTGAGCTACTTAAACTGGTGCAGCTTTGTAAGTGGACACCTGTAGGCTAATGAGGGAGGTTTTCTTTCACTGTAAGTTGTTTAAGCTTATCTTGCAAAAGTGAATTAAAAGATGTTGACACAAACTGCTTTAGTGGCAAATGGTAGGTAATCTCCTTTCCTGGTACAGATGGATCTGAAAGAAGGCATTTTTTCCGCTCATTTAAAGTGCAAGTTCTATGTTCAGATGAGCTTTAAGATTTGTGCAATTTCTGTATCTTCTTCTGATAACTATTTTTTTTTCAAACAGCATACTGAAGATCTCAAGGTCAGAAATCTAAGTTCAGTTAAAAAGCTTAAAATATTTTATTTGTCTCTTTCTGAAGGTTGTTTTCTGTAAATAGAGGCCAATATCTGTTACTATGTAAGATTTGGTTATTTTTTGTTATTGTGGTTTGATGTGGAAAAGGAGAGGATATGAAGGAAAGGGAGTGATTATACTGATACTTTTGTGTATCGTTTCCTCTTCTGTTGTCTATTTTGCCCAAGAATTGCTGCTTGGAGAAAGGAACTGTAAAGTAAGAAGCTTGGTAGCTGGGCAACGGAGTCATTCATCCATTGCTTATTGAGGTGTGACAGACTAGCCTATATGCAGAAAGGATGAGGGAGGGGAATGTGGAAAAAACCAGATGTGATTCAGAGATGCATAATTATACTGATAGAAGATTTAAAAACCAAAGGGAAATGATGGATTAAAAACAAACTATTTGCATTCCTTCTGCAGATTTCCCCTTATTTCACTCAATACTGAAATGAGCAAAAGTGATTTACAGTTTTTCAACATTGTAGTTCATTTATACAAAAAACAAATATTGAAGAGGAAGCATTAGCAGCAGTCGTAAGACATATGGCATGTTAGCTTCCCCAGTGCTGCAGTGTTTGGCTTACTTCACAGACAGTAAGAATCAGGCTATAGTTCCTGTGATGCTGTTATCATAAATCTGTATTGCTTTCTTTTGCTTTCAGAAAGGGAGAAAGAAGATGGTTCTGCTTTGGAAATTCTTCATTTATAGCGAGGGGTCCTCTGAATGGGAGGGTGTTTATCAGGACAAAAGCACCGCTAAGGTCACAATGGCTTGAGGGAGTGGAGCACCATGGACTGTGGACAGACTGATAGGATCCTTCTAAAGACATCTGTAACTGCAAAGAACTTTTACAATCAGAAATTTTCAGTGTGATCTTCCTCTCATTAAGATCAATGGCAGGACTTCCACACACTTCTATGCTAGCAGGATCATATCTCACAGGTAGTAGCCATGACCCAGCGTGTGCTTTTTGAGGGATGCCTTTTTTTTCCTTTTTTGTACTTGTTAGTTACTATAACCAAAGTTTAAAGGGCTTCTCAGTCCTGGGAACTCCTATTGTGGTGCATAATCATAACCACTGAGATCAGGAGAAAAAAAAAACCCCAAGCACTGAAAATACTGCTGCCTTCTCTGTACTTCCTGTATCACCAGGTACATTTGCCACCTTACTTTTTGTTTTTTAATAATAGTTTTTGTAGTTTGTTTTCATTGTCACTTGATTACTTTGAACTCAGAACTCAATGGAGAGTGAAACGTGTGGCCTACTTGGATGAACAGGATTCCTAAGGTTCTTTTGGCTAGCACTTATTCTAATGAATGTACTTAAAAAAAATTAAAGTAGCCAGTGTTTGGGAGAAACAGCCAATTACTGCCGCAAAGCAGCCAATTGCATTATTTGCACCGTCTTTAATGCACCATGAGCTCTTTGTAGTTTAGAAGCAATGGAGACTGATAATTCATGCTGCTGGTGGAGTGGTGAATGATGTGGACATATTTTGTGGTCTGCCAACAAAAGTCTCCATTTTCTCATTATACAGGTTAAAAATACTCTTCTACAGAGAAATGCTCTTCTACAGACAGTAGAAATGAGATCTTTAAATGTACATAAGAAAGGATTGTACTTAGTTTTATGTAATCTTCAGTAGTAAATTAGTTATAAGAAACTGAACATGCTGCTTTAAAATTTCAGTGCATTACTGAATTTTTAGTCTACTTAACCACTTATATAGTTCTTGAACTGTATTCATAAAATGGCAGTGTGAGTTAGTTACGTACTATCTAGCATGTTAGCTATTCTGAATTACTTATATAGTCTGTGTTTTTATAACTAACACTGTAATCCCTAAAGGCCTGTTCTATATGGGGTCATTCATCACTGTAGCAAAAAATAAAACCTCCCTGTTACTTCTTTGTGAACTTGCATAGCCCGCAGCAAGCCTCCAAATGCATAATTCCTGTGTATTCCTAGTTCTTTGTATAGCTTCCTTGTAAATCTGTACAGTGCTAAGGTTGGACTTTCATAATTTTGTGCTTGTAAATTATTTTTATTGCTGTTTACTGACTTTGTGAAACTGAAAGGCACGTCATTTTTAAATTACCCAGATGGATCATTTAGGCATGTTGGTGGTCCATACGATGCACATGGAAGATTGAGAAGCATTTAGGAAGTATAATTATTTTACTTTATACACACTCTCTATGCAGTGTTTTAAACTAACGGTTGTTTTCCCTCAGCACTAAATCTGTAGTTGTGCCTATATATGTATATACTTATATATAAGTATGGTGTTTGTTTCTGTGGCATATATATGTATATGAAAGCATAAGCAAGGGTTTTTTTTTTTTTTTTCAGAAGTCTGTTGAAAAAATATAAGAACTGGAATTTGTTTAGTGATAGCATAAATATACTGGTCATCACTGTTATTTTTTTTTCCCCTGGGATTCAGTAGAATTGTAGAACAGAAGCATACCTGCACAGTGTACACTGCAATTTTTCTTGATTCCTACAATCTTTCCTGCCATTAAATACAATCTTTTCTTTATTCTACTGAAAGGAAAAAATAAAATGTGGTAGGCAAAGAATCAGTTGGTTAAACACTGTCCTGTATACTAACAGCATTACATATAGGCATGGTGACTACTAGAAAACACCTACCTTACACAGCATAACATGCCTTCTTTGTTTTAGCAGAAGTTCTGTAGCTTTGATATGTTTTAAATTCCAGTAGATAATGCGAATTTGCTAAGGTAACCAAGGTTTGGATGAAGAAGTAGGAGAACCAATCAGTAATTTATTTGGCAAAAAGACATTATGTACAGAAATCAATTACATACAAATGTAATCATGCCGTGATAATCTGATGTTTTTGAAGGAAATCTTCTAATTTTGATTAATAGTAGTTTCATTTACAAAAAGATGAATTTATATAGTTCTCTGAAATTATCTTGGGATCTGTAACTAAATTTTTACTTAATATTAGATAGAGGGGATAAAATAGCAGTAATTTATTTTCAGGGTAGAATGAAAATATAGTTAAGTCAGGAAGAAATTTATGGTTTGATTTATGTTAATATATGAAAAAGCTGAATAAAATGAAAGGCTACTTCAAAGAAAGGTTTGTAAGATTTTTGTCATTGTTGCTGCTCTGTTTTATTTAAGTCTAATATATTTTAGGCCATGATCCCAAAAGACTGGTTCTATTTATGTACCAGTAGTTCAGTGCATATATAAGTGCTTGCAGGACAAAAGGTAAACTAAAATCATGCATATCTGAAACAGAAACATTAAAAATACTTGCTCTCTGCCCTGACAATTTAGTTTAATTAATCTGGTACTCTTAATGTTAACATGCCGTTTCTCTTTTAAGTGTCATTCATTTACTTTGTCAGTCATGAAAGCCTAGTTCTGGACCAAAACCCTTTGCCTCCATGATGAAAAGCACTAAACCTGTACAAAATCATTGTGATGGTTTGAAGGCCACCTGAAAACTTTGAAGAGTAAATTTTCTTTTGGTAGGTTTGCTGGTTTAGGTATCTGTTCTCCAGCAACTAACATAAAGCTAGTATAGGCACAGCATGATTGCTAGCTAATCTGTCAAAACTGTGATCATGCTTTTATGCCAGCACTGTAGCACTTGCACAGTGAGTAAAAAGTAAATAAACTAGCCTGTTTGATACTCCAGGCTGAGCAGTGAGAATTGTTTAAATACTAATTCAATCAAATGAAAAAGGAGGTACATGTTTTCTTGACTATGCTTTGTGTAATCCAGATCAAATTTGTACTATCCACTAATGCACAGGTCCTGGTACTAGTCAATGTAGAATCATGGACTAAGTTACATGGTACAAGTTTTCCTATAGACAAGGCCTTAGTGGCAAAGAGCTCACCTTACAGCCCATTCATATCCTCTGTCTTACCCACAACGCTCTGATCATCTTTCCAATGTATTTGGATCCTGTCTAGTACTTCCAGACTTAAAAATAGGCATAAAATTAAATCAGAAGCAGTCCTGTTATTTCATGAAAAGCAGTAGAGACAACAGACCTAAACTCTTGCTTTCCATTCACTTTTAAAATATGAGCAATAATCTGTAATACTCTTGGTTTCTCATATGAATGAACTCTTTGTGATTATACTTGCTGTAAATAGCTGAGTACAGCCAAATGTTATTAGAAGAAAATACACATGACTTTAACGCCAAAGGGAAGGAAAAAAAGCAAGAGATGAAAGAGACTAGAGTTGTATAATTTTTCCACAACTGGGAAAATAAGACTGTAATAGTGTAGAATAAGAAGTAAAACTTTTTTCTTATGAGAATGACACCTGATCTTCAAACTTTTCTCTTTATTTTGAGGTTATAGAACCATTAGAACTTCCAGATTTCTTGAAGTTTCTGTTTATAACACTTTCTTTATCATACCTCATATCAGGTATCTTTTGTTTTATTGCTTTAAAACAATATTAAAATTATGAATATGAAGGATTTTTTACTTTGCACTACTTTTGCATAATTTGTAATACATCAAACTTGATGTGCTTTTTTATTGGAGGAGTTCAGCTGCTAAGCTTGCTCCATGTTAAAATATATTGTTGAGTCCCTATTGTAATTTTAGACCTTATTGTAATTTTATTCCATAAATAGAAATACAGTCTCTTTGAAATATAATACATGTCTTATAAACCTCTGTTATATTGGAGAATCATTAAACCAATTAGAGGCATGTTTTTCCTGACTATAATTTCCTTGAGACTTACAGCCTATAATTTATATGTAACTTAGTATGTAGCAAGACATTTGGGTTTCTTCTCTTTCCCTGCACCATTCTTAAAAATAAAATTGTCCCAGATGTTTAGATACAGCCCTTGAAATAGGGTCAGGCAGCACTGGATTTTCTTTACAAAAAAGCACTGTTGTTGCTATAGTAATAAGATTTGTTTATCCAATTTGCTAGAAATAGTCACAGTCACCATTTAGACGCCTTCAGCTCTGTCAAAATACCACAGTTGCTGTAATTTTGACAATTAGAATGGTGCATCCCACTTTGCTATTGTTTATACTATTGGATAATTGTCATCTAGTCACCTTTCCATTTTTCCATTGCATTTTTAAAAATATTTCATTTTTTTTCTTTCCTGTATTTCAAACTATTTTTTTTTCTTCTTTTAATTGTAAGCTAGGAGTTTTTCTACTTTGTTGAAGGGAATTTTAAATTTAGACAGAGGCTGGAACTGCTGAAACCAGCTTATTTATGTTCAGTTGGTTTTGGTTTACATTTGCTCTGTAAAGCTTATTCATTCATCCAGAACAGTTAAGTATGACTTGCAATGTTTGCCTTCCACATTAGTTCCCAGTCTTTAAATTTCTGTCATGCATTTGAAATGAAGACATGAGTTTTGGTGGAAAAATCAGGCACTCGATGTGATCCACTGTGTTAGACAGTTAATTACACTGCGTTGTGTAAGTAAAAACAAATCTTCAAAAACAAGAAAGAAGGAAAAAGATCCCATATACCAATAACCCTATCATTTGCTATTAGGGGCGAAACTGTGATTCTACTTAAACTGTTGGAAATGCTGCTGTTGACTCCAGAAGAATGTAGATTTCATCCTAGGGACCATCAGAACAAGGCAAAAGAAAATAAAATCAACTGTCTTGACTCTCTAATCTTTTCTGCTCCCACCCCCCAATCCACCATAAAAATGCTTTCTGATTTGGAGAAATTGAGGCAAAGGCAATTTAACTGGATGACAAAAGCCAACAGTATCAAAATACCTAACTTGGGACTAGAGTTTCGATTCTGCTCAGTATGAAGACCTGATTTACGATTAGGAGCTGGTAGATGCTAAAGTTATATAAGTATACAGGAACAGAAATGGTAGAACCTTGTTCCTTCTTCTGGCAGTGACTTAGAAGAAACAGAACTTCTTGGCACATAATAGTAATTTACCTACCTTTGCATTGGCCTTGAATTACTCTGATGAAAGTTTTGTTGTACATTACAATAATTAATTTAGCCCTAATCCTGAAAACCTTTTCATGTGTGAATTCTCATTTCTGAGAGAAGTTTCATTGCTAGAAAGCCACTGTGAGAAGATCATGAAGAAACGGCCAACCTTTAGAAAGGGACTTTATGTCAATACGATTCTTGAGTGAACTATGTTGCCGTGTGTCGTGGGGGGCAGGGGGAGGGCTGCTTTCTTATGGAAAGGACATTCACGAGTGGCCTGGTGTTTTATTTTGTGAAAATTTTGCATAGAAAGGAAAATGCATGTGCCCTTTTCTATTAAAATATAAAAGATCCCTTTTAGATCAATCTGCATCTTACACTGCTGAATGTCATTGCTGCAGCACTGTAGGAATTAAAAAGCAGCTAATTGGCAAATTGCCGAAATGAACTGTGTAGGAAAATTAATAAACAAATGACTCTGAGTCATTCTATCTGCTAGCCCTTCTTTAGCATCCTGAAGCAAATTCCTTGTCAGACTATTAGACTGACATAGTTCTCCAAACAATGTTGGACCACTTCCGTGAAAAGGCCTTGTATAGAAATGTCAAGCTTGCAGGCTCTCATTTAAGAGCCACCATATATATGCTTTCTATTTCCAGGACACCCATGGAATAAATCTTACAGCTTCAGTTGCATAGTAGGTCCCTGTGGAATCTCATTAGCATCTTTCTAAGTCACTTATTGTCATCAAAATCCTTAATGACTTTGCTCAGGATTTCATTAAGTTAGAAGCAAATCTAATTAGCTTCTTGGTGTTAACCAGAAGGGCCCTGTAGCTCTTTCTCTGGACCAAAGAAAGACTTCACTGACAAGATAAAATTAATGTCTTCACCTTTCAAGGACACTTGGCATTTAGGGGACACAAACACTGCTAGACTCTGTTCTAAAGGAATCTTTGGAAAGGAAGCCATATTCCTAGGGGGTTCCTCTTGTAGCTCTCAGTAGTTCCTTCAGGCATTCATGGCCTAGTTTTTCAATTTAAAAGTTTCTTGTGTAGAATAGACAAACTCCCCAGTCCTTTTATAAGACAGGATGGGTTGCTCAACCATCCTGTCAATGCAAGCAGGCATGTGACAAATCTCTTTCCAGCTCTTTCTTCAGAGAAAGCAGGGGTTCAAACTCCAGGAACTGCTGATTTATGTATTTATACACACACACATGATATATGTGTATATATGTGTGCATGCACATATGTGTATACATATGTTTAATATAAAAAATGTTTTCTCTGAGTAGTAGTTCCTAGTCCTACATAATCTCCCCATTAGAAATTTTTTTTTCTAGATACCATTCAGCATCTCCTAAAAAGGCTACTATAAAGAGAGCCCTGCCAGAATAAGCAGTTACGAGGGTTTATCCTCACTTGGGCTGTCCTAATAATACGTCAGAGACATTGTGTCAGAGAAAAGTTAACCATGGTTAACTGAATGTTGTGACTTCTTGCCAGTAGCTTACTTAGATTGGACTCTCTGGAACCGTAGTTTTTCTGTAGTGGTTTGACACACTAACAGCTGTCCAAAGGCCTTGTCCTTCTTGCAACAAACCTGGCATAGCTGTGCACTTCTGTAAACTGCGCAGGAGCCACGTACACTGCTATTGGGACTTTTTGTGTGGGTGTCACTCCTCTGCAGCATGAACAATTGTTCAAATACTGTCACTGGAAAGAGACAGTTTTCCAGACAGTACTGTCACAGTTCTGACAGTTTAGAGCATTGGCTCTGTCACATGTCAGGCCATCTTGTTCATACCCAGAGGCTCCTGAAGTGCTACTTTGCTGCTCTTGTCACCTTCTCCCCAATGATTGCTGATGCAAGCACAAGTAAAAGGGTTTGAATACACAGCTGGAGACCCGGCAGGAAAATGCATTCAGCCCCTTTACTAGTAACCCTTTTTTAGATTGGGTTAAGGTAACTGACAAGTCTCAGCAGAGAAAGAAGCAAATAAAGAACAGGAACTACAGCACTTGCAATGAGTGCAGTAATGAACATAAGAGACTGAGGGTTCTCACTTTCTTCTGTGATGTCCCTCCACCTTTACTTCCTTGTGTCATGTCACTCCATGTTCCAGACATGAGCTTCCAGGCCTAATGCATTCGTAATGCAACCCAACAGCATTTGCAGAGCCCTATGGATCTTTATATATGAAAGAGCTAACAGGAACATCTATTGGAGCATATTAAGCCTACAAGTACAGATTGGTGAAAATAGACATACTAACTGTGGATAGGTATACCTGCTTCAGGGAGCTGCACTTGTGTCGGGGAGCTATAGCAAAAGATGTGGTAGAGACAGCAACAGGCAAGTCCTACATTGCTTGAAGAGAACACTGAATCTGGATACAGTACACCTCATTGAAGCAAAGTGGCTTATGAGCCAAAAACCTTTTCTGATACTCTGGCAAGCTTATGTCCAGTTAGTCATTGACTACTATTGCAATCAGTGAGGGCAACAACTAGGTTAACAAAAAAAAAAAAAAAACAAACAACTTTTGTATTGCTACCCAGAAGTACGCATTTGGCACAAATCTGGTGGATGCTGACTATCTTTTCGGGTGATCACTTGTGTGAGATCCCTTATAAAAGAACTGGTGAAACCAGTTTCAAAGATTTTGTGTTGTATTCTAGCAGGTGGCTAACGGTAGCCAACGAGTGACCATCATTTTGGAATATTGCCCTTAGGGCTTTCATAGAATACTTTCATAGGTTTAAGACATGGGTTTAAACACATATTACATACTCCAGAAGCCTGTTTGTAGGAAGAACTCTGGGAGCAATTCACAAGAAAGAAATAAAATCGGTTCCTACTCCATTCTGGGATGGGATTCTGTTGACTGTGCACCTGAGCCTGAAAGTAATCCATTGATGTTGAAATAAGTGGTTGCTGCTGCTTCGCTTCCTCTGACAGCTGGGATTTAGTTTACCCAGCAGTCCCTGCTGATCTCATGACTTGACCCCATTTGAACTACTAACAAGCTGCATGAAGCTCAAGAGCCACATGTTAGCTGCCTCTGCTCCAAACTACAGCAGTCTCTAGGTGGGCATCTAGGTTTCTAGACAAACCTCTGGCAACACCTCTGCTCTAGAATCCAGGAAATGTCAAACTCAAATGCAGTTACTATGATAACAAAATTAGATCCTTGTTAGCCCATCACCAAAGGGCACCCCATTTGATTGCTTGCAATAGTTTCTAAAGATTGCTACTAATATGGTACTGGGTTTTGCAGCTATAGGAAATTTCCATTGGCTACTTAAGCTTTAAAAGATTAATTGCAGAAGTGGTGTTTCAGGACAGGGCTAAAGTGAAGTGTGAGGATGATTCAGCAAAACTTGGCAATATTTTTAATGAGGACAGTGGTCTTTCTCTAGAAACTTCAATCATCTAGATGCCCAGACTCTAAAAATTGCCAACTGTTTATTGGTATTTTTAACAATTAATTCCTTTATGAAATTATGGACTCTTCCTTCCATCATAAGTAGAGAGCATTCAGCACATTGTGATCTCATAAAAATAATAAATATAAATATAGGTTTAATTAAAAGGAATGGCTGTCATTTGCCAACACGGGAAATAATATAAGTAAGTATGATTACGAGCTTTTCAACTGTAAAGTCGTCCTTTTGGGATCTGGTGCATAATCATAGTTGAACGAAGTCAATATAGCTATTACCTGGAAATCCGCAGTAGCAGATGATGAACTAGGCCTGGACATGTGAGGGGAGTAAGACACTCCCTTTGATATGCTCACACTGGAAGAAAAGAGATAAATCAGAAAACCGTTTAGCATCCATATTAGATCCTATTTATAGCAGGCTCCAAACTCATGTGGTGGGGTAGACTGTTTAAAAATGGTTGCATTGTGAAAATCAACAAAGATGATGAGGATAATAAAAACTGTAATCATACCTTTATGAGGATATAATTAGATAGCTTCCACACTGTTTTTTGGCTACTATTTAGCTGTGCTCATAATAGCTATATTAAAATTAAATTCCTGCATGATTATTTGTAGGTTGGGCCTTTACTTGAATGTGAAAAATCTGAGTGCTAGACAAAATCTTTCTTTCAGTTTTGATCTCTAGATCAAAGGTTACTTTGATAGCAAATTATAGACTAGTTTAGTGGTGCTCCAGCTACTGGGTTAAAAGTTAAGGCATTAATTTCTTGATATTTCAAATAAATTCAAATAATACATTAGGTAACAAACATGGAAATGAGCAGTGCAACGATATTACAAATGAGATGCTTCTGAATATTAACACATTATAGGAAATGTCACAATCTCTTTATATGAATTAGAGCACAGTTACTTTACGTATTTGCTCCAAGCAGGAGAAGAGGAATGTCTTCTGTCTCACAAAGCCAGGGGTAAACAAACCCACAGCATCCTATAAAGTCCAACACAATTGTTGAATCTTGAGTTCCTGAATCTCTTTACAATGAAGAATAGTGAATGCTGCAGTTTACAGTCCTGTCATCTTAGTTTTCCCTATAGCCTATAGTAAGGCCTGCAGCTGCGTATTTACACCCTTTCAGACAAAAAGATCACATGATTCACTCAAGTATGTCTAGCTGCAACAAATGCATGCCAATTCTGGAATGAAGCTGTGCCGTGAAACGGTTAACATTATTACCAATTAGGTGGTTATAATTAGTTTTCACAGCTGAAATCCCATGTATCGGAGAAATTCACACAATTTACTGTTGTTGTTTCAATCTGTTTGATTGCCAGATCAAAAGATAACAGTGCTTCAGTTTACATTGTTGTCAAGGACAGATGAGGTGCTGAGAACTGAAGGGCTTCCAGCAGAAAGTTGCCCAAACATCTGTGGCAGAGCTGGCAAACAGAGCCAGTTTTCCTAGCTGCCAGTCCACTGTCCTATCCAGTAATGTGTTGCATTATTACAGCATGATTTGAATTATGGGAGAATTCCTATCTCTTGCCACTGGTGATAGCTGAGAGCTATTGTGTTAGCAGCTCAGCTGAGGGATTATTCAACTAGCATATTCCCAGGGCATAACAAGCCATGGCCCCGTCCACAGTTTTTACACTATAAAGACATGCTACAATAAATTAATTTTAATGTTTTTAAATAATGGGAAGAACTGTAAGGTGTCTTTCAAATGTGCTACTTGCTGGTTAGAGATCAAATAAGTTCTTTAATGGGGCCAATGTGAGGACGGTGTGAGGCTTCTTTAACCCAGCCATGGGCTGATCCACAGCCAACTAGCACACTAAACCTTTCCAGCTCAGGCCTGCTTTCTCATACAGGAGTTGACACTGTGGGATCTGGTCCAATGGTATAAGTTCATTTCATACACGCATCTTTTTTTCTATGCTAGATGAATGAGATCTATGTGCCAGAGGTTCATGTACCTTATACATGAAGGTGAGGCCTTATGATCTAACCTGTAATTCAGAAATGTTATAAAGTAGTAGTACTCAAATCTGCTAACTAGAAAAAATGATATTTTTAAAAATTGTCCAGCAGTATAAGCATACAGGAATAAATTCCTCAAGCAACCTGACTGACTCCCGGTAGATAATATTACACTGACATTGCATGATTACTCTTTATTATCCTAGAAACACTTCCGTATCTGCAGCTACAAAACTGTTGGTTTCTGTTGTTATGCCTTATTCTGACAGCTTTGCAGCTTGATAGCTAAAATTTGCCTATGGCTAAAACTTGCCTGTCTGAGAATAAAAGACTTCTTAAAAAAGTGAGAAAATAACTGAACAGGCCAGCTCCTTGGCCCTGGCACAGCATCTCCGAGGGGCTGTGGAAGCATGAGGCAAGGACTGTGGAAGCCTGTGCAAGGTCTGCTGCAGAACTGCCTCCGTGGGGCGAGGACACATCCACCTGGCTCGCCAGTGCAGGTAACGTGGCAGTCTGCTGTGCAAGCAGCCAAGGGGACCTCAGAACAGCCCTGAAGCTCACACAAAGGCATGTTCCCCATTGCCCTTCCCTCAGCAGGTCATTCAGGTCCTGTTTAAATTGTTCTTGACACCCTGTCATCTCCCTGCCCTCGCTGTTCGCTTCTGCTGTCCCCCCGTCGGTTTCCCCTCCCAGACCCTCCCCAGCGGGGCCGAGGGGTCAGCTGTACCCTCCTGCCGACCAGGGAGAGGAGGGAGTCGACCTCCACCACCACATTTGGGGAGGTCGTGTTAACTGCCACAGATTTCCTTTCGAGTTTGGCCATGCTGACAGCTGGGCTGGGATATCTAAGGGGATGGTGACTTTGGATGGCAGGAGCAAGGTGGGAAACACTTATGCTGGTTCTGGCTCTGAGAAAATGGCAATATTGAACTATTTCCCAGTTTATGGCTAGGAACCAGCACTATTCCTGGCTATTATAGCATCAGCCCACTGGTGGAGATAAAAGGCTACCTTTATCCCTAACCTGTTTCTCTTCACCCTGGCCTGAGCCTAATGCAACTTTGTCAAAGGTCAGATTTGAGGCTAACAGCTTTAGAAATACCAGGCTGCACAGAATAGTAAGAGCATCTCTGTATTGAGAGTTGTACCACCATAACTAAACAGGTATAGTTAAGTGATGTAATGCACTGATATGGATGAACTTGCACTGTTACAGAGTCTTATTTTTTAAAAAAGCAAAATAAATCTTCAGATATAAGTAATCCTTATTTGCTTAAACTGTGCTGTGTTTGAGCATGTACTTAAAACTTTTAGTAAAAATCCCAGGACTTTTTCTCTACTCTTCCCTCTCCTCACCTTGGAAGTGCCAAGGCAAATGTCTGCATGTCTTAGACTCATTACATTTGACTAAGTTACAGGTGGGTTTGTAGACTGTATATATGGACTGTATCTATTTTGAGCCTGCAATCCTTAATCATGTGAGGTGTGAGTATATGAGTAAGAGTGAGAGGGAGTGGGGTCTGCCTGTACAAAAGTACATGAAAAACTAACAAGCAAATCAAAAGTAGATTTAGCATTTAGAAGAGCAGATAGTATGGAGAAACAATAAAGATTTTTTGGAAGTATCGTGGGTATAGAAAATTTAAGGCAAAAAAAGTGTATTTCAGAGCTAAATCAAGCACAGGAGAGCTTATTTATCAGCAATGTTGCTTTAGAATGGGCTTTAAAAATCAAAAAAGAGAAGGAAGATGTACGTAGAAAGCTTGCTGAAGTAACTTTAGTGGCTTAATCTAAATCAACAAAAGCCAGGAAACAGAGAGTTAAGATTAACTCATTTTGTTTTGCCTAGAGATTTCGGTAGTCTCCAAGCAGTGGGCGATCTCACATACCACATACTTCGTGCTGCAATAATTAGACACACAGGGCTAAAGATGGAATTTCAGCCTCTTATTAGAAAGCAAGAAAGAAGGAAAGAAAGAAAGAAAGAAAGAAAGAGCCTGACTTCTGGGCTAGCTTTTAATGTTATGTTAAGGCTTTTGCAAATATTTCCATTGTACTAGTTTGATTCCTCATCATGAGTGTGATTTACATTTCATTTGGAAAGAGTATAAAATATTAATTCAGATAGCCTCCTAGCTATGTTAATGTTTTGATTGGCTTTTTAAAGGTTCATGTTACTTTAAACCATTTTACACATCATCTTTTTAAAACATACTGCGTATAGTAATTTATTCCAGCTGCTCATGAAGTATTGGACTGCAGTATATGTTGCTGCTGTTACAACAAATGCTTCAGAAATCCTCATTCAGTTTGCTTCACAATATGCACAAGAGATAAATAGCAGCTGTATTGTAGGCTGATGAACAACCAGATAGCACACTGGAAGAAATCATCTCTAAATATAAACTTAAGCAAAATTATTTCTATTTTTATTCCTTTCAGCAAGAAAAATGGTGATGGGTTCACTGAGATAATTTTTATATTGGTGTTAATTTTTGCCAGGACCTTTAAATACCTCAGTACTAATTTGTGAGTAGACCATTTATGGCACTTCTGTAAGCTAGATTTCTCCAGCACAGGGAAGCAGATGTACAGTCAGGAGAGCTTCTCTCAAAGTTCTCTTTGGTGGTGGAAACAGGACGTGGCCACTGCAATCCAGCTCTCCCAAACTGGCACGTGGCCCCTTCTAACTGAGACTGAAAATGGGCAGAGCAAAACAAAGATTCACAAAGAGCTGTGACTGATGTTCCTATTGCCCTTGCTGTCCCTTGCACAGACTTCAGCTACAGCAGGGAAACAGACCCAAACTCTCTTTCTTTATACACCTTTAAAATGCTTTCAGTAGTTGTAAGGCTTTCTGTTCTGTGGTGGGACAATGCATCTCACCCCATCCTTCCATAGTCATGTTTGTGAGAATGGACAAGCAGCTCTGGTGAGAAGACAGAACGGGAATACAAATTGGCTATAATGATGCATATTTGAGAAGAGAAAAAACAAGCAATCCAAAAAAAAAAAAATATTGCTGTGATTCATTGTCTATGCAAATGAACTAACCTTCTGTTCTTATTCACTTATGCCAAGTTTTATTATTTAACTCTATTGCTTAAACTGGGAAAGGTTGCTAGAAGAATTTACATCCGCTGTCCAACCACAAAATAAACTATTCAATGCAAATTTTGTTTTTTTCAGACAAATTCTACTGTTAGGCTCTATTATATCATCTAACAGGACACCAAACCTTAAAGACTGAAATCAGGCTTCCTGTTCATAGTGTAAAGTGGAATGTAGGACTTGTTCTGAGCTAGCAAGCTGGTGCTCACTGTGCTGGTTTGCTAGCTGAAAAAATATAACGGAGAGATGTCATTTGGTCACTGTTAAATACTACCTGAGAATTTACAGCAAACAGGATCAACAGATTAGTATCTTTCCATGCATCTGACAGTCTGCTTACCTGCCTGTGGCACTCTGAGTCATGGTAGAAGGATAATGCTGATGGAGTTGAAATGTTAGTGGATTACCTGTGCGTTACGTGGCATATTAAGTGAAGGATTTTTGGCAGTTTCTACACTAGAATTAAACTGGAAAACATTGCAGTGCATAGTATTTGACTTAGCACATTCTTATTTGGCTAACTGAAAGGTTATTCTTTCGATTCAGATTTGATTCATCTAGCTATTGCTTCATAATCATGTGGTCATTTGTCATGTGGCAGGTTACATTTATCATTGTGTGGTGGTCCTTCTACGTTTTAATTCTATATATTCAGACAAGAAACCAAATAAAGATTCTTTTTCTTTGTGCTTTATGACATAAATTACAAATACTTTTTCCAATCATTTTTTCCCCAAGAATCTTAGAACTCTGATTCAGGAGTGGGGGTACCTTACTTCAAGATAATTTAAGTGGTTCCTGCTCTCAGTTGCTGGAGGATTAGCTTAGCTACTCATGAAGCAGCAGCTGAACTGCTGTAGTTTTCATACTAATGTATTAATTGATTTTGATTTTCCTTGGGCTGTAATTTGCATTGTTTCAGTAGCTGCAGGTGGGTCATCCTTACTGCAGGAGTGGAAACATGGAGATGTCAGGAAGATGTGGAAGAACACAGAAATGTGAAACCTAAAAGCTAACCCAGGGGAATCTGTCCACTCTCATGATTCAAAGCTCTCAAGCAGAAAACCATTTGCACAGAATATTCTGTCACTTTAGCTGAAGGGGAAAATAGGACAAAGTAAGACAGCTGTATGAATTAATCTAGAAGACTTTAACTTAAAATGTTCTTTAATTTTTTGTGTGCTTGTTCCTTCTTAGTAGAACCCAAACACAAATATTTGTGCTGAATTTTCTGAAAGATTAGCTTATTTTTTTAATGTGTGACCAGAGCGGGAGAAAGACAGACATTAGAAGTAACCGCTGTGGCCCCAGACCCTTGTGGTCATACTATGAGATTACATTCTCATTAAAAATAAATAATAAAAGTATATGTTGTCATCATGAAGAAAAGCTTGAAAATGTGAATGGAGCATAAATCGATGCATGGAAAAGAAGTTTTCCTGTATTGCCAAGATACATACTCCAACTTGTGTACTTACACTGGTGTAGTCTTCTATGGAAGTAAGATTGCCTGTGCCAGCTGAAGAAGGCTTTAGGTTAAGCCAAAAACTCAACGCTCTTACACCAATATAGTATCATCCTTGGATGGAGAAGGTACAAGTAGATGAAGCCTTCCTGTAACTTCTGGCTCTGCTTCTTCCTGCATTGCAGACTAAGTAGGCAGTGACAGTGGGGCTCTTTGTGGGGACACCGTGAGCACCTCTTCATTCCCCTGCTCCTTGCAGCCTCTTCTGACCCTTCAGTCACTGAAGCTGCAGTTTCAAATAACCAGAGAAAACTGTGAGGATCATGGCAGAGGAGACGACAGCAGTTGAGCTACGAGAAAACAGTCACACTAAAATCCTGTGTACATTAAATGAGAGACGTAGGATTTGAAAATGCAATACAGGAAATCCTAAGACGTGTAGCAACCCTAAGAACATCAAATTGATATCTGCATGGCTGTGCAAGTATACCAAAAGAATGGCTTTACTTAAAAGTACATTGAGAAGTCCTTGGCTCCAGAGTATACGTAAGCGATAAAGCGGAAAGCAGAACAAACAGCTTCATCATCTTAACTCTGAAAACTGTAACTCCAGGAGGGTCACCAGCATTGTCCTAACAGAGGCTTTTAGAGTCTGGCATAGGGCTCGGCTGCTGCAATTTATCGAAGGGAGTGTGGGCAACCTGTTTCCTCTGTTTCTCTTCTGTAGCATGTTTAGTGCTCCATCATCTAGGGCAGACCCGGTGTGCTCAGAAGCGGGACTGGCAGTCCAGTCACCAAGGAAGAAGCCCTTTAGTTTGGCCAAAGAGAAGCATCTGTCAGGTTCTCTCCCCTCTGGCCTCATTTTCCTCTGGGAAACCTGAGATGAGTTTTGTGTAATGTTTTCTGTTGCCTGTGTCAGCACATAAAACTGTGCAGCTTTCTCGCCAGGACATCTCAGATTTGAAATGTTAGTCCTCCAAAATGCTCTCTTACACACATTTACTGCTGTAAGAATTAAAATTTTATCCTCCTAAGGCTGCTTATGGGTAAGGGTTAAAAATATTGGGCTTTATGCTCCCCTTTTTAGTATTACAAAAAATTTTGAAATACTTCTTTTAAGCTTACTTTTCATCTCAAATGTATCAAGAATACCAGTTTTAGTCCTGCCTGATATTGCTGAAGAACTCTGTTGGGTGAAAAGGTATGTCTGAGAGCTGCACATTGGGCTTTTATACCATAACTGAAGAGAGGGTGACATCTTCAAATAAAAATAATTCTTTGTTCTTTTCTCTTTGTTGTTCTATATCACTCTTTTTCCAGAGAATTCGTTAGACACTGGAGTTTAGTAAGTGCCAGAAAGAAAGGATGAGATTAAAACAGTAACTGAAATTCTTTATCTTCTGAACTAATCAACTTTCAGTCTTGTCATTTCCAGCAGTCTTCCAAGTGCCAGGATGAACAAAAATTGGAGTCTTTTTCCTTTTCTTTCTTTTTTTCAAATAAAACTGGACACACATTCTTTTATTAACCATCTCTGGGGATGTTCTGCAGGTTGAACCCTTTCTGGTTGTTTCTGAAATGACTGGCAGTTACATAGTAGGTTAGCAGAGTTTCTAAACATGATGAAAAACCTGATAATCTTTTTAAGGTTATTTTTTCCATCCCAGCTGGCTCCTTCGCAGTGGAGAGTTAAATTGAGCTTTAACACACTGTTTAATTAATTACTCTGTCATATGTTGCAAATTTTTCAGGTTCAGATAAACCAAAGTTCTGTGCACTAGGATGCTCTGATGTTTTTTCCAGCCACCTGAATATATTCCTGCTCTTTTTTCCCTCCTTTAATTTCTTAGTATTTTCATGCAAGGCCTAGCTGACTTGATAAGGGATTGGGAAATTGGTTTGCATATCGCTGTGCAGTTTTAGAACCTGAAGTGAATTATTTTGAAGTGTAACATTGGCAAAAGCCTTTGAAACTGATATTTTGACCTGTCTACCATCTTCTTGGAGTAAAGGGTGATGGAAGGATATAAGAGGTTAGTGAGAATCTGGTTCCTTGTGTATCTTCTAATCTCAACTGATTTTAGTCCCTTGCAAGTGGACTACTAGAAAAGCCTGAATAAAAGATAAAACTATCTTCAAATAATGTTTCTGCTCATGTGGAAAGGGAAGGATCCTCAAGGACCTTGAACATGCGCTAGAGGAGAGAAACTGTAACAATAAAAGCTGAAAATACTCTGAAGCCACCCGTTTCTAGTACTTGGGAGGCTATCCTTCGCCAACATTATTCCTGCTTAGATGACATATTTTTCCTTGACATTTGTTTACATAATATCTACTAGGTTAGGCTCAGGGTTCTTCTGTCTGCCTCTGGCTTACTGTCTTCAAAAGTTTTGCATTTCATTGTTCTGAAGGAGGCAGGAAAGCTTCTCACAATCTGTTAGGGCTAATCTAATACTTGCCTGGAGGGTTTTTCAGTGATGCAAAGTATTTTCTTCAGCTAAAGCTTTAGTTATTTAGCTGGATTCTAGAATTAGATGTCTTAAGAGAAATTTTATCCTCAGAAGAGGTCTAATTGAAAGTTTTCCATCAAAACAGTGTTCTCTAGAAGAAATATTGATTTTTCAACAAAGAACTGAATACACAGCACTCAAAATATTTTGATTTGGCATATGCTGTTAGATACGTCATGTCTCTATTTTTCAGTGGAGCCAGTTGCCCTGAAGTATCAAACCAAAGATTTCCAAATTTCTTGCACTGAGGTCACAGCACATTATGGGTGAGGTAGAGCCGTTAAGGAGTTTGGCCCTGAGAGAACACAGTCAAGACACATGAGACTACTTCTGGTGACTCATGACGGCAACAGTTCAAAATCAACTCTTTTGCTTTAAATTGAAATATTTTGTTTTTCACCACAAATGAAAAGTTTTCAGTGAAAAGCATCCTATTTTCCAAATCATTTTTGCCTCAGATCCATTCAAACAAATACTGCTGAAGAAACTGGATTTGCATAAACATATCCTAAGGCCAGTATCTGAACTGTAGTAGTGCCTGTTCTGTTAACTGATTTTGTTTATTTTTCCTGTGTGTTGGTTTGCATGATGAACACTGACCTCTGTGTTAAATAACAGCATTCCTTTATGATATACTTTTTATAGTGCATATAATCATAATCTTACCCTACACTCAAAAAACAATTTCTTGAAAAGTTGTTCAGCTCTTTTTGGTAATTTGAAGAGCCTCGAAGAATGCTGTCTGAACCTGAGGTGATTCTAAATTTGGGAATAGTCAGATATGAGACTTGCTTCTAGATTTACAATATTCATCTATGCTTTTATGTATCCAAGGAATTCTTCACAGGTAAACAATGTAACAATGTTTTGTTGCAGAAAAAAAGTGGGATGAGGACAAGGATGAAGGAAGTTTGTACTGCCGCAGGAAAACACAAGTGATATGGTGATGCAGTGATGATGTCTATGGTGATGACCACTGATATCAATAAGAAAATGCTCCTTGACTTCCGCAGGGTCAGATTCCACCCAATCTATTCAGTTTCCACTAACTATGTAGATCAAGGGGCAGGGGCAGGGGCAGGGGCAGGGGCGGGAAGGGAAGGGAAGGGAAGGGAAGGGAAGGGAAGGGAAGGGAAGGGAAGGGAAGGGAAGGGAAGGGAAGGGAAGGGAAGGGAAGGGAGAAAGAGAAGGAAAAGAGAAAAAAGAAAAATGAAAAAAGGGTTAAAAACATACTTCTATGTTTTGCTAAGAAGACATGAAAATATCTGTGAATTTAGCTCTTTCTTTGCTTAAATTCTTAAGTTGGAGACTCAAGCCTTGTCTATTTTGCATGAAAATGTATATAATTGGAGAATGAGCAGGCTTATGACCTTATATATATCCAGAAAGTGCTTTAAAATCTCCATATCAAAGCTGGAAAGGAAACTCAAAGATTACAATATATTCAAATCACAAGTCAAGCCACTCTGCATTCCAGAACAGTGGAAGAATTAGCACATGAAACTGGAGGACTGGTAGCCAACACTGTTAAGATGGATATCAAATAGATAGTGGTGCTTTGTGATTGGAAAACAGTGTATCTGTCTAGTTATCCGAGCAACTACATTCATACAATCCCAATAGTATACTGGACCCTAGAACAAAATTGAAAGAAAGAATAATAAGGTATGGACATAAATGAAAAATTATATAAGCAGCATATTTTTTATCTGACATAGAATGGGCCAGACTTACTTGCCATCCTTCTCTGATAAGAATGTTAATGTTTTAGGTAAAAGATGTGTAGTAGATCTAATCTCTTTGGACTTAAATAAAATACTGTTTATCATAATGCATTGAAAATCACCCCTAATACAAATCATTACGTATTAAACTGGTGAATATAAACATTAGTGTAAAAACTTGTAAAATGGGAAAGGAACAGGCTACAGGGATGACCATGGTTTGTGCTGAAAGAACTATTGAGTTGAAGCTTTGTCACCAGCAAAGTTGCGCAGAGATTGGTTTTGGAAGCAGTGCTATTTAATACTTTCATTAATGATCTTGGCACAAAAAAAGGAAGAGTGAAATAATGAAATTTGATGATGATGCAAAATTGGAAGCTGCTGTCATTTTGGAGAGCATCACTATGAATACCATACACAATGAAATGGATGCATTTGAAGACTTGAGCAATAGAAATGGGACTTAATGCAGAATGTTATGTATAAATCTGATTACCTGTGATAAGAGAAAAAAAAAAGTCAGATCAGAATAGATGCATGGAAAGGTTCAGGATGGAATGACAGTTATTGCTATGAAGTGGAATGGTAACTACATGAAAGAAATCATCACTTGCTTTACTTAGCTTAGCACAATGCAGTGTGAGGGGACTGCGCCCTCTAAGTTGATCAGAGTCAGTGTCCAGGAGGCAAAAAGAGCTATTTTAAACTAAGGGGCACTGTTGGCAAAAGAACAAATGGATTTAAATTGGCTGTGATAAATTTAAGCTGGAAATCATAAGAAAGTAAAAACTTATTTATGTCTTCTTTTGGGTCGGCTTGAACTGTAAACATCCAGAAAAGGCTTTTCTATTGATCTCAGATGTTAAAGAAAAAATAAATTGGGGCTTAGCTGTTCACGCAACATATTCTATTCTTATTGCTCAAGAACTTGTTGTCTAAAGCAGCTGCTATAAATACAGGAGTGCAGTTCAGTGTCATCAATTCAAGCAATGGGTGTTCCATTAAAATGAATAAAAGGACATCCCATGCTCTATTCTCATACATAAGCTAATTTTTCTTTTGTTTTTGGTAACTATATTTTGTAAAAGCTCTGAAACATACGTTGGCTGATGTCAAGAAAATGATGTCTCTTTGATGAGATCATATATGTTTTAAGATAATATTTCTAAGTCAAAAGAATTGTTGCTTTCATGAAAGAGTGGAGCAACCAGTTGTTGCATATCAGTTTCCGTTATCTTGAACTGGCATGATCTTGCAAAAATGTCATGGAACAAAATTTTAAAGAAGTGTTTCAGCCTTCAGGACCAGATTTTAATTTCTTTCGCTCCAACAGCACTGAGGACAAAAGTACCACCGACATACAAAGGTTGAACTAAATAGATGCTGTGATACTTCAGCCACAAACTGAAGAAACCAGTAGCTTTATTTCCATGCATGAAAAACCATAACACATGACGATCATTAGCAATATTACTGAAAAACTTTGCCACTTCCTATCACAACAGCTTTTGTCATTTTGACAGGAGGTTACAAGTCCAGTGTACATGTTAAATTTACACAGTGTGAATGATATGTTTGACAGTTCAGGTACGTTATTTAAAACAGTGATAAGAAATGACAGGATTGTCCAGAAACTGAGATGGAATTTTAAACAAGAATCATCTTAACCCATACTGTTGGGCTTGAACTACCAAGGGAATAGTAGTATTCTAGGCCTTACCTACACAAAAAGCTGTATTGTTTTAATCATATTAGTGTAAGTAAACAGTAACCATCTCATTTGCCCACAGATAGATTAGAGAGTTAAAAGAGTAGGACTTTCTGATTCTGGCAGATATTACTGAGACAGTTAGGGTGCAGTCCAGGCACAAAGTCTCATGGATCTGACAGATAAGCACCCTCCAGCAGTGGTGGAGTGATAAGCAGCTGGGGACAGGCTGAGGAAGTAACTCCTTCAACCAGTCCAAGTGGGCCCAAAGAACACTTTGGTCTATAGCCTTTGCATATGAACAGACATGCAGCTGTACGTTAAAAGTACAGCTGCAGCTGTTATTGCCCCCAGCCATCTGGGGGCAATCTCTCCGACAGGTTTCAGCTTGAGGTATTACAATAACCAGATAGGATTTGCTTCATCTTAACAAGCTGAGCTTAAAAGCAGGGAAGAGGGGGAGGGAGCTCAAGAGCTGATTCATGAAATCAAGAGATGTCCCCATCTCATCCAGCAAAGGGATGGGGAAGAGGGAGGAACAGTAGCAACCTTAGCCATTTGGTCTAAATATATAACTGCAGGTCTAGAAGAGCCCCGTATTTAAAGCATGCTATGGTAGCATAAGCAATGTTCAAAAGAGACCTCTGTAGAATGAATACTGTACCACACTGGCCTTTCCTGGAAGTTCAGGAGACTATGTTGGCATTTATTTTTTTCTCTTTTTGTTAGTGTAGGGGTAAACTGACCTAGTCTAGACAAGGTCCTGAGCAACCTGCTTTTGTTGGACATGCTTTGGAGCAGGAGGTTGGACTAGATGACCTCCAAGGGACCCTTCCAACCTAAATTATTCTATGATTCTGAATATCAGATTGTTTTTCCAAGCTTTGTTTTTCCAAAGGTCCTATGCTAGGACCTTTTCCCCAACACTGAGTACAGATACATACTAGTTTGAATACTAATATTTGTATATGCCAAACAAGGTGTTGTACAAATGTCAGTATTATAATTTTAAAAAATCATTCTGCTAGCTCAGATAGTTATATTTGTACAAATGCTAAGTATATCAGTTGTTCCACAAACTTTCTGAGGCTTTCTTGAAAATTCCAACCTTCAGTTCTTACTATTCTTTCTCTAATTTGCATCTAACTTGCTGACACCAAGATGTTCCCCAGCCGTAGCATAGTTGCTGACTGCGTATTATCAGTAAAGAATGGGAGGAAACTAAAAGGTAAGTTTAGCTGTGACTAAAGACAAATCTTTGCAATTAATTGCTCTGCTTACTGAGAATTACACTTGGTAAATAATTCTTTCTAAAGCCAATAGTTTGTTACTCAGACCCCCATTAGTGCATATAAACAGCTCTATGCATTTGTCAGAGCCCTGTTGGCCATTACTTACTCGTCTACAAGTCACTGCTTGAGAATCATTGCTCTAAAATTACTCAGTTTCTCTCTCAACAAAATCTGCCTTATGGCAAAACAGAATTAATTACTTTACGTGTTTCACCCCTAAACTATACTAATTCTGATTTTCTTTTTCTGATGCTGCCTATAGGTCAGTTGGTTCAAGATAATTTCCCAAACTGGCCCAATAAATGTTAAGTGATTTATCTTAAGTCCTCCAGAAACAACTTATAGAATGCCACAAGTTTTTCTTCTCCATAGCAGCTCAGAATTTTATACCATGACACTGGAATACAAATAGATAATGATATAAATCAGACCATATTATGATAAAATGAATGTTTTGCGGGAATAAACTGAAATTGTGGCCATGATGATGCAGTTTGATTTACCACTCAACAAGCAGTACTGAGCTGTGAAACTAAGACAGTGCAGATAAGTCGGAGGCTATATGCTATAAAGAGGTTCACAGATAGAAACTTTAGGAAGCAAGGAAGTGGCTTGCACATTAACTAGACATCCTGAAGTATATTTATGCATTTTAAAATACCCTTCAAAACATGTTTTAATTTGGACATTTTTATGATCATGTGTCTTCTCTCAGCAATTAAAAGTATTTTTGTTGATCACGGCTAACTTTTGAGACTCTTGTAAAATTTATCTAAATTAGGAAGAGACTAAATTTTAATCAGAATAGTGAGCCACAATTTTTCTTCAGTGTAGAAGTTGAAACATTTTATCCTAATTTAAGTGATTGTCATTAACACTTGCAGAGAGGCCAGACCACAATAAAATACTGAGCATGCTGTACTTGTTTTTTGCTGTCATACTATCAGTGCCTGCATACGGGATGTTGTGTCTTCATTGCAGCCTAACTCTGAGGTAGGAGATCTGCTCTGTGCAGAGTATTCACCTAGGATGTGGTAGCTGTGCTTGCACGCTGCCCGGCTCAGAGCCTGTGCCCACCCCAGCTCCTCAGGTGAGTCCTGGCTGACAAGAAGGAGCCACGCTTCGTGGTCCCCGTAAAGAATTGCAGACAGGTCACGGAGCATGTGCTAGACTTATAACTAATATCCTTGGCTCAGCAGTTCTCATAGCTCAGCTTCAGCCCACTGCAGTCATGTCCAGTCAATCCCCTGATCAGCACAGCTTCTGAACAGTGTTAATCATGCAGCTCAACTCAGGGAGCTTTGCTTACTTGGGCCCAATGGTTTGTTGACTATGTTTGTTATCAACATTTGTCCGGGTGGCTACATACTAATATATGATTTCCCTGACAGGCATTCTTCTTGCTCCTATACTGAAGACTGGAAATGGTAGAAGCTGAACAGAGAATAGAGCTATCTGAAGGCTGATCATTTGTGATCATGGGATGAAGCACGAGGATATGGCAGGAAAGGACGGTCCTGAGGACTTACAAAGAATCAGTTGATTGCTGTCATTGGTCACAGCTGTAAATATTCACTGCAGGAATTCAGACGTAGCAAAAAAAAAAAAAGAGAGAGATTGAGAGAGAGAGAGGAGAGGAGAGACAAGCCAGCCTGTGGTTTGCCATTACCTCACAGCGCGGTTGCTTACTTGTGATGTGGCGTGGCAGGGGGCATTGCCAGATGAACTCGAGGGAATGTGGCTGCAGGGGTTGAAGACGGCTAACTTTCCAGCTCTCAGCCCTACTCCTTTCCTGGAAGGGCCCACACCCACAGCATGGCTGGCAGCACAGAGTTGGTCCCATGCATGTCCCTGCAGCTGAGGGCCCTCGCTTGTGAGCTTTGCCAGTTCATACTGGGGTGATTTAAATGATTACTGCTCCATCTGTCTGCCCTGCTCTGTGAAGGTCTGATCCTGAACTGCAATCATTCAAAGCTTAGTGCTACATAGACTAGTATCTACCTGAATCCACATGGAATTGCAGTGGCTCCGGGCTCTGGATCTGTGGGTGCTATGGCCAAAACTGACAGGAACCATGAATCAGAGCCCTCGACTGCTCTAGGGCAACATGCATTGGATTAACTTAATCCTACCTCCATAGGAAGTTTTTAAGCTAACTTGCTACACATATGAAATGGGTGCGCTAGAGACAAGCATTCCGTTTTGAGGATTCTAGTGTGAGGGTGGAAAAAAAAGGGAATGTGAGCTGCGATGTCTTAAACACCAGAAGGTGTTTCCTAAATGCACAGGAAACAAATCTGTAAGGTGTGCTACTGTTTGAACTTGATGCTAATTAATACCCAAAGTTATGACTCAGAAGGAGTTAAATCCCAGATGAAGTCACAGCTGCTGATAGCAGTCATGGCCTTTATTAGTTAACAGGCTGGGAATAAACTTCTGTAAGTGGAGTTTAGCCAAGATCAACTACATAATGATGAAAATAACTTGCCCATTTCTACTCTGACTGACAGGTCACAATCAAAAATGCATTAATTCATAGCTGCTAAGGGAGGTATTTTTTCTGGTGAAAGCGAGTCCTATGGGAAAGAAGATTAACTGACCGCAGGAGTCTTGTTAAATATCATCAGAATTTGCTCCCACATTATTTCTTTTTCTTTCTTTCTTTCTTTCTTTTTTTTTTTTTTTTTTTTTTTTTTTTTTTGCTTTCAGGCTCTTTGGATCTATTAAAATGTCCTTGCTAAATGTGGGCCACTTTTTGAGCAGTCACTATTGAATATTGTAGACAGAACCATTCTTTAACCCAAGAATCTAAGAAGTTTAACAATACATTCCCAAGATAATCAGGAAATAATTGCAGTGAACTCTATTCCCCATCACCTTTTAAATTGAAAGTACGGTAGCACAGGACATGATGTTCTTATTTGGGAAAAGTTATGCTAAAAATGCTGTCTTTCTATAATGGCAGATTTCTTATTTGTGATTATGTCATTGTGAGGCCTGTGTTTAAACACTGACTTCTTGATGACTAATTGCTCTTAATGAGCACACAGTCTAGATATTAAAAATGTATTTTCTAGTTTCTAGTCAGGGAGCAAAGTAAACAATACCTGTGAACAAAACTTTGCAGTATTTCCCAATGGAATTAGCAGATAAGGTTAAACAGCTGTTAAGCTTTTGATTTTTGATAGGTAAAAGGGAGAGAGTGTTTGTTTAGCAGTCTGAAGCTGAAATGACAGCTGTGGTCATTGACAGAGAAAAAGAAAGCAGTCTTGAATTTCAAGTCTAACCACTGTTGTATCCAAATGCTTATGGTTTGTCTGCCTTAAATCTCAGTAGTGAATTAACTTTTTCAGTGCCTATCTACACTCAGCTGATATGAAAAAAGGGGAAAGTACAGCTTTACGGGGCCAGATCCATTCTCATTTTCCCTTTCCTCCAAATATTCCTAGACAGCTAGCAGGCTGATTCATTTTAGGGCTGAAGGCTGTCTGTTATCTTCTTTCTAAAAGGTGATATTGCAATAGGCTCACAAGCTTGGAAGGCATGATAGCTCCTAAAACTTAGGCTATTTCACAGAAAAAATAATTTTGCATAGCAGCTCAGAAAAATTCTGTTCTGGGATTCTTTATGTGAGTAAGAATGTCCTGTCTTACCTTAATTCATTTTTCAGTGAACAACATCAGTAGCATATTTACTGGGAATGAGAGGGACCTGTGGCATCAACCTGATGTAGCTATTCTGCCTTATTTTCACATACTGCTGTATTCTAAAGTGACCTTAATGTGTAGAGATGCCCTCAGGCTATACTGCCTGCTGCTCAGTGAGGGTAATGGCACATGAATAGCTTATTGTTACATAAGTTACTGTGTGAATTTATAGTAAATCAACTACACTGTGAAAATTGCTTATGGCAAACTCTTACCTGTCATTATACAAGAGAGAGCTTAACTCTCTTTTAGTTAGGGGGTATGTTACCTTGGATTACTGTGCAAGAGCATGTGCAGGGGAAACTACTACAGGGCAGCTTTTGTCCAGAATATTCACCCCTAGTTTGCCTCAGGATAACCCTCAGTGAGCTCATAATCTCAATGATCATTGCACTGGGAGCCCCTTCAGTCATAGATCCACCCTTACTCAAAAATAAGGAATTACAAATCTGATAATTCACTGCAATACAAAAGTGTAATGCACATACAGAAGCTGTAATGGCATTTATACCTACCAAAGGGAGAGCGAATACTACCACATCAAAATGGCTCTGCTTTGTGTTCAGGCTGTAAGGGGATGAACTTTTCTTTCGGCAGTAAAATCAGATTAAAAAAGAGACTCTTCCCTCCTTCTTTTGCCTTTCGGTTGTTCCTGCTCCATGTCGGCCTTTCAGTTTTGCAGGTACAATTGCTTATGGGCTGCAGGTTAAAATAGGTCAACTAACTGACCCAGGTTAAAAATAAATTGGTAAACCCAGTTATTTTTAACACCACTCAGTTAATAGCATGACCCTACAAACAGCTGCACTGACACAGGTAAAGTAGAAGCAGAAGAGTGGGAACAAGGAGGCAGGAGCTGCTTAAGTATTGGACTTTTCTCTTGCTTTGTCCTGATCAAAATGTCCACAAAAGGTACAACATGATAGAGGGCCAGATCTCCTGCAGTATGTCGCAATTACGGATAAAGGAATGCACAGCCCAACAATAGTGTGCAGACAGATGGGAAAATATTTTATCCTGATAAATGTTTATTAAAACTCCTGCTGAGTTCTTCCACTAACTGTAAACCAGCCAGTTTAAAAATAGGTGAAAAAGGAAGCTGAAGGTCTGAAGAAATACAAGGCTTCTAAAGGATGCCGAGAACACACTATGCCTACTTGATCTATCAATAACAAACAGTCTCAGGCGGAAAAGAAGCTGGTAACAATGATTCTCCTAAGAAAATAACTAAAAAGTTGGCTATGCAAAAGCTTCTGTTATTTAGGGAAACGGAACCATAACTTTAAAAAGTTAGAAATGTAGTGGTCATTGCTATAGTGGATTCAGAAGACCTGCACAGGAACGCAGTCCCACTGTGTTGCAGTTACTGCAAAAGTATAAGAGATGTTTTCCTGGCAGTTTCCTATCTGTGGCCTTGCACCTACAGTTTGTTCCTGGGCTGGCCCCTGGGCAGGAGCCAGTCAGAGAACTGGGGTATGCTGAAAATGATGTACAACAAGAAGAAATGGGAGAAAAAGCGTGAGGAAAACAGTGAAGGGAACACACAGCTACACTGATCTGCTACTAAGTGTGTCCATCAGCACGATTGAGTCTTTTTAGATGAAACAATGTAAGATATAAAAAATGAATACTTTTAATAAACCACTAGTCCTTTCTAGCCATCTACAGAGTATCAGAAGTAGTTCTGACATTATACCATTTTCATTCTTAATGTATCCCCAAAAGACCTCCTGCCTGAGAAGTCTTCTATCCAGATTCCTCACCAAGTCCCAGCCTTTATGTGCCGTAATTGTTCTGCCCAAGATAAGCAATTATCATGCACATACTCTGGGTGCCCTCTGCACTTGTTTCACAAAAGATAAGAGGCTGATGGAGCCCCAGCAAGACCAGCCCTGGCTGTGACTCTGGTCTGTTGGCCAAGATGGTGCTTGTCACACACGGAGGGTTTGTGTGAATGCGAGCCCTTGTTGCTGAACGGCTACCAAAGGAATGGATACCACTCCACAAAGAAGCCTCTGTTCTTGTTTCCCACTTAAGCATCTGAAAAAAATAATTTCAAGACTGTTATTTTTTTCTTATAAATTTCAGTCTGAAGACACATGAGATTCAAGTCCTCACTCCCTGACACAATACAACACTGTAAGTCATTGCACTCTGGCCTCACAAACGTATTAACTGTTCCTTCTCAAAAGCACAGCTGGCCACAGACCATGCAAGGGAAGACTGTGATGCTAGTTAGCATTTAATGTTAATGTCAGAGACTTACTAAGATTAAACTTTCCTCTAAAAAGCCTTTTAAACTTTCCACTGCATTTACCAGTTACAGTATTTCAAATGTTTCTTTTTTTTTTTTTTTTTTTTTTTTTTTGGCTAAACTTGCACAGCTGTATGTGTCAAATTTGTTTGTTTTGAACATTAAATTGGATGAAGCATGACTTCAGTGCAGCTGAAACTCCTACTATGTAAAAAACGCCTGCAAGCTATTAGTGCCACACATGCCTACAGCAGATCTGCAAGTGGGATTTCATCGTCTGTTAGTTAGCTCACAGATGAAGCAAGATACAAGGATCTGAAGGAAAATATACAGCTGCAGTAAGTTAAACTTTGTTCAAAAAATTACTGAACCTCTTCCAGGAGGTCTCATTCACAGATAAAAAGACGTGAAGTGTGTATACTTTATATTCATAACTGTAAAACTTTCTTTTCTACTGCAAGAGATCCTTTGCCCAAAAAGGATTAGGTGTGCTTATATTACAGCAGCGCTCAGCGACACAAATCCAAATCAGAACTTCTCTGTGGCTAGTGCTGCACTAACCCATATGAAGACGTGTTTCAAGAGCTAACAATAAACATATTTCATAAGCAGCATTCTACAGCTTTTTAGCGAGCTGCCTAGAAATGATGTTGATATAACAGGAACTCCATGTGGACATTAGAACACTGCTGATACTGCAATAGGAAAAAAGCCCTCAAATCTAAATTCCAGGGTTAATTTCAATACCCTGGAAACAGGCTATGTTGATAGGGTGTCAGAAAAGGAAGGGAAATGTTCCAACATAATAGGAAAGACCTCTGCACTTCCTGAGCTCCCAATTTTCTTTCTCTCCTTTGGTATGAAAGGCAGCACTGGGAGGTGAGTCGTGCTGAGGAGTCAGGAGGAACAAGCACGGATCGTGCTGAGGGAGCCAGGACCAAAATGAAGCTGGAAATGAGCATGTGGGCATGGCTTCTGCTGCTTATTTTTACAGCAGCTGTATTTGCTTAAGTAGATTGTGAGTCAGTCCCTGCATTTTTTTGATTCCCATTTTTACTTTATGACTTTACGGTTAGTCCTGCAGTTTGTCTTAAAGCACTTCTCAAAAATCCTTCTCGATTCCTGAGTGATTTAGAAGTCCTCTGTGCGCTACGGTTTTGCTTTTAGTTGTTTGTCTCATGTGAAGATTCTAATGGAATAACCTTAAAATTGTCTGAGAGTGAAACTGGTATAAGATGGGCTTCGGAATGACTTCTTCCTTGGCTTATCTCCTTTTGCAGGGAGCCCACTGATCTGCAGCTGTGAATCTGTACTCTAACACTTTGCAAACTACAGGCCAAAGCAGTTGCAAGGCATGCTGCAGTTTGTCTGTTGGCTTTCTATTCTCCCTAGAGTATGAGGGCTTCATAATAACTCGCTTTCTACATATTTTAAAAAGTATTGTTTATAAAACATCTTAGAAAGAAGTGCAATTCAAATTTGCTTGTGGGGTTTCCATGGAAAGGTCTGATGCATTAAAAATAAAAATAAACCCCAGCTCCCTGTGTTTTCTCTTTTTGCCAAATTAGTGGATTCTGTTGCAGTACATCTGTGCCTCAGTTAAAATGAAGAAAGAGTTAAAGCAGCAATTAAAAAAATGGTTAAACGGTTTTGGAGAGAAGAAAGGGTGTTCCCTATAAGGCATTACCTGTTCATATGCAGTTTTGAACCTTTCCTGAGGTACATATTTCAGAAATAATCATGCAGTTACTTGGGCTGTTTTTATGACAGCAGAGATCTTTCCTGCTGCTAGTTTATTATTTTTTCCGTACATTGTTTCAGTCTCTCCTGGGTTGCAGTTCAGTAAAAGGGAAGCAATACAGCTTATTTGGTGATAATATTCTTCTTATCTCAAAACACTACTTACAACCTCCAGTGTTTTCCTTTAGGAAGACAAATACGCTGTAGTCGGAGTGTCAGTTACACCTTTAAGACAAATGAAACCCCAGAAAAAAACCAGGATGCAGTGGGCTTGATTCACCACTGTTATGTTCATTTAACTACTTGCAATCCTGGAATCAGCAATGCTTTGGTTCAGCAGAGTTACTGAAACACAGCTAGGATAATGCAGTCCTGGAGTGAGGCCCTATTTGCCTCACATTTTTGTCTGTTTACCTCTTAGTGTCTGTCTCTCTGCTCGGTTTCCATGGGGGCTGTCACTTTTCTGTCTGTTAAAAACAAGCTGGTCCATCAAATCATATCTCTAACATTGAAGTACTCTCATAGCTACTAGAAGTGATATCCGTTTCATACTCTCCTTTCCCTGCTAGTTGCTGTGATTAAAAAAAAAAGTATTTTTTTCTCTGTTCCTCTGCACCTGGGAGATGGGAGAAATGCCATATTTACAACCACAGCTGTTTCTTTGTGGAAATATTAATGCTGCACAATGATAGTGGTTTCTTACTGGGTACTCTTATACAAGCATGCTTTTCTTTCTGTTTCCTTTAATTTAAAATTAAAACTGACTGAGTGTTAGAATTAAGAGGAGAGCAATTGAGTGGTATGTTTATTCCTTTTCATCTTCATCTTTTCTTTCTCTTTGCAAACTGTAGAAAGCTTTCCCCAGCTCCATAGTAATGTTGTGACACTCTGCATTTTTTCTGGAAGACTCCTACAGCATGTATTTGTACCCTATCGCTCTCAGCCACTTTTCGTCTTTGGACTGTAAAAGAAATAAATCAAGCAATTCCCATAAAAATGCAATTAAGATGGAAAGTATATGAATATGGAAAATGTGACAGAGAGGACAATGTGTTTTTCAGTATTTTGTAACTGGCCATGAACACTTGCCAAAGCCCAAACTGGCAGATTGCTTGACTTGGTGCCACCAAAGTAAAACCACATTTTGGCCTGACTTCCACAGACTGGAATACACAAGTGTATAAAAAATTATTAGCACTATACAAAAGTTCACCTGCTTCTAAAGATTATAGATTCAAATGTCTAGCCTCCAAAGAATAATAATTATTCTGATTCTATTATGACATGTGGACCGCTTCAGTCAGTCATGTTTCAATTATGACACTCACTCAGGAGAGTAAATGGCTCTAGCAAAGAAACATTTCTCCAGATTAAACCACTTACTCTGCTGAATCAGCATTTCACTGACCTGTCAAATTCAGTAAGAGCAGTTAACAAGTACCAGCATTTTCTCTCTTCGTCATGTCAGCTTAAATTTCTGAGGATGGGAGCCCACTCATAATATGGGTACAGACTCTGTGCAAAACATTACTGAGAATAGTCCAAAGTTTGTGGCATTTTGCCATTCTTTTTTTAAAGAAGGCTCTCGGGAATGTGTTACTTCATGATTCTTGACATTTCCTCTATTTAAAAAGTATTGTTTGCCCACTGCCAGCAAGAAGCTGTATATATACAAACATTGCCCTTTCATAGAATTTTCAATAGGAAAGTCCTTATTCCTGACTTTAGTGAAATACTGTGTCTGATTTAATGCAATTTAATTAGTAAATGTATTCTCTAGAAAGCCATGGTAGGAGCAGCTGAGTCCTACTTTTGTGCTTAGACCATGAACTAATTTACATCTTGAGTCCAAAAAAAATATATCTTGCCTGCTAAAGTAACTGCACATGTTTTGGGTGCTCTGGAGCTTCGTAAGAAGGTAAAAGACTTAAAACTCTATGCTCCATTCCAGTGAACTCCCAAAAGAGAGATAAACCTCAACTACAACATATGGAATATGTACACTTTGGCTCTGAAGGGAAAGCTAGTGCAGGTAGTCACATGCAAGATCAGTGGAAGCTGGCCTGTTTGACATATGCTGTCTGTTAGGATGCAAAGGCTTTTTTGAACTTCAGCAGATTTTATTCTTACCTTCTGCTTAGAATTAGCTAGCTATCACACCTTCCTGCAGCCTTTTAAGGTATCTGCTACCCAAGATTGGCAGACTTGACTGTTGAAGGAGTTCCTTTCTGAGTTTTTTTTTTTTTTTCCAATTTTGGTATTTTTTTATTTCCTTAAAATTAACTGATTTGAAAATGCAAAGATGTGCAAGGAGATAGCAATGATCATAATTTCAAAGTCAGGCACTCTGGTTATTATATGTTGAAATATAGCTGGCCTCTAAACCTCTCCAAATTTGGGGCTATTGATAGCTGATTCTGACATAAAACCTGAAGCTGGCACAATAGGCCCACTGCTATCTTGCAAAGCAGTGCTAGTTTCCCCTATTTAGTAGATAATAGAATAAAATCTCTGGAAACTTTTAAAAAGGGATATAAGCACCGTCAATTGCTCTAACTGTGGAGTAGTAGTCCCTAGGAGTACGCTCTTTAGAGTATCTCCAATAGACATTGCTATTGCAAAATATTGCTGTGTTGGTTAAAGACCATACAGCTCTGAGCGAGACAGGAAATTCCAGTGCTTTCCAATTCAATGCCAGGAGATCATGTGCCCCAAATGCCATAAAACATCACAAATATATAAAGAACAGGAACTAAGGACGATTCAGTCTAAATGCATAGCACTAACAACAGCTAACTGAAAAGAGTATCTTCAGTATCCTCAGGTTTTTAGCTGGAAACACAGCAGAACAAAAATTAACATAGCATTTAACACAAGGTCCACTTTTTCTCACTTATTTCAGGCAAGCTAATGCTTGCATTTTACTGCCACTTCTACAAGACTGGTTACTGAAGCGTGAAGTAAAGGAAAACATTTTCAAACATCTTTACTCCACATTTCATGCTCTGCTTGACAACCGTGAAATGTTGGTGAGCCGGAATTTACATACAGATCAATAAAACAGCTTTGTGGTTTAAAGCTGATTAGAAAAAACTAAGCGCAAAGCGCAGACGTGTGAACATGAAACAGCTGTGGATGAATCTTGGTCATTTGGGGTTCAGGATTCCCCAGTATATTGTGTCTGCAGAAGCCTTCTAAGAAGTGTAGGACTTGCATAAAAGTGTGGGAGTAAGTAGACCTAAATTGTCCTCCTTTGGGGATACTCAGGGACAGGAGAGGCTGTGAGGAGTCTTGCCCATATACCTTACCGCTTCTGAAGAGCCATCTATAGCCTTGGCTCTAGACTGAAGGAAGCATAGCAACTATATGAGTCTAAAAATGCTATCAGTTGTAAAACTCCCCTAGGGAGAGAAGGTGCTCGAGCACACAGCACTAACCTTCCTCTCTCTGATATAAAGCTGCCACCCAGGCGATGAGAGGAACAGAGACTGGGCCTTGTAATAACGCCTTTCCTTTGAGCTTCTGGAGACAGGCTACTACTACCACTGCTCTCAGGGAAGTGACACACTGACTTATGCATAAAGAAGCACTTCTTGAGGAAATACATCCTTGTATCCTTGTATTAGCTTCTGGGCTTTCCTTGCCTATTTTTCTTAGGCTCCTCTGCAAAAAGAGCCATCAGGAGATCAAGGATTTACAAGTAGGTGTTACATCTGTAGGCAACAGCAACACTCAGGGAAAACAGAATGTGCCTGCTAAATTGGGAATCTACAAAAAAGAAAAATAAAGCTAAAGGAAACAGGCTGAGCTGCAAGGTACTATTCACCTGGCAAGAACAAAGCACTCAAAAATCACCCCTGCTGTCTGCTTTGGCCATTATTTGCTTATTGCTGTAGCTACGTTTAGTGTTACATTTGTCATTGTTGCTACAAAATAATGATCTGTGATTCTTACATAACACCATTCACATGGAAATTGAATTTCTTTCATTCTCAGATGGCTTAAACCAGAGTTTAAATCCTGGGCTCCTAACTCTTGCACTAATATTGAATGTGTGCATGGTGAGGATGTTACTGGACTCAAAACCTTAAAAGGTTTAAAAGGACACTTTGTGTCCAGTAATATAGAAACAGGCAATGAGTCTTCCTGGGAAGGACAGATACCACTAACTGCTTGGAGTTCTCTTGAACAAGTGTACTGCTCAAAATAATGTTTTTCATTAACTTTATGACCTGTTCTTTGAAATCATAGCTGTATTAGTAGTCTAGCTGCCACAAGGTCTTGCCTATATCACTGGTTTTGGAGGATGGGATGGACATACCAATAGATCACTAATTCAGATTTATGTTCTGAAAGTATAAAAATGCTTAAAATAAAAAATTCCGTGACAAAAACTCTTTATGTTCTTTTCAAGCGATTTGCAAGTGAAATGTGAAAGCAGGTAAAGCATACTGTTTTGAAGTTGTTCAGGTATTTTTTTTTTCTTTTATTCCTCTGATATGAATCTGCACTGCCAAAGGCAGTAAGTTGTGAGCCATGGAGATGGTAGATGCTAAGCCTCTGTAGGACTGTAAAACTGGACTTTGAGCCCTGCTCTCCACATGTCTGTGCCAGGTCTGGATGACATGCCACTGCGCAACTCTGGTAGGTGTTGCCTACCTCACAAAACCATTGTAATCCACAGGACTCTCTAAAGACAAACATTCATCTGTGGTAAACCGTGCCTTAATAATAACTACAAATAAATGTCTCTGATGCTGACTCTCCTAATTTCCCAGCATACCTGCCCTCTCTTTTCTGTTTTTTAAAATAATTTCTCCTGACCTACCTGCTGCTCATATACCACTATGCCTATACTTCCCTCTCTTGAAAAGAACTGCTCTTCTCCCGACCAGTTTATCTTCCTAGTAGCCATATGCTTCCTACTAAAGCGTCTCTTGTAGCCAGTAGAGTCTTGGAAAAATAAGTCATTTGGAGGGACACTAGGCAGGTAAAGAACATCCACTCTCCCCTTCTTCTTCGCCTTCATGTCTACACAACCTGCTAACTAAAACACAAGAGCAGTAGCCATGTTTACCTAACAAAGAACATATAAGGAGCCATTTCTAGGCTTACCAAAAGACACCCCATGCATTGTGACAACCCTGTCTCTGACATAATTCTAGGTGTGATAAACTGGAAAATAACCAAGCGGCAGGGGGAGGTGATAAACATTGGTGGCAGCGGCTCAGGACTCGTATAACTGTGTAGCAGTATTCCAGGAGCTTGTTCTCCCATCAGGGAACAACAGGACATGTCATTCTCTACCTCCTCTTCCTTCTTTCTAGCACAATTAAGATACATATATATGTGTGTGTGTGTATGTGTATATATGTACTTCCTCCCCCCACAAGTCCACTCTCTCTTTTTATCTTCTCTGCACATATGTCTGTTGCTGTTTTCTTTCTTTTCTTTTCAATGACAAATTATGGCAGCTGATATCAAAGCTGAATGTTAATAAGGATATACTAAGTACAGCTTCAGGCATCTATTTTACTGGTAACAGCCAGTATGTACTTTTTCAGCTAGTGCACTAGTGAGGTAACTTAAATACCCGTAGGGATTTGAGTATCAGTGGTCAGACTCATGCTGCAGGTTAACAAGCTGCCTTGTACAGCTAGACTCTTATAACAAAGTCCATAGATTGAATTCTATTTGATATATCTACAAATTATCTATACAGAAGCAGAGGAACTGCCAGGATGGATAAAACAGTAAATCCAGTGTCCTTTTACTCATTACAACCAAGTGTCAGTTGCTTCTAAGAAGGGTGCGGGAAATGTCACAGCAGAGAACTACACGATAACTGCAGCTGCTACCACTTCTAAACTGATGCTGGAATGAACTGGAACTGGTTTGTCAGTAGAACTTGAGGTGCAGCGATATGCAGAATTTGGGTATAGCAATCTCAGATGTACTTGAAGGAAAGACAAGAACTTTCATTAACTTACTATTTCTCTATATTGCAGAACAGGCTGAGAAATTTCCCCAGAGGATGAAGATGAACTGAGAAATATTTCTACCTTCTTTCTTGAAGGTAGAAATGCCTTTCTTGAACTATTTAAATATGAGGTACTTCTTTTCTTGCTTCTCTTTGAGCCCGGTCCAGATCTTACCAAGATCGCTGGAAAGAATGGGAAGACTCCCACAGATTTAACTGATAGTTGGATTAGCTTCTAACTCTGCTTCAAAAATGGTTGATGTTTTACTTCAAATATCAGAAAAGCACAGGCAAAGGGAAGTGCATGATGTTTTTTTCTCTCCATTGCATACTTCTGAATATTCATTTTTAATTAGCAGGATTTCCAAACGCTGTGATCTGCTGAGACCAGCCAATAGAAATTTTGCACAAATACAGTTGTCCACACTGCACTTCATGGAAAGACTCTTACTGTCCTTAAGATTGGACCAGATCATACCATGGGATGAAATGAGAACAGACCCGGTAGTTCAAATACTACTTTGGACTCACTAGACCGACATTCTGTTCCAAGCTCTACTTCTACTGCGATCTTGAACAAGTACTTTCAGAGCTCTGTGTCTCAGTTACCTATATATAACATATGTATGCTCTTCTGCTTATTAAATTAATGAGCTGTTTGAGGCAAGGTGTGTCCCTTCATATACACAGGTACAGATACAGCTTCTAGTACAATGTATTCCTGATCTCAGTTTTATATGCTGCTATGCTGTAAACAGTAGTTATGCAGAACAAAAGCTGTCAGAATATGGTTTTGGTTGCAGCTGCATGTTACCTGCTTTTCTTTGCAAAACTTTTACAGTAAAGTCAAGGTTTTTGACCGGTTACAGGTGAGCTCTGATCATATCAGTTATTCCTTGTTCACAGACTTTTGTAGACAGGTCCAGATCAGATAAATCTACAAACTCAGGTGTTTATCAATAATTTGTCCAAATTTAGCAACACTGTTTAGATCAAAAAACACTAGGAACTCTGGTGGGAACAAGTTCTTCAAAACATTTCCAGTAGTTGCCAGTTCAAGTGTAACAAAAGTGTAACATGAGCGTAACAAAGAATGTTCTACCTTAAATAGGTGTATTTAATAGTAATAGTAACAACTATTACTAAGTATAACTATTAATAAGTAACTTACTAATAATAGTAAGTTTAGGATTTCCCATAGAGAGAAAAGTGTGCATATCTATGTACTTCTTTGTGCTCAATGTGTTTGATTCTTTCCTGATACACATGAGATTTACATGCATAGTTCTGCTGATTTCATTGGAGCCAGCGCTGATTTACATCAGTGTAAAAGAGAACTGTTTCAAGCTCTGTGTGTTTATATAGATGCAAGTCAGCTAAACCACAAAAGCTGACTACACACAATGGTTGTTTAAATTATCTGGCCAGTTCTGTGGTGGCCTGTTTTGCTTTCTGTAAGATCTGCTGCCTGCCTGTCACAATGAGAGTTTGTCTTGAATGGCCGTGTGTGATTTAGGGTATGCGTTGCTGCCTGTGCTTACTTGTTCTGGGGACTCTAGCTAGAGTGTGCGACAGTGGGCCTTAGCTATATCCTTAAGCAGGATACCAATTCATATGCAAGTGTCTTTTCAAGTCATTTGGGGAGCCTTTGAAGAAGAAGTCGGCAACAGGGATATGTAAAACCACTGACTAATGCTGTTTCACTGTGGTGGTCTTTTGTGGCCTTTTCTCCTTCTTGGCAGGGAGTTCTCTAAAAGGAAGGTGTCTGTATGCAGATTTCTGGCAAATAAATATATAGATTTTGGGTTTCCTTCAACTCTGTTTACCTGCTTTAACAGTGTGGGAGGCCACTCTGATGATGTGCAAGGCACTGTTCATCAGAAAGAGAGCCCTGATCTGGTCAGAGAATGGCTCCATGAGGAATCCTTCTACAAATGTATGTGTAGGCTTGTTTGTTGTTGTTTGTCTTTATTTTTTTCTGTCTCTTCGAACTTCCTTGTTTCAGGAAATTTGATGTCTTCAGGTAACACCTCCATTTTGTTAGTCTGATTGGGAATAACAATGAAGCATATTACTCTCAGGGAATTCTTCCCAGATTGTATCCTGACAATGGTGTGTGCCAATAGGGGATATTGGGAATTCAGACGGGTATGAATAATTTGGTGCAGAAGAGCTCATGCTTGTGCACCTTATGATTAGTGACCTCAAATGAGAATGTCCTATCAGGCTGATATATGCCAGACATGCATGTATTCAGCAGCCTTTTTCTTTACATTACTTAGTCAACACCATAGTGAATGCAGATTAGCGTTGTGCCCAAATTCATGTATTGTTAGCTAGCGAGTGGCAAAGCCATAAGTATAACCCTGGCCCTGTGATTTAATTATTAGAATATGCTTTGTTTCATGGGCATCCTAACCCATCTGGAACTGGCAGCTACTGGAAATTTGCTGAAGAACTTGTTCCCACAAGCGTTCCTACTGTTTTTGGATCTAAATAGTGTTGCTAAATTTGGACAAATTATTGATAAGCATCTGAGTTTGTAGATTTATCTGATCTGGACCTGTGAACCTGCTGAGTAAGTGGCACCTCTGCTGAGTTTTCATTGTAAAAAAGAAATAGATCAGCAGATTTCCAGCCATAAAAAGAGATAATATATTATGTTACAGCCAGTCTGCAGAGAAAGATTTTGCTGTTCATTTCAGAATGAAATGATGAGGAGACATCATTTCATCTTTTTCCCATAACTCTACGACGTTTTGCATGCACTACATTTTATTTCCATGAATTCTCATAGTCAGTGCTATAAATATTGTATTTTAATGTAAACGAACACCATTCACATTAGGTAGTTGACCAGGGCACTTTAATAGGAGAGGCTAGAAGAGTTTAGCTTGTGTTGCCTAGGAAAAGGAAGACTGGAAGGACTTGTGCTTGCTTTCTATAAATATGTTGGGGGTAAATACCATGAGGGGAGATCTATTTGAGCCAAAGGAACAGGTAGAAATGATATTGACAAGAATAAATTTAGCCTGGAAATTAGAAGCAGTTTCCAAGCATCTGTGTAGTGAGGTTCTGGGCCAGCTTTCCAGCAAGTGGATGCTGAATGCATAACTATGTCTAGGACAACCCAGTCAGTTTATAGAAAATGATTGCCTGTGCTGTTGCCCGCAGTAGAAGGAAACAATGCATGCTGTCTCCATTGAACTGTTGGGGACATTAATCTCCTCACCACAACCATCGTCGCAAGTTGGAATAACTGGAAACTTGCTTGAAGAAATAGTTAGCTGGGACAGGGAAAGCTGCCTGTGGGTTTTACCTAGTCAGGCCTTCTGACTGAAACACTGGCTGTGGAATGAACCAGAAATGATAGAAATAAATCTTATGTCAGAATGGTGCACACCTGGGTAGCAAACTCAAGCAAGCACACCTGGGTAGCAAGCAGGACTTGGCTAGGCTACTATTGGACATTTTTCCCTCTCAGGAAGAAATATGTACAAGTTTTTATTTTTCAGTTAGCTGAACTGATCTCTCAAAGTAAATTTATTCAGCTAGCACTTCATTATGCATCTTTCCTGGCATTTCTTTTGAGGAAAAAAAAATTGGAAGTGGAGCTGCCTGACATGACACCTACCTGAAATACCTACAAGTAATGACACTGAAGCATAGCTATCTGATTCACTAAACCCACAAAATAAACAACCAGAGGCAAGATTAATAAACAAGTGTGTCATCATTCAGAAGAAATATCAAAGAATCTAATTTTAATTTTCATTCATAAAACAATGCTTCTAACACTATAATGGATCCAAATCATATTAGTCACCATTTATAATCTGAGCAGCCTCTTTAGGGATTAATAAAATATATTTTGAACATGCTTGAATCTCCTCCCTCTCCAGAAGAACAGTAGCTATGGGAGTGTTGAGTAGCCAACCTAGCTGTCCTCAGCAATGACCCCCTTGTCAAAATGACAGATCATGGGAGGGAAAGAAAGCCACTGACAGATGTGGGGAAGGGTGGTCTACCCAGTGAACAGTGTGGCAGAAAAAAGTAGTCGTCACCTGTCCCTGTTAGCAGGAGATAGTCTCTGAGAAAACAATCTTGATTTCATGATGTTTTACCAGAAAAAGCCTGAGGGAAAACATATTTCAACTCCCAGATGGCTCTAGCTTTTAGCTTTCGAGTATGGGAAAAGCTTGCAGGTTTCCTAAAGTTTGGGCCCAACTGTCTGAATTTGAGTTTTGGTCCATCGTTACTAAGCAGTTCAGATTGACTAGGAACCGTGTAATTTCTCACACGGCCTTCCACAGATGTCACTGTACCTGCTTTTTCTGTGTGTGCTAATAGACCTCATGCTCTGCAAACAAGTCTTCCCGGTGTGTAAAAGGTCACATTCCAGGGATCCGGCATTTCCTGTTTTCATTTGCAACAGCTATTTTCCCCTCACAGGTCCATGCGAATTCCTTCGGCCTTTGCCAGTGGGCTCTCGGAGGTGCAAATTCTTCAGGCTCTTGCCAGGATATTTAGTAATTAATTCACATCAAACCACATACCAGCAACTCCAGTAATTTAACAAGTGGAGTGTATGTGAAAATCAGCCAATGAGGACTTTCGTGTAACTGCCTATAGCCAGGACAAACCATTGAAATTATTTAGAAGTGAACTTGAACCAAGCTCACAGAGGTGGACACCCCAAATTCTGGACATGCAACTGAGCCCGTATTAGAGATACTCAGCTTGGTCATAGATCCAGTCTAAATTACACAGATACTCAGCTCCTAAAATTTGGGAAGCCCGTGTCTGAGTTTCTTGTTAAATTTGGAGCTGCAAACTGCAGCTCAGTGTTTTCAAAAGCCAATGCTAGTGGTTCAGCCACAAAGGTTTGGAACAAAACTGACCGTGTACTTAAGTGCTTGTTTCATCTAGTGTTTGCCTACCTATCCATTGTGAAACTATGCTACAATTTGACTCAAAATTAGCGTTTTTAAGATAGATATTCTCACAGGCCAGCAAGTGGCTGAAAGTAGGTGTTTGACAGCTGTAAGCCTTTTCTGGGGAGCTCATATAAGCACTTTTCCCACTGCTTGTGGCTTGTGAGCATTCATTCCACTATTGACTATTAAAAGCAAGAAAGGAAAGATGGTGCAGGGTTTTGTGGGCTCAGCACTGGATCACTCATGCTCCTGCTCCACAACAAACTTCTTCATGAATCTGACAAGTTATTTAGATTGTGAGAGTATGCCTATGCCATCTTTTGACAGAGATGCAGAGGACTCTCTGAGAGCAGACTCACTATCTGTCTAAACAGTGCAATCGCAGAGCATAGCTGGCAGCTACCTTTGAGAGCAATGAGACCCTGCTTGCTCAAGCATGGTGGGTATTCTAGCACACCTCTGCACAGCCCTCGACGAGCTGTCCCAGAGACAGCCGTGTATGTGAGAGGTGCCATGCCATGCCATGCTTATAGTCACTTTTAAGTCTACTGTTAAACAGCAGCATAGATGTACTCTTTGTGTTTCAACTCTTCATCTGTAAAGTGCAGATATGAGGACATCTGTTTTTTCACAATAAATACGGAAGATAAATGGGAAGCACTTTAATACTAGGCTAAGGTGGTCCATACAAGCACCATAAAGATGCTGTGATATGGAGTCATTCGTGTTGTACTCTTTCTGTTCCCTGGCTAAATAGTAGGTAACTATGCTAATATGAATGCTAATATGAATGCTAATATGAACCTTTCAGGATTGATAAACTTTTCCATGGTTATCAACTGAACATTCATAGAGAAATAAAATAAACTGACAAATAGTAGATCAGATCCATTATTTTCTTTTTTCACTATTCTGCAGATTGTTTCACAGATATGCCACAGACTCCTCATCCAGATTATGCTCTGCAAATCATGACCTTAAACAGTTTTATAAACCAAATGATACTCTGTCCAGTTCCCACCTCTTGGTCATAGTATCAGTGAGAGCAGCTTAGAGGCTATTCTAATCTTTGCCACGTGCCAGAAGTCCCTGAAGAGCTGGAAAGCAAAAAGACATATGCCACATGCTTCAGCTTTTTTTTCCAAATAGCCTGGATGGATTCTCTCTATCCCTACCATTAAATAGTCACCCTTTCTAATTAAACCTGGATGTACTCGTTTTGTACCAGCGTAATCAGGTGTAAAAGGAGTTAAGCAAACAGAATACTACCTTAACAGCTATGTGGCTCTTTTTGATATTAAACTATGTTTTAAATAACTATGACTTACATGTTGGCTATTTCAGGGAAAATATTTGAAAGGCTATATCACAGCAGGGACTAAATTTCTTTCCACAGCAGTCTGTTCTCTGCCTCCAAGTTAACCATCTGTGTATGCTTGAATAGCAAGTATAAATATGAGGGAAAGACCCTCAGACAGTAACGTTTGTCATACCACAGTGATGAAACCTTGTTGTTTCACTTCATCCTTGGCCTTTAGCAGAAATAAGTGTCTAGCAAATCATTCTGGCCTCCGGAAGTTTTGCCTCTGTTTGGTTTCTGAAAATTGGTACAAGCATTCTTTCCTTTTTCTTGTCATCATTGTGCCATCCTATATGCAGACAAACAGAATTTTAATAACATTTCCTTCTGAATGCAGAAAAGACTTTTTTTTAAGGAGAAAAGATAAATATGCTACCTGACATAAACATTTAAGGGAATATTAATTAAAGTTATTCAAACTTTATTCAGCTACTCTGAATTGCTCTCCCAGCATCCTTCCATTTATCATAGGTTGAATCAATTCCTCTAAATGGAATCCAAGTCAGATGCTCTAAAGGAAATGGAGAGAATATCCTGTCATAGGACAAACCCTGCTCTGTTGACATTTATTTGAGTAGTCAAAATTTCACCGTTAGTACATGAGAGTAGGAAAAGAAAGGAATAGAAGTTGTGATATTTTGTTCAGTTTCAACAATGGTCTATCACCTCAGGTTAAACTGTAAGCATTGAGAAAACCAATGTTCAAAAAAGTAACAGAATTAATTTCTGCATTATTCCTAAAATCAGAAAGCTCTCCTTTACCTGTCTAAAACATATTCAATAAATATCACATAAAAATTAGGAGTTCTTTGAAAAAAACACCAAAATTATTCTCAAAGGTCAAAAATTTTTCTTAGACTGATTTCAGAGGACAATTAAAGAGTGCAAGAAACACAAACTGCTACAATATGCTGGTTTTGTAGATCTCTAGACTTGTCTTTTATTGTCTTCGCTATTCTTAATTTTAAGACTTCAAGAACATCAATTGAACCAACATGAAATAAACTCTCTCTCTTAAATTTATGATAGGAAGAATTGCAAGGAGGTGAATAGGATTAAATATACACATTCTGAAAATTCAGAATAAACAAACAGTTAAGGACAATGCATATCCCCACTATTCTAAACCTGTGAAATGAATACAATTCTTACTTAATCACTTCATTGCTTGACGCAAGAGACACCTCATTTGGAAATTAACTCATCGTTCTCACTCTACATTAGCACCATATTATGTTCCAGATCCTGTTACATAACCTTTGGGAACAAATAGTCTTTGCCTGTTTGTGAGTGTCTGTGAGGCTGAGAGGGAACTGAGAGGAGACAGAAGACAGAAGAAATTGAATTAGATTTCTTTTCCAGTGCAGACACTACTGCAGAGAAGGAAGGCAGGGGATAAAAAGTTCAGATCAAGCAAGATAACAGTTAAATCTCTGGTGATTAGGCTAAATTGGGACAAATATTATTTTAGAAAAAAAAAAATACAGAAAATCCCCCCTGTGCAATATGTTTTGTAGCTTGGATCTGAACCCCTAATATGCAAATCTCCTCATATATGAGGCTACCAGAAACATAGAGAGTAAAAGGTTTTCCAAATGTGAAATACAGTTTAGGCCTTAAAGATAATGAAAACATTAATTTTCCTTCACTGATGTTTCCTGTTGCCTACACTAATCTTTTAGGAATACATAGCAGCTGGAGCTGCTAATGAGGTTATACTGCAAAGAAGCTACCCAGCAAGAACCAGAAGGCCTTTCCTTCAGGTTGAGCACGAGTAGCTTGTTAGCAAGACATATTAGCTTGTCTGTCTGTGACGTTTGGATATGCTAGGCACTACGCTCTACTGCTTTTCTCAACTGACTAAGCAAGAGACCACACATCTACTCAATCAGCAGAGCATTTGCTTAAAACAGTAGCGCTTCACCTTGGCTGCACAGCTACAGCTACAGACTAGCTTGTGAGGCAGTCCAGGTGGAAATCTGTTCCTAATTGCGCAGTGATGTGGCTGGGAGTAGCACCCTCTGAACTGGCTTTCATTCCTCAGGAAAGCCAAATAAGTTAACCTAATGCATGGACTCAGTCAGTATAGTTAAACTTTGATGCACACTTCTGTGTGCAAATTTTATTTCTTCCAGTTTCAGAGAAGAAGGCTTATTTGATTCACCTTAACTGAACAAAGAACACTTTCATGCTGTTTATCTCTTATTATCCAGTGCTTCAGATCTTTAATCTTCAGGAAAGAAGCCCAGATTTTAAGACAGCCTCTTGAAAATTACAAGCTCCATTTATTTCCTGTGGAAGACGAACTACAGAACTCAGAAGGGACAGATTCACGCTTACATGTTGCATGAAGTAACTTAAGATCCAGAAAACACTAAACATAAGTGAGAGAGAGGACTGAGGCAGTGAGGCAGCTGCTCTGACTAGTGTCTTAGGACTCAAGGAAGAGAACACAGAAAAGGAAACTATAATAAGATGTTCCCATCCTGCATAAATGTTGGCTCCTACACATCCCCAAAGAAATCTTAGTTTTCTGCTTACCTCTTCCTTGCTCTGCAGATGACCTCACCAAAGACCATTTTTCACCAGAAGGGACTGCTGTGTGAGTTGGGAAGAAGCAGCTGAAATGATGATGCTTCAGAGTCTTCAGAGAAATGTCCCATCTCTAGACACAGGCCTGGACTACTCACACCTCTGGGAATCAGAAAGAAATACACGAGAAAAGTCATCCATTACTTTCTCAGCAAGTGATTACCTACCAAATGCCATTTTGCAAAAGTAGAAAAAAATCGAAAAAGTGCCAAAGTAAATCCCTTTTTCTAAAGCAGGACCATTCACTGTCTGTTCAACAGACTCCTGGCAACAATGGACTACTTCTAATGGATTTGTGAAAAATCACTAAGAAAGAAAGAAAGGCTCTTGTCAGTATGTTTAATTTGAACAGGTACACATCAATACAATTAACACAATATTGATTAATTTTATATTCATGACAGACAATAGAATATATATACAATATATTTACATCTATATCGCATATAGATGTAACATATGTATACGGCTATTACTTTCAATCTTAATGCAAGCTAAATAATGGTTTTGTCTGTGAATATGTAATAATCTGCCAGGTATGTGACATTCTCCCAAGTTCATGTTACAGGCAGCGCAATGCACAGGGTTTCTACCCATGACTGAAAAACTAAATGACTTGAGAGTACTTAGAAACTCTTAGCTATTCCATTTAGATGGAGAGAACAGAAGTTCTGTGGTGCATGGGAGTTGGAAGTGTAGCCAGTTAAGGCCGTGATTATCACAGGTTCGCAGGTATTTATCAGGATGTTAGTCTTCTTCACATCATACTTCTCAACTTCCAGACAAGCCCTTTTCTAATCTCCCTTTCAAACAAAGCCAAGAAAAAAACAACACTAACAAAAACAAAACAGAAAAATCAAGTAGCTGGGACACTTCCAGTGTATTATAGTTGTAAATATTTTTAACCTCTCCTCTTTATCAAGATTTCTTCATCCACCTTCTCCATCTTGTAGAGGAACCTCACTGAACAGGCCATTGTAAGGTCATTTGTTAGTAATGGCAAGGAAGTGAACTTACTAGAACACTCTTTACTATTGAGGAGTAATGTCATGTTCTTGATGTGGGGACAAGGTCTACTAATACCTTTTTTTTTTCCCTAACATCATTGCCTTAGCCTTAGTCTTGCAGTGATGGCTAAACTACCAAGATCTTAGCTTCTGCTCCATGCTCACTTTTCATGTTTGTGTGTGTTTTTTTTTAATTTAGTAGCCTGAGGTATAGTTGTTTAATTAACTCCAATGTCTAAGCCTCAAAAGACTGACCTTGCATCTTGAAACATTATGATATAATGTTTTCAGCAAAACGATGCATAACTTCAGATTTTACTAATATTCCCTAAAAAGCTCAGGATTCCTCCTGCTTATTAGAAGATTCTTTGTAGTGAGGCAAATTACAGTCTTTTAAATGAATTCAGTCTATGTAAATAGCATATTGGTAAAGGACAATATTAAAATCGGCTCAGCATAGTAGGAAACCACCACTGTTAACATGAAAAGTAGTAATTTATGTTCTGTCCATAAAATGGTGACATTTTCATAGCAGATAATTCTTTACTGGGGAAGGAGAAGCTGATAATATTTAGTATGCATCAGAGCCTCAGTAGGCATAGTTAACCCATCAGCCTCTGAGGAATGGCGATGAATAACCTCAGCTGAAGATTTAGCTTTATTTATTGAGTGCCAAGAGTGTGCTGGGCTGTGTCCGAAACCTAGAACAGTAGTATGCAAAAAAGCAAACCCAGAAAAGGCAGGCAACCCTGGGAAATCCAGGCAGAGAGATAACTTTAGAGTTTTTTCATTCCATTCTTTCCTACAGTTACCAAGAATGAATAAATTTCCAATAGGCATTATAGAAGAACTTAGGTTTAGGATGATAAAGCAATTTCTTAATAAACGAAGATTGAGAAGATCCTCTGGAAAGATGAAGGTATAAGCAATTTACTTTTAAACACAGCTTAGGTCACTTCAGTAGAATTATATCACCTTATCAGTTTTGATTTATCTCGGATTTGTTTAATATACCTACAGCAATATCATGTACATTCCATCATCTACCAAAGGAATATTCAAAAGCTCTCAGTAAAATGCAGTGCGTCATGCAGGTATTTTGCTGTACATGCAGCTTGCCCATTACTCACTGACAATTATTTTATATGAGATACAAGCAACGTAAAATATTTTGCCTAAACACCGTACAGAGGCCATGGGGCATACTTCAGAGAGAATACTTTCTGCCAGATAAGAATACCTTTATGACAGGAGAGGGAGGTACTTACTGGGCCCTGGGCAGAAAATCATGAGAACAAAAGACCAGCTAAAAATAGGCCCCTTCTCAACAGGTGAACTTTACTAATCAATCATGCTTCCCTCCCCCAGCACACACACATGCACATATATATACAAGAAAAATTACATGTCCTATAGAAATTCCTTAGTTAGCCATGATATAATGACATCCCAGACACTTCTAAATAAGTCTAAAGAAAAATATTTGGGTATGTGAATGAGAGAGGGAAATTTCCTTATATTCTTCCACTCATAAGCTAAATCCTTGTGAGCCACAAATGCTTGTTCATCTTTCAAGTCATATAATTTAAACACAAACGTAGATTAAGGAAACCATTTTCTGATTCATCCGCTGGATATAAGAACTGATGACTCCATGCACATTCACCTGGGCTTTCTGTCAGGGCCACACCTTCAGGAACAAGCCTGACAGACACAAGGAGCGAGAGATGAAAGCAATCTTCATTTAGTTGGCTAACTATCTGAAACAGCAGAACCTCTGATCTCAGGATCTGAGTCATAACTCAAAATGTGAGAAATAGCAAGGAAGAAAAAAGAAATCCCTCGCTGTTTTCTAGCATCTTCCATCTGCATCAGCAATTCTTTATATGAATATTACACACGGAAAGCAGTCTGGGAGAATTCCAGGTCCAACAACTTGTTCAAACCTCTTAAGGCCTCTCTTCTTCAGAAAATGGGGCAATGTTTGAACTGTATTGGATGGAATCACATAAACCAACACTATGTTCAACATAACTCATGTTCAGTAGAGACAGGAAGAAGCAATGTTAACACCAGGAAAGGTGTGGTATTTACATTATCTGACTTTACACGTTTCGCTCAAGTGTCTAAGAAGCATATGCTCTGTAGCTGGTGAGTGGGGAAAGGTAATCTTCTACCTGAATTCCTTTGAATCACTTTATAGAGACTTCATGGACTACAGAAGGCGTCTAGCCTAGTTCAGCAACCTGATTTAGATGACTGGAGCAACAGTCATTCATCTTTTTCATCACCTGATCATCAAGCACTCTAATTGTACTTGCGTTTTGGGGTTTTTTTTTTTTAGTGAAGTAGTTTTGTTTTTTTTAGTGACGGTATCTTGTGGCAAGAGATACTCGGAGCAACTTCTATACCTCTTGTGCACAAGATCTCTACACTGACTGAAAATAAATCAAATCAAGTAGCTTACTGAGAATAGTTAAGCCAGCTCTTCAGGAAATTGCCTATCATGGGTTCAGTGGCTGTACAAAAGACACACAGAGTGACCATACTGGCATTTTCCTAGCCAAGATATCAGAGCAAGCAGACAGCCATTTTATCCTGCAATAGCAGCAGGAATATCACCCTTTGAAACTAGCCTACTGTCACAGAAACTCTTTGTGCTTCAAGCATCTTCCCCTGGGAACGGATTGCGGACATCTCCACCCAGGGCATTCAGTTCATAGTGAGTCTGCCTCCCCGGCTAGCCCTTATTAAACTGTCAGTATATATGTTCCTCAAAGAGTTATTGGGGCTTTCCTCACAGTCCTCCAAGCACACTGCTTCCAGAAGGCTCACAGTGCTCCACCCCACCTCACTAGTGGGATGACATCACGCATAGAGTCAAGGTCTGAAGTGATGTCATCCTGTGAGCACTGCCAGGCTAATCTGAGGTGCAGTTTGCAGCTCAGATTCAGCTATTTCAAGGTATTTTGCTCCTTTGGAAGCAGGTATGTTAAGATCCCACATAATAAAGTCTATCAGGAGAGACAAGTAATACAAGATTTCTAATGAACTTTTTCAGGATGACAAAATTGCCACAGGAAATAAGATGACAAAAACCAGAAAAAGTACAATTTGACACAAATTCTAGCTCAGTAGGATACAGTACACCTTGGTTACCATAAAGGTTACACTGGAATTAATCTTGGAAAGATTAATAACTTGCAGCTTAAATGGGAGGATAATAACTCAGTCATCATCTTTAAATGACTGGCTAGCAGTGAAAGGATGCCTTAGCAAGCTGTATTCCAACATCTTCTACCATCTTTACTGTAAAGTTTGTAGCTACTGATAGAAGGCTGTGACTGCTTACATAAGGGAGGACACCTGCCTTACCAGTTCATAATCACAGCGACTGTGCCAGACAGACTCAAAGCACAGTAAGAATTTTTTCACCCTACAGTGAGAATTGAATGGCCCAGTGGTTTAGGGTGCAGAACTGGCAGCTAAGATTTTATGGGGTTTTGTCTCAGCTCAGCCTTTGAATGGCATAATACACTTTTTGCCTGATATATTAATCCTTCTGTGACTAAATATGTTAGCATTTAAATAGGTTTGATACTGTAGGACTGATCCTGAGGCCTAATTACTTCGTATTTATAAAGCACTTCAAAGTTTTCACATGGGAGACCTGATAAGATCTTCAATAGAGATACCTCAGTTTATATCAGTTGAGGAACTGGCTAATACATATTAACTTCTGTTTATCACCTGTCCTTTGAAAATTCATAGCTAATGACTCATGAATATCCAGAGCAGAATGCTAAGAAGGATCAGTACACAAGACATCTTCATCCGAGACAATATTGCAAACATAGAATAGATATTTTCCAGATCCTCAGATCAGAGGAACCAAGAGAGTTGTGCACCATCATCCAGTACTTTTATGCTGCTTTTAAGGAAGTGCAAAGAGGTAAAATCTTATTCATCAGCCTTGTAATGTCATCCCAATTGTCTTTATCTAAATTTGTGTTTACTTCTACCTTCCTTTAATCTGTTGCTAAGATTGCTCTAGATATATCAAAACCTTGGCTCATGTAGGTGTGATAATTTTTAGTAGGTTGACAGGGTAGTCAGGATATATTTAAATAAAACTAATGGAGAGGAGGATAATTTTTATTAGGTCAAATGAAAGGAATGTGCTTGGTTGCTTTGACAGCTCTGTTTTTTTGGTAGCCATTAGAAGAGAGAGCTGTAGTCAAAACAGGGAAGGGTAAAAGACTGGCAGAAAATTAGCCAAGCTTTCTTGCAACTTCAAAAAGCATCAATAAAAATGTAGTGAAAACAAGCTGGTGAGTGCAACATATGTTCTTTATTATCATACTACCTACTGTGTTATACAAAGGCTGAGGGTAACAGATAGGGACAGAGACTGAAGGAATTGTCCATGCTAGTGGGTCCAATCTCTCCTCTCACAGGCAGGGAGCAGCTGTTTAGCTCAGAAGGACTGCAGAACATCTACGCCACAGCCATTAATCCACTACAAGCTTCAAGACACTGCCCAGTGTCATCAAATACATGCAAGACTTAGATAAAAGGTTAAAAGCTGTAACTATGTTGTCCCAAAGCTGAAAATCAGGACACTGCCAAAGGCATAAATACTTTCAACAGCAAGCAGAAATTCTCAGAGGAAGGCAATAAATCTCCCAAATATCTGCCGTCAGTTTGCCTGGGGAGAGGCAGAGAAGGGTCAGGCCTTCCTTACTACTATCAAACAATCCTGGGCACATGGCAAGACATACTAATTTGGAGTATCATCACATTTTTTCTTTGAGGATCATCTCCGGTTCTGCAGAGGAAGACAAAAAAAATCATCAAGGAGCGGGAGGGACAAAATTTTTTTCTGGCTCCTGCAGAAGGCATGAAGATCTGTTGAATAAACAATGATCACATTTTCAACACATTTCCAGCAAACTGGATGTGCTAGACACAAATGCATTCAGTGCAGACTCAAGCTCATGCTTGAAATGCAGCGCAGATGGAATCAGTGTGAGAAAGGTCCTGAACTCCAGGCTCCTCTCTGTAACCTACTACATATGCATAATGTAGATCAGCTTTTGTTATTGAAAGATAGCTCATTTCTGAATTCCTCTCACTCCTGTGTGTTTTTCTACTTTTTAAATATGAACACTGGATTAAAATAGGCATTGTTTTGCACATCATATTTTTTTTAAATTGATTTTTGGCTAAAAGCAGCAAAATGTAAAGAAATCCAGCTGGCTTTTACATCATCATGTATTGCATATCCGGTTTACCTAGTGCATAAGAGGAGAAGATATCCATGTTTTGTTCCTGCTAAAACTGTTCCATATTGCTACAATTTTTTCATCATATGTCTCTGAACTTTGTTTCTAAACAGAATGTCATTTACTCCCTAAGTAAATACTTATCCTCATGATGACCCCAGCTTTCTTTTTCAATGGGGAGAATTCAAAGACCAGAGTTAATGTTCTGTTCAGGTATTGCTTAGAGAGCATTCATATAAAAGGCATGTTCTGTTCCACACATGCAAGTAATGAGTAATAACAAAGATTTCTAAAAGTAAGAGAAGCTGCTGGATACTTTTGAAGATCAGACTTTGTATTTCAGTATCTGTACAAATAAATTTAAGGATTCATTTTAAAACATCATCTTTTGAAAATTTAGTCAATGCCATAAATATTTTGTGCAAAAGGAAATATTCTCAATGCTGCTAGTAATGTATAGTGAATCACACTCACAGGCAGGTGTTCTTCCCCTGAGAAAGCTGCTTAATTTTTATTATGTCATTAGGTAAATCCTATTTTCAACTTCTCCAGGAGCATGAGAAGGGGGCATTGATACAATCTTTCATTGCTCGATTTCACGGCAGTTTTTTTCTACTTGATTTCTGTCTCATGCTTATGGTGGTGGAGGTGGGTGCCTCAGAGAATGACAGAGAGGCCTAGGAAAGATTATTTACTTCAGGCTGGGCACACAAAAAATGAGAAATAGACAATTACTGACCTTTTGTAAAATGTTTGGTGTATCTGTCTTGCATAGAAAAAACTTGTCTTAATGAGGGAGAGCAGCTCCTCAGACCTGATTTTCCCACATCCCACATGAATTTCCTTCTCACGAGTTATTCTTTATTTCAGGGAGTCCTTTCTCTCTCTCTCCCTTCCCCAAAAGATCTGTTTGTACTGAATAATCTCTCGTGGAACAGGCCTTGCTGAAGCTGTTTTGTTTCTGCCATTTTTTTAAAGAATGTGCACTTTCTTACAAAAAGGAAAATTCCTCACCAGCTTTATGCTCAAGTATTTTAGGAAAACATATTAAAATTCTCAGTGTAAAACATATATAGCATAAATTAATATTCATTGCAAATGCAGATGGGAAAACCACAAGATGTTATTTTCTTGTGTAAGGCATGTCCGTTATTAAATAAGGGACCAGAAGCGATACAGTGTATTAAATAGCCAATACTGAAGGAATAGAAAATACTTAGAATAAACAGCTTGTAAGTAACCCAGAAATAGAAAATTATTTGTCCAAATTATTTCACGAAGTCTTATGAGTAATCAAGATGGGAAGTGAAATCACAGCAGTTTTCTGAAGGATTTCAAAATAATAATAAAAAAGTAATGACTAATGCTACTATACATGTTTATTTGTAGGTTTCATTTTTACTTCTTCCAAATTAAAATAAAAACAAACAAAAAAGGCTTTGCACAGGCTATTTACATCTGGCAGAAACAGTAAATCACAAAATTTCAAGAGCCTATTATTCTGCTTTCCTCATTACTTTGCGTTCTCACTTCAGAATTTTGGAAAGCCAAATCCACAGCAAATTGTGCCTGAAATCAATTCATTGGCAGCATAGATTTTGAGTTTCCAAACATATCCTGCTGAAATTGCTGTTGATGAAATTAGCTTTTCTCAAACCCGGAGACCAATCTGTGCTTATGACTTGATCAGGCACCTGAGTTCCAGTCTATAATGGGAAGAGCAGCACTCTTTAGGCATTCTGTCATTGAAAATATCCAGCACTGTGGCATGACTCACTGCGAAACTTGTCTCTTCGTTCAGCTGTAAAATGTAGGAGGCCTTGTCTTCAGTGCACATCTGATTATAAACATTTAATTTTAAATCCATTTAAAAAAATTGGAATCAGACTCAGCTGCTTATTTGTCATACTGAAACATGAAAATTTCCATGTGGATTTCAGGTGGTGTCTGGTCTTGACCACATCTGGTGCCAGATTTATGCTTGCTAAAACGCAGGTGCAATTCAGTAAACGGACTAGACTCCTTTCAAGCCAGCTGTGGAACCTCCTCTACACAAAAAGTGTCTTCAGTCTCGTCTTAATGATTTTGGACATAAACTGTCTTGTATCACCACACAAATGATCATCTCCCCCACAGATCTTGTGTCTTGTCTCATTGCAGTGAATTTGCTTTGGACTCTTTTTCAGAACAGTGTGCTGCTATAAGGTCAGCATGGGTTTTGATGAACTACACCATTTCAGGTAGCTAATCCAATTTGCATTGTCTTAAGTTGACCTCTGTGGTTGCCTTAGTGCCTTCTCCTTGAGTAGATAGTCTCCTTTCATTTGAAACTTGGTAGAAACCCAAGGCTTACTGTTCCTGTGTCTGTAATGGCCCTGGCCCTGTGACCTTGCTACCTGTCTTTTCAGGTCTGCATGGTCTCACCAGGAGATCCAGGATCCCCTTGAACTACTGAGAGAGGTATAAGCTCAGTCACATCTTTCCAAAAGTCACTGGACTGCCTATGTCTTTTTATGGCTAAGTTAAACAAAAGGCAGAAGGGATAATCCCAGGACAGATGCTACTTCTGTGCCAAACCCAAGAAGCTGAGGCATCATTACAAAAATACTGAAGGGAAAAGCAAGCTGGCTCATCCTTCTCCCCATGCATGTGTGTTCAGTAAGGAGCTGGCCTGTGTTTCTGCCCAAGAGGCTGGCAGACGGTGCCGGCATATGAATAGTTTGGGTCCTACCCAGGCTGAGGCAAACATGTTTCTGGAAAGGACAAAGGCAACTAGGGGAACTAGTGAAGAGGAAATTTCACCGGGCTGCCAGAGTCAAAAGCATGCTTTACAGACAGCCATGGACATCACTGGAGACCCAGGCAGTGTTTAAGAGAGCTCTGCAAAAAGCACTTCATCCAGTTAATATAAATGCATTTACAGTGATCTGTCTTGTAGACCCTTGCTGGTGTGCCTCATTAGGGGATGTAGAAACAGCTTTTTTGAGTGCTAAGTTTATACCATTGCATTTGAAGGCCCTTGTTCCCTTTGCAGGCTTTGGCTTTTCTCCAGCTCAGTGTGGCTTTCAGGACAGAAGGTTAGGGAGGTTAAAAGTAACCTCTTCTATCTCAAAGTATTTCATCCTGTACTCTTACACCAAAAGAGAGCTACCACACCAGTTTCCCTATCCATATTAGGACTTTTTCCTCATAGTCAAATTTGGCTGTGAAATTTGTCCAAGAGTTTAATAGCTACTAAGGAGGAAACCAAGACAGCCAGAGCATCACATAAGACTAGGAAACCAGCATGAAACAAAACACAAACACAATGGTGTGTAGATACAGAGACTCAAATGAGTGCTTAGAAAAAGGAGCACGGGAGCATTCTTTCAGTTTAATTAAATGTATATAGCTACTAGGGAGGCAATTGATGTCCAACAGAAACTCCTCACGTAGGAGAGACCTGAACTTCATGTTACATACATAGCTGCCCCATCAAAGGAGATACTCTTTTTGGAATGCTTTGTATCATCTAGTTATTCCCTTGACTCAAAAAATGATGAGATGAAACTGAAAATGCTCCTTCCCTCCCAAAAAGCAAAAAGTCAAGGATCTCCTGATGTGACTACACAGAAACAGGAGGAATGATTCAGTAATAGACTCAATGTTCATGATCTGAGTCCTATTTGTTTCCCAAACAGAAATGCTTTGATTCATTCAAAAACATTTTCAGAGTTACTCTAATTTGAAATGATTAGCATCAGAATGGAAGAATGTATACATTATAATAAAAGCTGACGTGGCTTAAAAGTGAACAAAGGTGCTTAAAGCAAGCACAGTTGTGACTCACTACACCTCAGCAGAATTCAAAAATAAATAAAAAATTACTAACAAGTATATTTCTACATTAAATAAGTTGGCAAATGCAACCACCATTGCTTACAGCAAAGTCAAGAATACCAAGATTCCTTCTGGATGAAGTATTACTAACATAACAATGACTTTTAAGTAACTGTGATTTAAATGTTTTTCTCTAAGAAAGCAGACCCTTATAGACACTTTCTTCTATGTTTTATGTCTCACTTCTATTGCAAAATATGATATTTTAATGTTTAATTTGTTTTAAATACCTTTATACATTGAGTTACTTGTCCTGATATAAAATACTGAAGAAAAGAAACAACGGACTTTCACCTTGATGCCAGTGCCAGCTTTTTCCTAACTTAGCTAGCTACCTTAACTAACTACACTGAGGCTAAAATCACTATGTGTTTTCTCTGCTAATATTTTAGAAAGAGAAATAAAGCTTTTTTTCTTTTTCTAGCATGGAAGATGTCATTGTTCACACATCCACTAACTAACACATTTTAAAATTCCAACATAGACAAGGTTTTAACAAGTGCAAAGATGATCCAGTTTTGGCCTGCAGAATGCTCTCCTAGATTCCCATAAAGTTTTAACGGGAGTAGTTTAGTAAGTGTTACAGGACACACAGCCTTGTCTTTAGTACTACCTGAAGCTGTGTTTGCCTGGCAAATTGTGGAAATGTAGCATGGCATCCTATCTTTCTCAGTGAAAGGCAGAGTAACATTGACATCAATATAGAGTAATAAGCAAACATGTCTTTCTGGGACATGTACTCCAGTTACTTGTGTCCTGCTTTCATTGTTACTGTTTCCTACACTAACAAGCTTAAAGCTGACTCAGGTCTGCCCACCATGTCCATGTCCACTTACATTTTGCAGAGCACCTGAAGAAAGTGCTCATATATGTTAGTTAGCTTATGCTTCAATCTTAATTTAGGCAAAGTTATAGAGAGCTCATTGTCTCTCAACTCCCACAAATCTTTGAGTATTTTCAGAGATCCACAGAAGCTGACTAAGAATAGCAACTTAGAAATCAGTATGGAGTTCACAGATGCCGTTCAGCAATTTATATACACAAAATTTCACACTAGCATTGCACAAGGTTCAGCAGTCCAAAAACTGTAAAAGACTGACAAACAATTCCACAATGTGTTGGGAATACACTTTGTAATAAAGACAACACGAAACAGTAAACACAAAATAGCACAAACCCTAACTTTACACCAGCCATCTAATATCGTAACAGATGCAACGTTGCAACAGTCTTCCATAAGGCAGTTTAATTCTTTTAACGTAATTCAATGTTCTGGTTCTGCATGAGCATCTTCCTTCGTTATCATGGATGGAGAAGGAAATGAACTCAAAAAGTTTTAAAACAGGCTTGCTCATTACATTAACAGCTGATTTTTTCTCCTTCCTTTTTCATTCTCCCATCCCTCTTTCAGAGGAAAAACAATGAACTGGAATGGAGGAGAAGGTGTGCAACGTGGAAAAGGAGCTGTGGGGACTCCAGGAGTAAAAGGGTGACACGAGGCAGGGAGCAGAAGCCTGATGCCAGTCACCTACCATGCAGGCAATGGTTTGCCGCAAATCTCAGTCAAGGAAAATGTCCCCTGTCAAAGTGATAGACGAATTAAGCAGACAGCCAGCTCAGCTTCAGTTCTCTGCTCTGCCCTAGGCTTCCTTTATGACTTTGGGAAAGTCCTTCAGTCTTTCTTTAGTTCTTCAGTAGTAAAATACTTCCCTCTTTAACTGGAGTAATGCAAACATATACATTACCATCATATTTATGAATGATCTTGCTATGACCAGTGATAGTGAACATAAAATTACTTAGTTCATCATTTGCTGAGATCAATATGCGCAAACACTGCTGGTGTTTTGTGACAACCTCTCTTAGTGAAATATCTAATTTTGTTTAGGCTTCTTTCAAAAGCATCATTCAACACTTGGTAGAATGAATGGTGGCCTCCAACTGAACACACATATTGATAACTAAGAGTCATCTTGCACTGCTCTAGTAAATCCCTATGACAAAGTGGCTTTTTTTTCCTTACAAATAATGATCCTTATTTTGTAGCATTACAGAACACATGTATTCTTAATCTTTTACTGAAAAAAATATAGACTTAGATTTTATTTTACCATTTTCCTATCTGAAAAAGAGAAATTCCTACAGAGATCTCAATAGCAAGCTTGTATAATAATATATGCATAACAAATGCAGAGCTTATTTTTGGTAAACAATGACTCTGGTATCATACAGAAATGAGCATGAGACAGAATATGACAGGTTATTATTAAGTGTGTGTGCATAGTGTGAACTTCTTGTGCCGATAACCTGTTGTACCAAAATCCAGCTTTCAAAACAGATTATTGATTTGAATTCTTTCACAATGTCTGTATTTGTCAAACAAATTGTTCTGGTACTAATTCTATTTCTGTTGCTCTTACCACGAGGTGCACTGAGGATGTTATCTTCTTTTTTTCAGGAAATGAGCCAGCTTGACAGAAAGCATTACTCTGCTTATTTGTCTTGCTGAGGCCTCGACCATATGCAACTTAAAATCAGTGTGATTCTTCCCAGTTACTTTAGTAGTCTTCAGATTAGGTCTTAAATATTTTCTTGGCTGGCATCACCAAGTAACACTTGCCATTATAGCAGAGCTACAGAAGATGTTACGACTGCAGCTTAGGGAAGGTGCTCTGCCACATGTGCCTATGCCAGCTCTGGGTGTGATAGCATGAGTTCTGGAGGGATGGGGGGGGGGGGGGGGGGAAGGGCCTACCGTTTACCTACTTTCAGCACTTTTAAAAAATCTCTGCATGCTTTTCCATTAAGGGGGACAAGTTTCACCAGCTTACTTGATAGAAGCCAAACCTCCTTTTTTCCCAGCCAGGCTCATTTAAAATAGGTTTTACCTGGAGATACAGACATTCAAAGCTCCAGATCCTATTACCTGCCTTCTGAAATTTTATGCTACTCACAATCGTTCCTTAGCCACGCAGTCATCACAAGGTATCTGGGTGACTACACTCCACCCTATTTGCTGCCGTCCATGCTGGGTTTGATTTTACTGTGGTTGAGAAAGTCTCCTTAAAATAACAGTTCCTAGCTTTGCCTTTTCATATCCAAACTAATCATTAAGTAACCCAATAATGATCCCTGACGAAAACATGCATATGAGTAGCAAGGTGCCTGGAAAGCAGAAATCTTTCCACCTACATTTGACAGTTATCCAGAAGATGAGACCTCTAAAATTTAGACTTAAAGGCTCCTCAGAAGTCACTGCTAAAAGGCACCAATGTCTACTGTAATATTCATGGCACATATTATATAGTTTTCCAGAATCTAAAATTTAGATTGCAAACACACATAATTGTATTGATGGGTGAACTGTACTGGTGAGTAAATCCTAATGAGTGGAGTATATTACAAGAACCAGAGTATGCAGGAAAGCTTCACTGAGCTGGTGCCACTGAACTTGTGATAAAGATAGTTTTTGTTTATGCCAGAGGTGTCTTTTTAAGAATATACTAGACAGATTTGAAATATTTAGGCTCTCTCTCTAGTGGGCAATACCAGTTTTCCGTGCAGCACTAGGATGGCAGTAGTCAGTGGGAAGGTAGCCCTGTGCCAGGGCAGACAGCAGGATGGGCAGAGAGGGCTGAGCTGCATGAAAGTGGTCTGGCAGCAGTACCTAAAAAGGGAGGAGTGAAGAAAAGAGAAGGCAAGGGGAAAGATGCCTGTCAGATTCTTTATGTAGCTTTCTATAGTATCCCACATGAAATCACGAAGGAAGTTCTTGACTGAGTAGCAACCTCTGTACCCTACAAGTCTCATTTAACCTCATACACTTGTAACGCACTCACTGCTGCAGGCATCAGCGGCTCCAGAAGAATCTAGCAACTGTGTATGAGATTTCTAGGTTTGGGTTCAAGAAAGCTTATCATTGCCATCAATCCTAAGAGTCAAATAAAATTTGTCTTTTAAAACAACATATAAAAAATTAGAACAGATACTCTAACAGGACACCATTTAGCGTGATCTATTTGCATCTATTCCTCAATCTCAGGTCATGCTTTTGTAATCCTTTTGCCGCCTAGCCATTGCTTCAGGCGTAACGAATAAAAACTGCATGACAAATACAAGAGGAGATTCTGTTCTAAAAAAATCCTTCCCTTGTAATCAGCTACTAGAGAACCCACTTGAGAAGTCTGGAAAATACCTGGGCAGTCAGCCCACATTAATCTCTGCCATCCTGATGTATACTGCTCTCTGGCCCAAAGTAGCTGGTTTGAAACCAATTTAGGGGCTTACATCAGCTGCAGTTATGCCTTTGATGCTCTTAGAGGCCTGAGGACACTCATGTCTCTCATAAAAAGAAAGAAAATCAGGGCTATTTCACTGGGTGACAAATTAATAGCTTCTATTCTCAAGAATGTTCCTCAAGAAACCTACTTCTGAGCGTGTTCACAACTCCACCAATTACTGAGATGGATGCAATTTTCTATTACCGAAAGGAAAACTGAGTAAAATAGAGGCCCATTTGTATGACAGACTCTTTAAAAACAGAAACAAGCAATTCATCAAGGAAATCCTGTCCTGAGCGCTGCCCTATCCCTCTCTGATTCCAGACACGTGCAATCTCCTAGGGTCAGAGGTGGAGATCTAGTGTGAGCCCATCTCCAGTCAGCACGCCCCATTACTAAGTGAGAAAACAGAAATGGAGGACTCCAAATTAATGGCTATTAAACAGCAATTAGGAATTAACAACGGCAGGTTTTAGATCAGAGATAAAACTGCCTCCAGAGAAAATCCTCCTCTTAATTCCCAAAGGTCCTAAATTCCCAAAGCATGTGTAAAATTAATTCTATACGATTTCCCACAAAACATTTCTCCCTCACCTAGTTTCTACAGATAATTCCAAGAGGTACCTAATATGTGCTAACACAATCCCTCTTGGATCTCCAAGAAAAGATACAAACTTTATTTCTGAAAGTTCCTATATGAAGTTCATATTTTTACAGTTTCATTCCTGGCATATATTATTTAAACTGTTCAAAATGAAAAAGAAATATTTTCAAATACATCTGAAGAGAAATACATTCATTTCGCTTCTCTTACAAATAATGTTTGTATTAATACTTTTTTTTGTGACTGCAAATTATTTGGGACAAGGGTTTAATGGTATGCTGGTCTTCCCTGGGAAAATCACTGTGAAGTTCCATACGTATGGGCTACTGCAACAGAAACAGTAATTAACATCACATGCTATTATTGAGCAAGATACTGCAACATGCCTATTCAAATTCACATAAGCTGCTTTCAAGATTGAATGAAATGAATGAAAATAAATCTGTGAGTAAGTGCAATCTATAGCTCATCTCCAGAACTATTTTGCAAAGTTCCAGGAAATTTCATAGGTGTTGACAAGGCAACATATAACCTTTAGCAGCAAACTATGCTGCTCCCACTGACTTGAATGAGATTTGAATGAGGCTGTATCTCTACCATTTTTAGTCCTGTCATCCTAAACTTGGATATGAATAGAGTAATTCGGCCTATGATTAAATGGCCATGTTACTTAGAATTAAGCTAAAGGACCGTATCTCTGCAACAATTTGCAATTATGATGCATGTATGTGTTTCTCTGTTTGTGAAACTTTGTAATCGCATCTAGAATTCTTCTGCCTACAGATGGTAGAAAAATTTGCTCGAGAGAAAAGATGAGACTAAATGATTTTGCTATATATTTTATCATATTTCCTTTTATTTGTTGACATACTCCAGTTTCATTATTCTGTGTCATCAGAATCCAGTGTATTGTTATGATTAAGGAGATTCCTGGCAACTGTGGTTTTTTTGGCACAATTCATCTATGGAACATTTGCACCACCTCTAAACTCAAATATAAGGGTTAAAGGAATTCTCAAGGTTTTAAAAAACTTTTAATCTAATGGTAACTACATTATTAGATAATTTGATATGGCCAGGGATTAATGAGATCAAGTTGGCTTTAGAAGACTTTGAATCAGGGAAAGCAGCACAGAGAGTGATAGCAGACTTCCTAGAGGAGCTGAATGAATAGGATAGAGACAACACAGCCCTTCTTAGGAATAAGGAATTGCTGCAGCAGGTTGGTCCATTAGTCCAGCATCATATGTCTGACAGATGAAATCCTCAAATGCCCCAGAGAAGATACAGGAATTCTTGTAAGGACAGTTATGGAATAAGTTGTCCTTAAACATAGTTTCTTCCTTAGTGCTATTTAATGGCTATTTCATGACATGAGGCACTATTTAATTTTATCTGATATAATTATGGATTGAGTTTACTCTCTTTCCTACAAATTAGCACTTCACAGCATTATACATTTTGATTCTACATATTAATGCCATACATTTATACTAACATTGCTGTTGATGCACTGGCAAACACACATTTAGCTTTATCCCCTCAAGCGAAAAGGAAGCTAACAGGTGTCAGAAGGCTTTATTTTCTGGAAAGAAAAGAGTTATTCTCTGAGACCAAACAATCTGTAACGTTCCTTTTTTTCCTTTTGAAGCCTCTGAATAACAATAATCCCCCTTCTCAGCTGAAGAGGACTGGATGTTCCCTGAGGAGTTTGAAACAAGAAGATTACTGAAGAATGATAGGGCTGACCATCCAAATGTACTTTGTACATACAGCTGGACTGAGAATCAGAGAAAAAGCTTGGGATCGTATCTCAGGATGGCTCAAGCTACTTGAACCGTATTGGAATCAATTCCTATTCATTCTCTAACAGGAGCACAAAATGCTCATACTGTAAATACTACTCAAAATGTCTTCTTCATATCAATATTTTAATAACCACACTACACAGTCTGAATTGCATAACACCAGGTGTCAATCTGTTTGTTAATATAGTTTTATGTACACAAGACAGCAGGATGTGCATCTTTGCACAGAATTGATAGAATGCAACGTGAAGCTACTTCACACCATTTTTCTGTGCAGATGAATTCTCACAAATAAATTAAGTCATGTGGATGCCCAAAAGATAGTTTACAAAACTCTTACACATAAGAATTCATATGTGCAGATTCATGTATGCTAAAATGGACCCCGTTTAAAATAAGTAGGCTCTTATGTGCCTTATGAGTGTACATTCGCCTCAATATATTTTTTAACTATCAGGGATACCAGCAATGTGCAAATTATTTTTCACAGCATATTGTTCTAAACTCTTGTCTTCCAGCAGACACAACAGACAACAGCAAGTTCTTTGTCCTGATTTCTGAAGTACATCTGCACTCATTTAAAATGGTAGTCAAACTTTGTTAGAACATTTCCCTTCTGACTATTTGGCATTTATCTAGATTGTTGGCTGACAGAAAGGGAATACAGTGGGTTTCTAGTGTTTTGGGGTTTTTTTAAGAGGACACTGAGTATGTAAGAAGCAAAACACTGATAGAATTACACATAGATTATAGAAAGTGGCAGAATCAATACAACCCTCACAGAAAATTAGAAAACAGTTTTGAATTCTGAGTTGCTGTATTTCACCGGCTCTTCAGTAAAATGCACAGACAAAGAAGTTAATTTTCCTGGATGCTTTCATCAACTCGCTTTGCTTTCTGAAGCGAAAGGTCATAAAAGAAACATCAACCAGCCTCAATGCCCCTTTAATATATACCAAATGGCATTTGACAAATATGGAATTAGCGCAAGTAAGACAGTTGCCTGCTAGTTCTTCAAGGTAGCTAGGATCTAAAGAGATCACAAGCAGTGCTAAAGCATGTTCTGCAACAGTTAAGACAAGTTAATCCCTAATTTGATAAAAATAATTCAGGACTATTCCCAATCAAAAGGGAAGAAAACGCTGAATAATTAATTTGTTTAGAAACCACAGAATTAATTTCTTGCTTTAAACAAATTGAGAAAAATCAAAAAGTCCATTGCCCCTCACTGACTGGCCCATCAATAGATTATGCAGGAAACAGAGCTAAGCGACAGCCCCTCACTGGTAAGTGCCAGTCAAGATACAACTATGTTGCCAGACTGGAGTGAGTTAAATGCGAGCCGTATTTACACTATGCGAGTGTAAATCCAGAGGAGCTCCTCTGACTACAGCAGCAGTACTCCTGGCTTACCTTGCAACAGCTTAGGCCAGGACTAGCTTGGTTTGTACAAGCCAGCACACGCACAAAGTCCTCCCGTGCCAGGGAGCTGCCCCTCCAGCACATACGGTAGCTACCTCTATGTCTCACTGCTGGTGCACTTTATGCATAACTAGCCTGACTGACTCTATAGCAGGACTCTTTCTCATATGGAGAAATTAGAGAATCCTCAGGCTGGAGGGGGACGCAAGGGGTCAGGTTTCCCATGCCTGAAGGCAGGACCAGCTGAACATGCCAGTCCTGTCTGACCTGTTCTTGAAGAGCTGCGCTACAGGGGATTTCACAGCACGGCTGCACTGGCCTTACTGCTAGAAAGTTTTTGCTAATGCTTAACCTGAATCCCCCTGAATCTTAAGTGCATTATTTCTTATCCTATCCACCACAGACAGAAAACAAATTGCTGTTTTTTCCTTTGCAGTAGTCTTGGATGGTTTTGAAGCTTTTAATATGCCTCCCTTCTCTTTTCTCCAGGCCAAACATTCTTCCAGTCTCTCGTTGTAGGTCATATTTTCTAGATTTCTGACTGTACTTGTGGCTTTATTGTGGGATCTCTTCAATTGGCTCATGATTTTCTTGAAATACAGAAGCTGAAACCAAACACAGTTCTCCGCTGGAGGCCTCACCACTACAGAGGAAAGATCGCTGCAGGTATCTTGCAGACTGTATTCCTATCTATAGATCTCAGTGAAGACAGCCAAGATTTTTCATACCTGGTCAGGCAACAACCTTCAAATTGTCTGTTCACTGCCCTATCCACCTCAAAATGATTGTATTCCTGCCAGGACAGAGGAACCCCTGCCTCCTGCTCTTCTCTAAACTTGCTGGCAGTAAAAAAAGACCCTAAATATTCTGTGGCTGATATCACCCTAGCATACCTAGTGTTCGTGTCACTGACAGAAGAGGCAGTGGAGTCTCCATGCTTGGAGAGACTCAACCCCCCCCTGGGCATGGGCCTGAGCAACTTGCTCGAGGTGGCCCTGCTCTTAGCCAGGGACTGGACCATCTGCAGGGGCCTCTTCCAGCCTCAGCCATGCTGTGGTTCTGCAAAAGAAGCATTTCACAGCCTGGCTGACAAGCAACATTCACATCACAGTGAGTTAACAGGGAAAGGAGCTCGGGAAACCTCACTCAGATGACACATTAAGCCACAATCCTTTTGCTCCTCTGAAGAAGCTGGAGAAGAAAAAAGAGTATTTTTATTCAGGCAACACCCAGCACGTACTACACACTTCACAGAACAACCGCAAAATGCATTCCTGGCCCTGAAGTTTAGACATAATACAGAGGGCTAAAGAAGATAAAGGGTAGGATTAGGGGGCGGGCGACAAAAAGAAAAGCTCGCTAGACTAATTTTAAATTTATTTTTTTACTTTGTGTGTGGATGAATCATGTGTATTTACAGGCATTGAGGATCTGAGCCATTGTTGGCTACATAAAACCGCTATCTTTATTTTTGCTGTTAGCGCACTAGTTAATCTGTTAGACTTGACACCTCTATACATTTCAATGCAGCATCAGCTTTTGCCTAACTTCTGTCATGCATAATGTCAAACGTGTGTGTTTTTGTAGTTTCCATATTTTAGCTTGTAAATTGCTCTGACATGTGCAGAACTGAAAGACATGAGACAAAAATTGTAATGTACCATTCATTTAAGCAAAATAAGCAATATCCAGGGTTATAAAGTGAAAACTTTTTCATTGGGTAGAGATTCAGTGGGAAAATACAGAATGTTCCATATGCCCTTTGGCAGCCTTAGTTGGGTGGGTGTTTTGTCAAACACTACAGACAAACCTTTTAAATGTCTGGTTCATATAACAGTTTTGAAAATTAAAGTAATGAAATTGAAAAAAATAAATGAATAGTCCAAAACAGCATTTCTTTACACAAGAAGTTTTATCCTAAGAAGTTTTTGGAATGTATTCTAAATAAACTTTTTAAAGCTTTGCCAGCCAAAGGGTTGATAACACCATTGCTTGCTGTCACCTTGTAATCATATTTAGCACAGTTTTTTTTACATTCTAGCTTACAGTCTTTCTTGCTACATTATATTCCTTTTAATTTCAGAATACTTAAAGCTTAGAAAACAGATCCTACTAGCATGGGGCTGCAACTGAATATGATTGAAATGAAGAAGCGGATAACAATTTCTTGATGTATGCAAAGTAACAAAACCCAGCATGCTAAAGTTAGTATGCACCCACAGGAAATGTTTTGAAACATTTGGCTGGAGGTGAATATGTAAAGCCTTTTAGAGTTGTTTTGAAATTCTTATTTCTTTCCTGGACTTTGCATTTACTAAAAATTCTAAATGGGTCTAATTCTGACATCAGAGCCAAATTGTACTAAGGAATTTTATAAGAAAATATGCCCATTAGCTCCCCCATAAAAGCAGATGGTATAATAGCTGCAATTCAGACTGGTTCACCCATCTGTTGTGGCATCTTTGCTTCTGACAGGGAACAGTAACCCATGTTTTAGAAGCCAAGTTAGAAACGCAAGAGCAGAAGGATGTGTCTAACCAAGTCTTCTGCCTTGGAGCTTCTGGATTTGTACCAATCACCTGCATATTTTTATCCTAATATAAATGCTAATGTACTATTACACATATAATATTTTCTTCCTTCTAGCATTTTTTTTCTTGATTGATATCTTGTGGTAATGAGCTTCACAGTTTATTTATACATTGCATTAAAAGATGTTTACTTTTAGGACTGTAAAACATTTTTTCTTTGCAATTTAATTGAAAACTTCTTGGTTTTGAAATTACAGGAAACCATAAAGAGGACTACCTAATTTACTTTTTCTTTGACATTCCTTATATTCCATTTTTCTATCCCATACCCTGTCTGCCCAGTTTTCAATCAGCCAGCCATTTCTCAAAGAATACCTTCATTTCTCTTGGAGTAATTTCCACACTGAAGTATGTAGAATATTATGTGCTCAGTGTTTCTGAGGACAAAGACCAAAGACTGTTTTGCTTCTGCACATACTGAATAAAGATTTCTCTTCCAGTCTAGTTTACTCTTCCTTCAGGATTTGGCCCAGTGTGCCATTCTGAGTAAATCTACCACTTTTTTCAGATTATTTACTATTAAAGGGAAGATGGAAAAGCCCTGCAAAATCTGCTTATTCAGAAACTTTACTTCACTGCAGCATTTTCAGAGAAAAGTACTATACCAAAACAAAACAAGGCAATCCAGGAAAAAAGTTGGAAACATGCTTAGCATCATGCAAAAGAGTATAAATTTCATGCTTTGGATTTAGTCCTCACTCACATGAGCAGTTGTCTTGAAGACAATGCAACTGTCCCTGTAAGAGCTGCAGGTTCATGCCCTTTGTGCACAGCGTATTCTAGTATTTCCACAGGGAACTTTTTTCACTATGTCTCCCACGGCCGAATCTATAATCCTTGCAGAAATTCCTAGATCCTTCCTGACAACTGGATCTCTCACATCATACTTCGCTGAAGTTGCCCAAATCTGTATTTAATGATGATAATCTCTTGTTAATGGTGACATGTATCATGCAAATGGTAGGAGAAAAATGATCCTCATAACATCTCTAACTGACACAATTCCTTATGGTAAGAAGTAAGATAGGCTAATTGTTTGTATTTGGACACTATGTAATGTAGACTCCTGAACAGATAACTCCAAATGAATTTCAGATTTTACTGTTGCTGTGGCCTTCTTGATTCTTGATAGAGTGAATAAGGTAATGTTAATATGTGAGACATATAGGAATTATTTTATAGTTATGCATTTATACTGGGATGCATAAACAGATTGTTTTCTGTAGCATATATGAAATAATTCTTTCCTTTCTTTGGGACTCAAGTCCCATGTTTTGGGCAGCAAATACAAGAATGATGTGGACTGTAAGAAGAGACTTCTGAAAAGATCAGTGAGAATGGTCTGAGGTCTGGAAAAACATGTATCTTGTTTGTGTTTATCTTCAGTCTACCATGACTCCAACTGCTGGGAATGCTCTAGGAGAGGTGTCTTGCTGGGAAGCAAGTAGTCTGAAGGACCCCTGGAGGTCCCCTATAACCTTGCGCTCTACTATTTCTCTGCTCAGGGTGATATTTCAGTGAAAAGACGAATTTATTCATTTAAATGTTAAGACATGCTAAGACATATATAGGGTCCATATATAGGGTCCTCCACTCTTCATGTAAATAAAGCCTGTTAAAGAGATACTCTGCCATTGAATTGTAAGCTACATCATGTACAGCATGAAGGAACAGTTCTTGAATTGCATCAGTCTCCATGAAAGAATTGTTTTGAATTGTTTTGGTGTAGCATTAAAATTGTATTAAGATGCCCATTAAAGGATGGTGACACTTTGTTCTAAGCACTAGTTTTACACAGAAGATATAAGGTAAGAAACAATGAAAATCTTAGTTTTATACACAGAGCGTAAGATGGTGGCAGAGATAGAAAAGTATTGTAATTCCCAGAGAATCCATGCATTTTAGATAAAAAAACAGCTTCTTTCTTTCTGCCGATGTTACCTATTTCTCCAAAGACAATTGTAGTTCTGGGAAAAGTCCAAGTGAGACTTGGAATTTCTGATCCAAAATACATGGACAAAGTCTAGACTAAAATTATTTGCAGTCCAAATTCCTTTTCTCCTTCTTCATCAGAAATTTCATGTGGTTGCAGTTAGTGTACTTCAGGGAGAGACCTAGATATATTGTTTGCATAATTAAGCAAGTCATTTTTTCCTGTGCAAAATGTGAGTAAATGTTTCAGAGGCAGGGGATTTTCGCTGTAGTGTGGAGGATTATAATTGCCTTTGCAGGCCTCTGACTACCTATTGTTGCAGCTCTTGGTCTGAAATATCCTGCCATCCGAAAAATCTTTTCATCCATGGTCACAGGCCAAACAGCCCAATCCCTTTTCCCAAAACCCCTCTGCATGCTAATACATGGATGAAAATCTCACAGAAGCAAATTTCAGCGTGCAGAAGTGAAGGTGCTCTCCAAAGAGGTCTGTATGTATTCTGTTTCACAATTCAACAGAGAGGAGCGCCTTTGCCACGTCTTAGTTGTGCACCATACTGTTGCAGAGCAGGGGGAAGACTAGTCACCTGAACGTCAGAAGGACAAGTGAATATGCTATTGTAAAATCAAGGGTGAACCACATCAAGTGATCAAGTAGTTTTTTAGTTTTAGGTAAGTGACATTTGCAAGATACTTAGTCAACAGCATATTCATATCCAAAGGACGATATTCTATAAACAAATATTCAACACACAAGTGGGTTTTGGGCACTCACAGGTTTTGAGTTGCAGCCTACAAGCTATTTTTCTATTATTTGTGTCACTGCTTATAACTGTTACAAGCAAATGCTACATGCTCACGGATTTATTATCACACGAACAGATTTACTATCATAAAAACAGAAAATATCAATTAACTGTAAACTTATTTTGGAGGAGCCGGTTCACAATTTACTTTTAATATGAAAAGAGAAGAAATGGTAAAAAGAAGGAACAGCACCAACAACCACATTTTTAGTATTGCTAAGCACAATTAATCTTCTAGCTAGCAGATTAAGTTGCAACTGCATGACAAACCCTTACAGAGCTGTGTATATATATTTCATTATTCAGGGTTAATTTCTTGCCTTACTCTAGTCAATGACTAATTTTCCACAGATCTTACTGAATTCATAATTTCAGTCACAGTGTTTCTTACATGTGTAATGTAACTCAAACACCTACATTATAGGTCAGCTAGTAGGAAGAAGCAGGAATGACTTCAGGTAATGTAATAGCCCCTATAGGGACCTACACCATGCAATTACTGAAGACGGCATAAAAACTCAACTGTTAAATAAATCATCAAGAGAAGTTGTCTTTTTCATCTCCTGCTATTGAACTGAATTGCCTGAAACTGTAACCTAAATTCCAAAAAGATCTTTGTGGTATTCACTGGAAAAAATAGATCATTAAACACATGCTAAAATTAAAACTTTAAAATGTCAGCCAGTTGCTAATAGCTAATGCCTAGGCAAGTGTAGTGTTACTAATAAATAAACAAATTCACTGAAAAAGCAAATTCTGGCACAGATGTTTTATTAAATAGAAAACCCAAATTAGTTTAAATGAAGGTACATCTCTACTGTCACAAACTTGTCTCTCAGGAAATTTTCATCAGACACTGATCTCCGATTTAAAGACACTGATCTTTGAAAATAAACACTCAGATAATCTGCATCATCAGAAAACACACTCTTGGGGAGAGAGCAGCACTTTGCTTTGTGCCAGCATAGTATTATTTACAATTTGGAGGAAACAAATTATTATTATACTGCAAGATACAGGTATGCATTTGTCCATGTATAGGTACATGAGTATTGCTCATACTGTTATGGAGTTAAATATTTCTGACAAATAACAGCTGGGAGATGTGTGTGAAAACACAGTGCACTTTACTATGTCAATCAAGCTGCTTCAACTGGATTCCTTTAAATGCAGCTTTCTTCGATTTACTTTGCCTCAGATCAGCATAAATCTGTCTTAAACCTCCCAGCAGGGTTCACTACCCTTGGCAGAGCGATGCTGCAGCACAGCTATGTTATAGTTGCAGACCCCCAGCCTCTCAGAGCTAGCTTATTCATCCCCATTTGGCGCGGTACTACAGATACTGTATAAGGTGTATCCAGATTTGAGCTGTTTCATTCACTGACTTATGTAGAATGTAATATAAATAGGGGCCTCCAGTTTTATGCCTCAATCAAAAGGCACATTTCACAGAAAGGCTCCCAATAAGTTTCTACTCTTGGCTTTCGAAAGATCAGCTCAAATCGTGACTGATTTTTAAAGGAGGAAGTCATTCCAAAGCGAATGGAAAGCTTAGACTGAAGCGAAAAACATTCATTTCCAAAAACTGACAGAAAAATGAGTAAGGGTGAGCAGTCAACAAGTAGCAGAGAAAGAATTCACACGGTACAAATGGAGAGGGCTTAGCAGTGACAAAGCAGAACTGCTCCCACCATTTGCGTTTTATGGGTTTGTGGGTGTATAGCTCCCTTCTAATATTTGTGTTGGCTTCAGGCTGCATTAATTATGCTAAATACCATCACTGATTTATTCATTTGTGAGACAAAAATTACTTCAATGTTACTTAAAATTCTCGTTAGTACTGAAAGCAGACGCAAGATAGGCAACATGAATAGCTCAGCTGAGGGGAGAAACTAGAAGGAAAAAAGTATTTCTTCAGTGGGTCACTGCCACAGTGAAGGAGCTCAGGTTGTCCATATTGTGGGAAATCTTTGTCCCTCTCCTTCTGTTACCTGCTCCTTTTCAAGACCTTCTTCATGGCCTACAGATCAGGTTCAACTGGGTGTGGCACCGTACGTTTGAGGAAGAGGAGGCTCTGCCCTTTCTCCATCTGGTGCTGATATGAAGTGCTGCCTCAGCTCTTGCTGCATGATCCGAGGAGGTAAGCTACTTGCTTCATCTTTTTCCTTGTAAATCCTTCTGCATGAAGACAAACAAAACAACAGGGATGGTGGTCTTGCACAGCTCTGCTCAGCTCCATCTCTATGGTACTGAATGCAAGGCTGACGCTAATTCAAATCTAGGTTTCCCCTTATCTGACCACCAAAACTTGCAGAGAACAAGGAGGAGGGACAGGTCCAGTTTTTGTCCTCTACCACCCACCAGGATACGGAGCCAGCCTTAGAACGCTATTACCAAGGCTAAAACGTGGAAGTGATAAAACTAAAAAGCACACACAGTGACTCACAAAAAGCCAGCCATGCTAGATGGAGAAGCACGGTTTTCACTACCCTTCCCATACTGAAACAGCATTTTTTTGCTGTGATTATAAAAACAGGCCATAACCAATTCCTTCTTTACTTCTCAGGAGCTGGATGCATACAAAGTCGTGTGTGTGTAATCTCTGGTTCTCTATAGCATTATGAATTAGCGTTGAGCAGCCAGACCCATGCTGCTTCTGTGACTGTGATCCGCTGCAGCGCGGCTACAGGTGCACTGAGCTGGTTCAAAGGGCAAAGCAGCAGAGCTACAGCACTGCGACAGCACAACCAGATGCCCCCATTTGGCTAGGCCAGTCAATAAGCAGAGGACACTGCTGCAGTCTCTTTACAAAAAGATTTTAGGCACTAATTTCTCCTGGATTTTCACTGGATTTAGTATGTAAGATTTGCCCTTTCTTCCCCTCCTAAACCTGAGACTTAGGAATTTTCTCATTCCCAGTGCTGTGGGTAAAGAGTAAGAAAGAGGCTTCCTACCCTTGCACTGAAACCCATAACCAGACACTGCCATGACCTAATACAAGCCAAACCCAGTGCTGCTGCTTTTCTTTTTTTTTTTTCTTTTTCTTTTTTTATTAACTGGTCGTTGTACGCTTATGTGCAGTCTAATATGTCTAACATGTCCTGACTGAGAAGGGGAAGGTAGCCTAGGCAGTGCTCCATGATACTGCTGCTGGACAGTGTTCAGTGCCCAGCTCAGCTTTCGCAGAACTGGCTTGGCCATCTTCATATTATACTAGAGTTGGCATGACAGACACATCCTTAGGTAATTATATATTCACTGGAGTAGGCAACTTGCAGCACACACAGAGGCAAAGATCTTTCCAGGCTATGTCTGCTCCTCAGCTTTTTCTCCACCAGCCCAATGTGCTCCAGGAAAGGTGGATTCAAACCTAACTGAGAGCTCGGGAATTAATTCCAAGTACTGCCAGACAAGAAAGACGTTTGTCAGCCATGCACAAGCCACTGCGCAGCCCCAGCCCCGTTCTTTGCAGGCTGCACAATGAAGCAACATATGGCCGTTTACATTGCAGTTAAAGCACAGCCAAAACATTGTCTCCCTACAATACCAGCACTAACAGAAAAAAAAAGGAGGACAGGTTCAAAAACATGTGTACCCTTGCCAATATGCCTCCTGTAGCAGAAGTCATGAGCAGCCCACAGAGGCACATAACAGGAAATGCAGATTAATATGCAAGCTTGAGCCTTTGCCAGGAAGGATGTGGCAGCTAACCGCCACTGAGATGTGTCCAGAATGGTTGGCAAGGATTATGGGGTCGTATAGGGGGTCTCCCCACATTCAGTGAGCTTTGCCTTCCAGTATGAATGGAGGAAGGTTATCTGGTTATTTTTTTAGAATATTTTCTAATATTGCATTGGAACAGATCACTTTTATTTAAGCATATTAGCTGCTGCTTGCCAAACACAGATAGCTGTGCAGAGATCCTACACAGATTAGTTCCAAAGAGTTCGTACATACTGCGTACGTCGTTCTGTGAGGTCCCACAGACTCTTCCTTCTGCCTACCATTAACAAACATGTCACCATCTTAGAACATCCTCATGCTGAAATCCCTGAATGCCAGGATGACTTGTCTGTGTACTACAAGCATTTCTTTCTCTCTCTTTCCTTTTTGGGCAGGTGTGTAGAATTTGGTCCAGAAAAAGTAAGGAGCGCAGATGACCAGAGTTGCTGGAAGTCTGACTCGTGATAGCTGAAGCTTCAGCTACAAGTCAGGTAAAGAATCAGCTGCGTGTGAAACATGAGAAAGCCACGCTGCAGACCGCTCTCTTGTATAGGCCATCCTGACATCCTCAATATACTCTGTGTCTGGAAAAGGTACAGTGCATCTAAAACTGGCTAGGGTGAAGCTGCAAAAGCTCTGGCAGTGCTTGTAATCTATTCTTTTTAAGAAGATGCAGCACTCACAGAGAGCAAAGCCTACCATTCCCAATGAACTGTGACGAGTTTGTGAACTGGATGCAAAAGGGGATATCTCCTGGTGTGCCCATTCAAAGACTGGCCATACATAGCTTAACATATCGCACATATAAGCTGTATATATTTCCTATAAACTGGAAGGCCGTTTCAAGTTCTCTTACGTTGCTGTTATATCTCCATCATGCCTATATAGACATCCTGTTTACGTCAGCTTAAGCTTGTATTTAAAAGGTGACTTTTTTCCACTGTATTCTCTAACATGGGGGCATGCAAAGCAGAAAAACAGCAGCTCAGGAGTCTAACCCCTTGATCCCTTAAGAGCAGCATTTGTTTAGCGCATGGGGAAGAAATTGTGTGCGTATTCAAAGATATCAGTGTTTACTTTACATGTAATGGAAAAAACAGGGAGCTAAAGAATGAGTGCTGCAACAGCTGATATTTCATACCAGGAAGAGAACAAACCTTTTCATGCATGGCTCTGTTTGGGAGAGTTTAGCATGATCAATTTGACTAATGAAAGGTCATTTCATACCAAAGACCAAACCATAAAAAAAAGTATCATTCTTGAACAAAAATCATGTGAGGCTTAATACTGATCTGAATTTAGTGAAAGTTAATCTTGCTTAGGGACTGCAATATTTAGCCTTAAGTGACCTAGTTGCTTTAAGAGCTCTGAGTGCGGAATAAATTGTTTTGGGTTTAACATACTGCCAAATTTTCCCAGTCCTTGCGGTTGAGGCATTCAGCAGACAAGATACTGCCTTTCAGAAGTGTATTGTCAAACTGTAACATATGTTATATAGCTTAGGAAGTTTTCAAGTACAAATGTTCAGCAGTGCTAATAAGCTGGAGACTACTTGCCATGTATGGTTTATAAAACCAGACAGTAATGTATAAAACTAATGGAAAGAACAAATGGTGTTCGCTAACCTCAGCTGTTGGCAAACATACTTTACTTTTAGCAGAGGAAAGCATATTCAAACAGAAAGATCTTAAGCAAACACAGAACAAAATTAAATCCTTGGCAGCTTTTATTTTAAGAATGTTTGCTTTAATAATTAAGCAATTAGTTTGATTTATCAATTACCTGCTATCTCTACTAATGCACAAAAGCAATAGTTTATTAATAGAGAAACTGAGGTACATAAAGCCCTGTTAACAGCAGCTTTATTCCTGCCACGAAAACTGGAAAGTGCGGGGTTGGTATGGAAATGAAATACTGAGTCCTTCAAAAAGAAAATTTCCAAATGTATATAAATAATAGGCTGAATTTGGCAGTTCAGATACCACTTTCCTCCTGTGAAACACAGGGTCTGATCCCAAAAGTTTTTGAATATCCATTTCACCCGCAATCAGCAATGGAAGTCTCAGGTGCACAATATTTAGGCAAGGCCAAAGTTTCTGAAAGGGAGAATTGTGACTCCATTTTCTGAAGACAAGTGCTTGTTTTCCATTGGAAAATAAACCTATCTGGACGCTGTAAGTATTTGTTTCTAGGAGATACTTCTCGAAATCACTTCATATAAACAATTCCATGTTGAGGATAGGATTGTCTAACATTACCCTACTCATTTATGAGATTGCAGCGTTGTCTTTTTTCCCCCTTACCCGTTGTTATTCTAATGTAGTGGTATGATCTGACAGCTGCTGATGAAGCAGTTAGTGAACACTCATTGTCTCAAGGAGATGAGAATGAAAATGTCATGTTGAAGAGGTGTAAGCTATTGATAATGTGCAAAGTTAAAAAAGGTTAAATTTATATCTTTGCAGAGCCACTGTGCAAATTATGACTCTGGTTATATCAGACTACTTGTGGTTTTAAAGGCAGAAAGTGTCTCTTATCTCAGGCCAGCTGTTCTATATTTGATAAAGCTATATGATGGGTGGGGGCTATGGTCTGCAAGAGGGCAATTTTTGGTTACTGTTTTATTTTTTGAAGCTTCTACTGAAATCATATATTGGATCAGAGAAATAGAGGGTTTTAAATACAGAATAGACAAAGAAGAGTGAACTTTACAAATAAGTGTTTAAAAATATCTGCCTGGCAGGTAGTAGCAAAGCAAACAAGGCAGCAAACAAAGTGGACCCGAAGACTACATCTGTAATTATAAATAAAAACGCGTAGGACAGATCTCTGGCCTTGACACCAGCTGCTTTGGAACAGCTGCACCCTTTAGCTTCCGAAATAGGCTCACACCGCATCCTGGCAGCAGCCACCCGAAGATCCCTCCGGCCTCACTCGGGGGCAGCTCTCTGTCGTGGGCCGAGAACCGGCCAGCGACAATTCTAGCAGTCCAACAGCGTCGACCACGGAGCACCTGGAAACATTCCTTGGCACTCCCGAATTTCCCTGTACAATTTCCCAGTTTGAATGCAAGAGATGTGCTGAGATATAAAGACGTCAGGCCAGTGGTGTCCAGCTGCAGAGCCTCCTCCCCTCAGACAGAGCCAGCTCTCGCAGCACACCAGCCTGCAGAGCTCCCGAGAGGCGCAAGCAATGCTCGACCTCTTTCTCTGGACCAGTTATGACAGTACAATTTTTATCTGCAGGCAGTGGGTCTCCGACTGTAATTTCATGTACACTTTAAATTTGCACAAGCCAGCTGGGCTGCTGAAAGAAATCCTGCCATCTGGCCACTTGTTCCCGTACTTCCTGCTCCTCGGTGCTGACACGAGTGTTACTGTGGCCACCGAGCAAACCAGTCAGAGGACCGATACAGGCTAAAATGAGCCCTTTGGCCGATTTGTTTTCTGCTTCATCGGTCCCTTTGCCTGGATCACTGCATGGCCAAAGACTGGAGGGAAGGGAGGATTGTTTCTTTTGATGGGAATGCTGGCGTACGGCATTTTAAAGTGTACACATAACTACAGTCTAAGTGATCTGAACTGCAGACAAGGCTTTGTTAGACCAGAATGGAAGCAGGGAGAATGAAGAATTATTTAAAGTTTTTCTCATTTCCTGCCCAATTTTAACCCCATGAGACTCATCCAGGATCTCTAAGGGATGTTACAGGCAAGGGAGAAATTGGCCTAAGACTTCCCCCTCCCCCTCCTTTGCTACTGTGTCTTGTCCGGTTAATGTAAACACAACTGACAGACTTGGAAAAGCTTCTCCCTGCCATTGCAGCGGGAACTTCCTTCCGTTTGCCATCGAGTCCTTCCAAGTTCCAGACTCTGAAGCAGAACTTGTGTTCTGGTGCTGGTTAGATACTTGCTCTAAATTGCTACTGAAGAATTTCCAGGCATTGCGAATTACTCAGCTGGCTCATTTTAGGAAGATTTTTTAAAAGGGGATAGGCTCATAAACGGTACCTCAGTGATCAGTGCAGCATAGAAGCCTAGGTGAGTTAGTCCTGAATTGCTGCAGGGACTCACAATCAGATATGCTGCCTATCCTCCATGGGCCACCACCTCAGGAACTAATGCCATCCTATAAAACTGAATAAACTGATGCATGTTTGATGACAAATATTAAACAAATTGGCCTGCCTCAAGCACACAAAGCAGCTGTACCATCACTGAAAACATGAAGCATTGTTTTATTTACTATACTACTGGCTGTTTTATTTCTAAGCTTGCACTATTTCACTTCAATTTGCCTGATTTATCTAAGCAGAAAAGTACAGTTGGCTTCAGCTGCCTACACACACTGTCAGTATGCACTCTTTCTTAAGAGAAAGACCCCTGCAAATTAAAGGCCACTTTTCTGGATATGTTATATGTTTTGCTGCAATGCTGAATTTGCCAAGGTGAAACAGCTCACTGGCAATCCTCCCTGCTTCCAGCAGTGCCAATACATAATTGACATTTCAGGATGCAGCAGAGGAAGAGGAAGGTAACCTTCCTTGGTATAACCTAGCCAAGGGGTCAATGCTATATGTGAGGGGAGCACAGCAAGCATCTTATTTTCTGATGCAGTATAACTTAGAATTTATGTTTTCCAATAAATGAATTCTCCTTTTTTGAAAGCACCCTCACTAATGACCTAGTCCCTGTGCCTGCTCATTGAACTTACACTGTAGCATACATAACGTTCACTGAACACTTCAAATGTACAGCACGACATGAGACCCAGTGCTTACTTTTGGCAGATTTCTGTAGTCAGCGAGTCTGTAAAACAACAACTAACAGGATGGATTTAAGAAAACAGCATGATAATGGTGCAACATCAAGTGTTTTTCTTAGAGCAGGTGACTTGTCTTTGGGAGAAAGGCGGAAGACAGAAAAAAAAAGCAGAGGAGGAGCCCTGTGCCTTGACCAGCTTGCTGCTGGTGCAGCCGAAACAAGTGCTGCGTAAACCGTGACTCAGCAAACTTCCTGGCAGGGGCTGAGCATGACAAAGCAACCCACACCCAGGCGCAGCGCAGACGAGCCCGCCGCACGGCTTGTCCAACAGATAATTATTTTCTGTTTTCAGTTTCAAAACCCGGTCTTAGCAGATGTCTTGAGTCCCACTTGTGGTCACTGGAATTTTTATCTAAAACAGTTTTGTCTGCCAAGAGAGCAGACTTACTTCCTTATTCCCCCCTTTCAGCTTCTCTGTATACAGATTTTTTGCACCGATGTCACATACAACAAACAGATTGTGTTCTGCCGAGGCATTCTGCCATGTTTACTTGATAAAGAAAAAGCAGACATAAGCACTCAGAGACTGCCTGACTACATATGATGTGGGAATTTGAGAAATGATTTTTCTTTGCTTGTCCGTTTTACAGAGAAGCAAGAATTCCACCCAAGAAAGGCATCTCAGTGTATCTTGGAGCAGTTGCCCGCTCCTGGAACAAGTACTCCAGAAATAGGAAGCTAGAGACGTGACAATTATTACTCTGTGGAGTTTGGAAAAAAACAAACTGAAACAAAACCTCAGGGAGACAGCAAGCCTCTTCGCTTTTCTAAATAAAAACTAGAAATCTCTTTGATGAAGGGGAATGTGGTGATCTGCTTGTGGGACAGTGGGAAGGCAGAGGTCTACATGTCTGGATATTTGGCTTCTATTTTCCATCTTGTTGTTGACCTGCTGAGTGACTTCAGCAAAGTCACTTTCCATCGTTTACTGTCTTTTATTTGCCTGCAAATAATATTTGGAACAGGTCTCTTACTTAATACGCTGTGGCTTGCACAGTATGAGGATGAAGGGACTGTAGTGACAGGGGCCTTATAAAACCAAGACTGTCACCAAACTTTGCGAGTTTTCTCTAATCTCATAATAGTTTGTTTTTTCCTGGAGGAATGTGATTACATTTTGAAGAACATTTTTAAATTGACATTTTTTTATATGACCTCCTGGTTACAAAGAAATAAGTTGAAAGCGATGTGAGAAGGTACATAGAAGAACTCTTATTTTCAAAGAAAGAAAGGAAGAAAAAGTAATCTTTTGCAGAGCAGCTGGATTGTGGTGCCTGGCTCACTGTGTCAGAGTGTTTGGAGACGGCAGTCTCATCCAGGGAGACTTTGGTATAACAGCAAACTGTTCTCGGCTTCTGGGCCCTGCCGCAGGACAAATAATAACCACAGCTGCTGGTCAAACCTTTTGGGACCATAAAGTGAGCTGGGAAGCTCACAGGCACAGGCGTGTGAGATTGCTGTCTCTGAGCTACAAAAGACCAAACTCTAAATACCAAACACAACAGCTTTCCATACAGTGCTCCAGCAGATCATTGCTCATTTTGGCTAGAATTCAGTATCACAAGCACATACGTGAAGAAAAAGGAAAAATTTTAACCACATTATTGCTAACCATAAAGGTTTGATTCCTGCTTGAGCTTGGGTTGGAATAGGGAGGAGGAATAGTTATATATCTGAACCAATTTTCCCATCACACTGAACCAAGAACATCAAGGCACCAGCTCTGCAGTTCCTCTGTGCAACACCCAGCTGCAACGATCAGATGAACTCCTCTGAAAGGCTAAGGTTGCAGGGAACAAGGAGACCTTTAGAAAATGTTAACATCAAACAGCAGAAGCATGGGCTGCCACGGGAAGGAGCGTCGCTTCCCTGCCCCGCAGCCCAGCTCCATGTCCTTGCGCTCTCCCTTCTGCTAGCACCAGCTATTGCGCAGCTGCCCGGTGAGTCAGACCGCAGAACTGACTGGGCTGAAAACTCATTGCTTTTATTTTCCAGGTTTGTCTCCAAACAGATCAGCTCCAACCCACGCCACGGTGACACGGGCCCGCGGGGGGGCCCTGCCTGCGAAAGGAGGAGAGAGAACACGCAGCTGGGGGCAGAGGAGGGGGATTTCGGGATTGCCCCTTTCCGAGGCAGGCCGGGTTTACTGCAGATTAAAGTGGTTAAGAAACAGCAGCCTAAAGACAAAGCGTTCAGAGCTTGTTCACAAATGTGCAATTAGGTGCGATGGCAATGTTTTGGGGGGGGGGGGGGGGGGGGGACACCTGCAGCCACAATATTCCACCCCCCAGGGACTAGCTGGGCAGCACCGCCGGATGCTTCCAGGAGCAATAAATACTTTTGCGTTAAAGCTAAAGCTTTTGCTATAACCTGAGTTAAGTTGAAAATGCTTAATACTCAAGTGTCTGTAGCTTACACTACAATCTTGCTTTTCAGATTTCATCTTAAAAAACACCACTTCATTATATCTTCATCCATCCCCACTTAGCCTAAATGAGGACAGCCAGCTATAACCTGATCTGCACAAGAGCACTCGAGAGCTGACCTTGCGCAAAAGTGGTGTCTTAATGCTCAATTCAGCATATGAAAGAGAGAAATCAAAGCAACAAGCAAAGAGTTAAAAAAAAAATCTTGACTGCGAATGGGCACAGTTTCCTGCTTACCCACACACAAACACTTCAGTAAAATAATTGGGATTATTTCACCAAATACTCCTGTGAAGTCCTGTGAGAGGCTGCAAAACCATTCTGATCAGGCAGACGGTCAGACAGAACCTCCTCGGACCGGGTATTGCAGGCTCCACGAAAAGGTAGGGTATGTTGCTCACGGTTGAAGTCCTGACATTTTCCAGCACCGACGACCATTTAATCCATCCTTACAAATTGCTTTCAGGCATTTCGTTAGATCATAAACCCTTTACTGTGGGGCTTTGCTAACTGTGTGCATCTTTGACACCAAACTGGCGTAGGACAACCGAGCGCAGTTAGAACATTATGTAAGGTCCTGATTCAGGAAAGCATTAATCCACACAGTTAAATCTCGCCCTGTGCAGAACAGCACTTAAGCATGTTCTTAACTGCAATCCTGAACTAGGATGCAGGGCCAGGAGATTATTAATATATTCCTGGAGCCACTGATTGCGGGGTTGTTGTAGCAGAGAAACCACCGAGAAACTACTTTTAAAATCAAAGAGTCAAAATCCCAGTTTTACTTTGCTTTATTTTTAATTTTATTATTCTCACTCTAGTATTCTTCTGATTTTTCTGTGTGATGTTTTCCTGGTGTTTTAGTGATCTCTTTTGGCAGTGTATTTTGATTTCTGCACCATCTTCCTCCTGCTCAACTATAGATTCACCATGTTTTCATTTATAATCCTCTGTTTATAAACACCTTACAGACAGTAGTATGTAGGTGTTCTTTAAAAGGATACAAACTAGATATGTGTTTTTGAAATGTTTAAAAGAATAGAAAAAGGCAGACTGAATCTGACTTAATATGTGTATGCATTAGACTACCATTATACACGATTTGGGGAACAGTTTAGCATACACTGCTGTTGAGGATCTCTTCTCAGCTGGAAGCTGTTACTCTACAGTGAGCGCGCCTCATCTGTTTCAGTGGAGCGTCACGAGACTAGAGCGGGCTTGCATGCTCCTGGTGGTAGGACCAGCCGAAGCAAATCTCAGCCTTTCATCCCTCTGTGCTGCTTGTTTCTATCTCCGTTTCCTCAACCCTCTGTTCTGAGGGTACTAACGTTTGGGGCCAGCTGGCTGAATAACAGCTCAGCCTTAAAAAGAGAAAGGTTGTTTTTCAGACAAATCAGCTCCCTGCCACCTTATGAAGTGTATGTGCAACCCTAACTCCAGTTTAACTCACTTCTGAAATAGCCCTGGCTGAACTCATACTGAAGCAAATTAAAAGTGCTCACACAGCTGCGTGTGGCGTCCTCCAGGTTTAAGAGTGATAACTTTCTAAGCCGCTGAGCACTGTGACTTGGCAAGTCAAAACAAAAACTCAGCTAGCGTGAATATGACAAATACATCTCTCAGATGGTTGCCTGCGTGTGTAACACCCGTAACTTTTTTCCTCTAATAACTCTGCAGACTCCATTTTGGAAAATCAGGAAGAGCTAGAAAGTGAGGACAATTTTCTACATTTTGAACAGCTGGAGCACAAGACTCACATTCACTCAATTTCCGTCTGGCAGCGACTCAAAGCTGCACCGCAAAGAAAAGGGTAATTAGGTCAGTGCCCTTCTTCTCTCTTTATATCAAGGAAAACCCAATCTGTTTGCTTTTTTCCATTAGAAATGCAAGCCCTTCCAGGCTGTAAGATTCTGTATTACCTCCAGCAGCATCACAGTGGTGACAGTGCAAGAGAGAAGAAAGTCAAAACTGAGTGACTCAGAAGATAAAGGATTTTATGTTACAGTCTTAGCTTTGTATCTTTTTTTGCTTCTCTTAAAAATCTATTCAAAATGTACACAGGCAAGTGGTGCTACATAAAGGAATTCTTTGTCGGAGACATAATTCTATTTTCTTCCACTGAAGGGCTAAGAATCCAAATAAATGCCCCTTGTTCTTCCCAAATGTTCCTGCAACTAAGGGAAGCTCAGCCTTTGCATTTTTAGTACTTTTGTGTTGAAAAAGGAAAACAAAACAATTAAAGAACTCCAGGCATATAACCAGTCTTTCTTTTTAATCAAAACAAAAAATGGAAAGGAGGAAAAGCAGTGTTTAAAAATGTGTCTTAATGTGTCTTGTTTTCCTTTAAGAAGAATACAAGGATACGAGATATGCCAATGAATAGGTCTCTGCGGTTTCATTTCATGTACTTGCAATATGTGCACTGAGGCTCTACATATGAGAAAGAAATCATTAGAATGGAGAGCTTTTCAAATTATATGAATGGATTTAGTATTCTAGAAATGATACGTTTCCTATTCAGTTCCACCTGAAATCATTAAATCTGCCAGCAGTGGCACTGCAAGATATTCACTAGCCTTAAGGCCAGGCCCTGAGCTAGTTCTAAGATCTAACAAATTTGGGGTGTCTGGAATAGGTTATATCCATTTTCCCCACAAACAACTTATATTCACGTACAGAAAAAATAAAAGCAGAGGACAAAATTGATCTGTGTATAAATGGCACACGTTACACCACATTTTCTGACATTTTAATTTCACAGGTTAAAGGCAGGTTATGCTATTCTACCACCTTTCTGGATCCGTTCATAATCTAGCCGAGTCTACCCTGAAAAACTTTGGCAGCAAGAGTAATGAACAGTATATTATGTTGAGGCATATATAACAAGCAGCTACAGGAGCCGATCAACAAATGGTTCATTCCTGAAGCAGATGTTGCTGCCTGGAAGATATTCTGATCTTTGTTTTTTAAGAAACCAGATCACTAAACTTGCAAAGAAATTTGCAAGAGATAACTCATGGGATAATGGAGATAATTGATGACTGTTCTGGGACCATTAAACCCTTTTCATTTACTACACTATAGGCAAGATTTTAACTCCTCTTCAGATGTATAAAGCCTATTCATTGACACACTGAGTCACTAATTGCCTTTAAAGTTTCATTAAAAACAGATGCCATGCTGAAGAGCAAATATTAGTCACACTCTGATCAAGGTGCAGCTAGACATTCTGAGCATGTAGTGATAACAGAGCTAATGATGTAGAAAACAGCTGCTAATGCAGTGATTGCATTCTCCACTGTACAGTTACAATTAATATTGATAAACTTAAAGTGCCTAGTGGAAATGCATCATGTTGGCTGAATAATCAGAATACTGATGGAGAAAAAAAAGAAGGATTATGATGAGATAAAAGATGGATCCAAGCATGAACCATTGTCATTGAGTTTGTTTTCTTCTTTCTTGCTTCTAATAATGATAAAACTGGCATCTAGCAGAGGCACATTCATGTGCACATGCTATTTAAAATTTGCTAAATATTTTAAAATTTGCTAAATATTTTAAGTTAAGCAACATGCTACACAAACTAATAATGACAGGTGCAGGATGCAAGACCTGGCATAATCAGGGCTTCTGTTGTTGCGCTGTCATGTATTTTGCTTTATCTAGCTCACTTTGTCTAATTAAGTATTTCAAGCAATGCATTTCCAGTAGTCTAATTGCTTCCGCCGAACATAGGCTTTCTAGAATTATTTTATGCAAGAAAGCTTATGGCCTTAACCCATTTGTCACAGACATCTTTTATAGTAGTATGTTTTGGTGCAACTAGTTGATTCAGCTGCTTATTCACAAGTTACATGGAGACAAGAAAAGAGTCATATCAGATACCACAAAGGGATAACAATGGTACGGTTCCTCGGAAGGGCTGGAATTGGGCCTGGAGAACAGACTCGAGCACAGATGGGGTCTAAGTAGTCTATACCTGAAAAGAGACAAGCAACTGCCGTTCCTGGACAATTCTTTTCTTAATCTTCTGCCTTCTTCCCATGTTATTCAATATATTTTGTGACTGGTTCAAGCGAGAATGGAATAAACCAATTTTCTTTTGGAATGAAAGCCTAAACAGGCAAACAAATCACTGAAGTGTAATCTAAAACAAAACTTTACAGGATATTACTCCACTGCGCTTTTCTTCCGTGGTACACACAAGGAAACTTCCTCCATTTACTAAGGAGTAAAAGCACGCACACTGCTGATTATGGAGAACAGGAAATACGCAACAAAGTCTCACTCTAGTTTATCCCATGACAGCTCATGTATGGGCATATCTGCCGTATGTGTGGAACTATTCAGGAGTAACCAGTATACAGGCAGTATAGACAGGCTGCTAGACATACATGCACAAGCACTGGTGTCTTCTCTATCCCCCGGATATTGCTTATTTATAAAGAAGCCTGGTGAATGATAGAGGCAGAATGTGTGAAGCATCACTTATGTCTGCTTGGAAGAGTGTCTGCCTCATTTTCTTTGATCTGCCCTACATATGTTATAAATGTTATGTCAAGAGTTGTGCAACTGCGTGGCCTTGGTGTGTTCTCTGGACAAACCCTGATTTGGTTTCAAAAGGAAAATTGTTTTAGCATGAATTGGCCTATGAAAACACACCAATTTCTCAAATGTTGTTCTTAATTTTGAAATGACATTTAAAAAATAAATTTTAGAAGAGCGTATTAGGAGACGCTGTTACACAAAAACCCTTCAATTCTAGCTCTCTAGATCTCGTTCAAATGATCAGTCGTCCACTAGTTTCTTCAGATCTCCTCCACTTGCCTTTTCATGATGGAAATACTCAACACCCCATGAAAAACTTGTTCACCTATCTGCATCTCAGCTTTCCACTACCTTCATACCTCTCTTCAGATACAGAAAGAAAATGATGATTTATTACTCCAAGTGCTGCAGTACTGTAAGTGTTCCAGTGGCTTTGTGTCATGTTTTTCCACATCTCTGTCCCTGATTAGTCTTCTGAAACATTTTGTTTTCTATCCCAAAGTAATAAGAACTTTGAAGATGTCAAGGCTAATAAATATTTTTAAATTTATCTGGACTTAGGTCTTTGATGACATTATAGATTACTGAGTACTGAGACAGCAATTTTTAGCAAGAAGTGTTGATGTCTTGCTGAGTATTGAAAGTGCGTTGCAACATACAAAATCCTGTTTTCGCAAGTTAGATTTAACTCCCTGTCTCCTAGTAAATTTATTTGTAGTATATAGTTTTAAATCAGCATTGTTTGCTTTGGAAAAAGACATAGTGTCCTTCCAAATATAATTACAGAATCTAAGTGTTAACTTCCTCATTTGGACAGTTTGCCATAAAAAAGTTTGTTTCCTTTGTCCATAATGTTGTCTGTTAATGACCCATGCAGGGCCTCTCTTCATACTGTTTTAGATACAGATTTGGATTTACCAGGGAACTGAGGAAACCCTAGGCCTCTCTACTTTTTCTCAGCACCAGCTAGCACAGAGTAAACTCTGTGTGATGCAAGAGCAGCGCACAGTTTTAGCCAGACTAGGGCTAAGCCTGTCGCAATACGGCCAACTAATCTCATTGAGTCAGTTCATAAATATTTGCTATAAACAGTGCTGACAAACATGCTGGAGTTTTTTGACATGCAGTCTACCTGTCAGACTCATCTTGTTCATGAGACTCCCATAGAGAAATCTCATGTTCAACTGACTTGTGGACATTTATGAAAATACAAAGTCAGGGTAAAATAAATCTAATGCAAAAGTTATTATCAAAAACTACTAATTTCTTTTAAATAATCCTTTGACTGATGAGGAAGAAATGTTTACTACTGCCTTATTCTGGAGCTATTACTCATGCAGAATTGAGGAAAGCTTTGTCCTAATAAAGACACAGGATGCAATCCTACCTTTATCTGTTGTTTTAATTGCTTGAAATGGGCTGTGTTGTAAACAGGACCACGGGTTTGATACTTTACCAGCATTCTTACGTGTGTTAACGAAAGTAAACAGCCTTTCAGTGAATTTTTCAGCCTTACTCAGTAATGGTTCTCCAATAGTGGCCTTGGTAGTTTATGTCCCTTGTTTGTTTTGTTCACTCTCAGTTTCTGGCAGTCACAGACTCATTGACCTGGAAGCTGCATCTGGATGATTGCTTTTAACAGCTACTGCTAGACACATCCTCCATCAGCTTACCTAATCCTTTTTTGAACCCATTTATACTCTTGGTCTCCACCATATCCTGTGGCAATGAGTTCCACAACATAATTATGTGCTGCAGGAGAAAGTACTTCCTTTTGTTTTGTTTTAAACATGCTGCCTGTTCATTTCATTATGTACAAAGCCCCGTCCCTCTTCTTTTGGAAGGGTTACATTGTGGAAGCAGTGGGTAGATTGACAAAGGTTTGAAGGGTTCAACAAGCACAAAGAATTCAGGTTCCAATACAAGAAATATCCAGACTCGTCTGAATCCCAAGCAGAGCTGAAAGTTTATCATCAGCTTTCTAATACTGTAAGGTGTAGGCTCCATGAATTTTTAACAGAGTCTTCACTCAAAGAGCTTTCCTCAAACTCTCTCTCTACATCTCCTCCTGTCTGTCCTCACTTCACTTTGTCACACATCCCCAGAAGTCCTCCGTTCATATCAGCATGTCAAACAGTTGTTCTCTTCCTTCAAATCCTTGACTTTGAAATAATAACTTGTGAAGAGGAAGATGACCTGGAAACCTGATGAAATTAATGTTGCACCCTCCTTACTGAGACAATGCTTGTCATATTCCCAGAAGAGCAAGCAAACCCTCATCCCTGTGTAACAGCACAGTGCAGCGCCCATCTTTCTGACCTTAACAGCATTCAAGGAAAGCATAATTGGCCACAGTGAAGGAGAACTGGCTACACATGTACTGGTCCTAAATGCAAATATTTGCGAATTAGCTGTGAGGGATTTATCTGTGATGCATTAGACACTGAACAACCTCCCCATGGTCAAGCACTATGTGGTTGGTAGAGGACAGCTGAAGGGAGGCCAGCCCCACTGGTGCCCTGTGGGAACGCGTAGGCGAGGGACTGCGTGCCTCATGCTTCATATAGTTCATTGCCTGACACTAAGCACTTGTCATTTGCACGTCTCCAGGGGTTTGTCTGGGTCCCTTTGCTCATCTCAGTTGCATTTCATGTTCATAGCTCACCAAGCGAAAAGAAAACCAACCAGAAGAGAAAGTTTTTCTGTGTCATTCAGTGCAAACATAACCCTGAAATGTCATAGCGCAAAACACTTCTTGTTTATATTTTGGTGTCAATACATTAGCAGCAACACATACATTGTTTTAATTAATATCCATTTTACCCTATATGAACTGATCACTTCCATTGCTCCAAGGATACTGACTGAGAAAACTGACTGACAATAAATATTATTTATCATTGTGAACAACAGAAAAGCTATCCTCAAGAAATCTAGTCATGAACCTAGCACAAGCTCTACAACTATTACCTCATGGGTCTGTACTATGTTACACTATTATTTGTACATATGGCTGTAAGAGAATGTGCACAGAAAGGAATTTACACCTGTGGTTAGAAATCAATGTATAAGCTAATAACTACAAGCCTTTCTGTGAACTGGTATAGGTCTGGGACAAAAAAATAGCCAGTTCTTCATCCTGTGGGTGCCCACTGAAGTGTGCACCAAAACCAGAACAGAGCTGGCTGAGAAGTTTCTACCTTGGAAGGAAAGTGTTCTAACTCACTGGTTTGATGGAGGAATTTATCCAATTTTACAGTTAGCCAGCTGTTAAAAAATTCTGATCTCCTTTGTTTTGGATAGCACAAATCAAAATCAGAAATTCAGTGCAAATTCGAAGCAATTCAGATTCAATAATTTCAAGCCATTTCAAAATCAAATTGCATCAGTCTGCGATGCTATATAGCTTGAGAATCTCTTGGAGTCATCATTTTGAGCCTGGCTCTTAACTTAAAAGTTTGAGCCTTTTAATTTAAGAGTTTATTAAAGATATCCTGTCTCCATCATGCTCATTGATCACTGGAACTAAAGAGAGGCTGAAAACATTTCCACCAAAGAAGTAGACCTTAAAAGATTTCTTAGTTTGTTCTCTCACAATTTCTCAGCTTTCAGCCTCTTAGTTCTAACTATTCTCATCACTCACTGTTCTTTAAGACAGATGAAATCTGAGCATCTAAAATATGCACAAGAAAAAGAATCTCCCCCTACTCCATGGCTTAAGCACCATATTGCTCAAGTCATCTTTAAAAAACTTCGGAATAGCATATTCTTAGGAGGCGTCTTTAAAAGCAATCATTCATTAAAAGCAGTCCTTCTCAAACTTCCTAAGCTTTCTTCATACCTTTAGAGAAGAACAATACGGGGAGGAAGAGGCAGAGGAAAAGGAAAACATCACCAGAATAGATAGTTCTATCACTAAAACATGTACATAAAAATGCCAAAAGAATACCACAAAGAAAAACTACATCTCATTTAATTATAAATTGTTCCCTAGTCTTGATAGAGAGATACTGAATGCCCACAAAAATAACATTTATTAAAATCTCTTTTATATATACTATTTAAGCAAGTGGATGGATACTATAGATCACAGTCCTCAATAAGTCTCTTAATACAATATACACAATCCTTAATAAGTCTCTTAATAGTATAATGAATGAAGCAGACAAAAAAAATTTGTCATTGACTTGGCATATTTTACAAGCTTTAGGTACAAGGATGCTGCTTTTCATCAAAACCTCCTCTGGAACTCTGTTTCTTCACAGAATTATTCCAAGCCAAACCTTTGCTTTTCTGAAGAAAAATGTAGGTGTCTGTTTCTTTTATTATAAGCCAAAAAAATATATCCAAAGCTGCAGAACCCTATCAGAATTCTTTGATTCAGGCACACGGCTTGGGTATTCACTTGGAGGCATCACTTTTTATACATAACCAGTTCTCAGTAGAGGTTATAAGGATAAATAAGGAGGCTCACACTATTATTATGCAGCATCTAGTTTTGGAAATGCAACGGCCTCCATTTCCAGGTTAGAGGAAGAAACCACTGTATCATTAAGGCACTGTGATCAAATTAACAAGAACAGAAAAGGTTTCTGAAAGAAACACCACCCGACCCATGATTCTTAAAGAAGTGGCTTCCTTCAGCAACAGGGCTAAACATCCCTTCCTCAGCAGGTCAAGGCTCAAGAGGAAGAATCATTTTGTAACCAGTATAAGGGAAATTGAAGTTTGGTTGTCAGCTCTGACAAATACATCACATGTTTAGTCAGCTACATTACTTATTCTCTCCCTGACTCAGCTTCCTCTTCTCAAAATCAAGATATTCCTAATTACGTCCTTCATATTGCAGAGGTAAGGTGAAATTCATTGGTATTTCTCAAGAGTTCAGATGCTTTGGCGAGACGCATCATTTGGAAAATATGAGTTGGACTGACCAAGTTCTGTCTGGTTACCATCTAGCATCTTGCAGTTATTTATCTCTGTTTTGATTTATATCCTACTGGCAAGAGGCACAAGAAGCTTCCTCCATCTTACAACCCTTTAGGAGAATGGTCCATAAGGGTAGCCTGACTCCTTTCTGTAGGATATAGCCAGCACCCTTTTGCACCCCACAGCAGAAAAAGTCTGCACTTTTTTTTAATACTAAGGGGTACAAGATGTTTGTTTGGACTATTTGCATAATATACAATTTAATAATACATCAAGGATTTATCACTGCGCAGGGGGAGAGCAAAAGTGAGACCCACCTGCCCAGAAACAAGATGTCCAATTTAAACGTTATTCTACTCAGTTCATCTACCCAAGCCAGCGACAGGCACTGTATCAACTAAACAAACTAAATCACTGAGGAGCAAGCCCTGGGCTGAAACACTATCTGCCACTTTTAAAGGCATGTATTGTGCGCTGAAAGGTCTACAGATGCTTTTCCAAAAGCCCTGCCAGAAACATACAAAGCTATTTTGTTAACCCCAAAACAATTCAACCAAGTTGGATTTAAACGTATAGAATGTACATTGTTCCTTTCCATTGCCTGTATAGGGAGGCACAAGTGATGAACAACAGCTGAACTGTGTTTGGGCCTCTGTCTGGGGTATTCTTTGGTGGCAGAGTTACTATAGAGCACTGGCATAGCTCTAGGGTGTTTAGAGAAGCGAGTGATTGCATCAGTCAGTGCTTTGCAACCACGGGCTACCCGCAGATGCTGTCCCGGCTGTTCCTAGCCCTGCCGCTTTTGCCTTTTCTTTCCTTCGCAGGTAGCCTGCCCGCTCCGACTGCCTCCTGCCTCCCTCAAGCACAGGCAGCTGCTGCAAGCTTTCCATCGTATTCAGCAGAAACACGCCATGATTCAGTTCTCTCTCTCAGCCACCTTAATGCCTTTGAAGCAAGTAAGTTGCTTGCATTAAGACCAGCGATGAATCTGACCTATAGCACAACCAGCTTTTTAATTACATCAAAGCAAAGCTGACAGAAATGTCCCACATTTGTAACAATGAAGTTTCATAGAGAGAACTGTCCTCTTCCCTCCCCCTTCCGTCTTCCTTTCAGCAGGAAAACAGGCACTTCACTCAGAAATTAAAAACTCTGGAAAGACCATAACAAGATCAAGCGGACTGACATATACAAGGATATGTGTTATAAGGTCCCTCAGGCACAACTAATATTGAAAAAGCATTTATTTATGATGGGGATAAGAGCAAGCCAGTGCAAGCATCTGACCTCCTACTGCTATAAGTAGAAGTCTATTTGCATGGATGCAGTCTTTCAGGTTATCGCTTTGCATATGGGGAACAACAAAGTTAAATCTTTTAGACTCTTTCATACACTAAAGGCCAGCAGAGCTATAGGGTTTGTCATTGTGAGACAGGTATATGAAGACTCATTTGCAGAATTAAATATGTCCCCTCTTTGTTCTTCTACGGAGCCTTTCATTATAAACATTAATTATAGTAATGAACGTTTGCAAGCCAAGAAAGAGATGTTAATTATTTATCCAGTTGGGGAAACTGAGGCATGGAGGGTCAAATGGATCTATTTATTTCAGTGGAAGTACAACATAAATGAGTTCAGCTTAGAGTCACAATTGGGCCAAAGTTGTAAGCAAATCATTGGAAGAGCAAGAAGTTAAACATGGAAGACCACCTGTGTTCTTCGTGGTTTAACACCAGCTTGCTCTCTGAAATCAGAGCTATCCAGTATTTGCAAAAGAAAGCATCTTCCCAAGAGCCTTTTAGCAACAGCCACAAAATCTTAAGCTGGTCCTTTGCTGCTCATTTCATACTCAGATGCAGTAGTTTGGAGCCAAGAATATGCTATGTGAACAGAAAGTGGTACACAATTTCATTTTTAGAGAGTTGACAAACAAATGACATCACTTATTAGAAATACTTTACAAAAACTCAGTAACCACAATTCTTATTCCAAGTTCTTGGCATAAGGAAGCCGCAATAATCTGGGATACTGTTCTCTTTCCTAGACTGAATCTAAAGCTTAAATGAACTCAGAGTTTTGATGTTTGGAAGCTTAACTCAAAAAACTTTCCTTTTTTCCTTTTTTTCTTATTCCACCTTTTTCCATGATGAAAAAAAAATAAAATTAACAAAATAAATTTCCCTACTACAATTCCAGTGCAGGTGAACCAAAAAGTACCCAGAATCTTATAATGACACGAACTTTCTACACCGCAGAAATCTGAGTAAGCACATGTGTTTATTATTACCAGTTGCTATTTTCTCTCTTATGACAATAGGAACTTGTGATAATCCAGAATGGAACATGTAAAACAGCTCATAGGAAAGAGCAATGATGTATACATGATCCTATAGATCTAGCTGGATCAACACTAGCAAACCCCTATTTGGTAAGGTGTTGCCTACAACAAGAAGATACTGATCCTTTTAGCACTACTCAGGGCAGACACTGCCTTTGTTTCTGTACAGCATCATACTCACAATTTTCATCCCTTTATATGGGTGAGTCTTACTAAGTAGGCTACGCTGGATAGTGAAAAAAAGGATGGATTGTCAAACTGTAATAGCTATTTTTCCTCAAATGCACTCTTCCTTTGGTTACTTTGAGAAAGTCTGGTTCTATAATCTTGATACAAGGAGGCGACCCAGTTTCTTGCACGACGACCAAGGAGTTAATGCAACTTGTGTAGTAAAGGTTAATATCTAATGAAGTTAATTTTTGCATATGATCATCTGTACTTTCATGCACCTTCTTTGATTTTACCTTTGTGAAGTTGCTCAGTAAACCTACTGATAAAGTAGCAAATAACCTTTGTAATTATATACAATGAAAGGCAGTGCTCTGGGGGTCATCTGCTGCACAAATCTAAGGATGAATGACTACACATAGCTAAAAAGTACTCTAATTGCCAGGGAATTAGACCTGAAGTTCCTGCTTGTTATTAGAAATCAAAGTTAAAGAAAATGAGGCTCAGAGTTAAGCCAAGGATTTTTTTCTGTTAACTAGCAACAGTACTCATTAGCTAACAAACACACACACAAATTTGTTGCCAGGCATTTACAACGTCTCTTAACTGAATTTCACATTCTGTAACAGTCCACCCAGTCTACAACAATGTACAAATGTTGATGAACACGAGCTGAGTATTAACAGGTGTTCTCATTTTTATAGGAGGGGAAAACTGAGGTACAGTTGTTCCTGATTTGCTAAAGGACATCTAACAAATCTCCATCAGAGATGGAAATGGAACCAGCTTGTGTGTCTCCACCAGAAGACCCTGAAAGACTGAAGCTTGCCCATGTCTGGTGGGTATGAGCTGTACTGGGCCGTGCCAGGGCCAGACATCGTGCTTTGAGGGATACAAAGCTTTGGGGCTCTTTTGACATTACGGGACTGTGCAAGTATCTGACATTACACCCAAGGGTCCAGTACCACTTCTTCTCCCATGATGCATGCAATTTTATTCCCTACCTCATAGGGTGTCATGGGTGACTTGATATTTTAGTTTTGTTCAATCTTTGCATTTAATGAGACTAAATTTTGAAGCTGTAGCTGATCCCTATGCAATGGAAGAAATCTTACACTTTAAATTCTATGCACAGATCAGCCATACCATGGTATTTTCTACACGATAAGCATGTTTATACACAGCTTTGCAATTGTTTTAGCAACAAGCCTTGAATCCCATGAATTGCTATATATTACTGTTCTACAGACCACCTGGGTGGGGGAAAACAATGTAGTTACTTTGTAGTTTTGAAGTGACTGGAAATTACTTTCGAAGGAGCTATTCAAAGTTGGGTTGACTTTTCAATCCTCTGCCCAGGGACAAGAACATTTCTGTACTTTTTTTTTTTTTTTTTTTGACTGCCTCTAAGGAATTTAGTCTTTAAACAGCCCAACTATGAGGATTCCTGCTGACAGCTCTTTTTCTTAAAGTAGACTTAATTTCCTGCCCTTTTCTGCCTTTGCTACAATGGGGGAGGGTAGTTGGTGCTTTATAGGAGTCACCAATAACAAAGAGAGACATGAATGCTAATTTTGCCAGTTCTCAGAGTTGGTCAAAGAAGGTGTTTTAAATAGGCTAGATGTCACTCTCATGCTGCTACTCAAAGGAATTAATGGTTGGATTAAGTTTGCGAATATAAATTACAGGATTTCTAGCTTCGCTTCACCATCATCCCTATCAAATTACTTTTGGTGCAGATTCAATGCCAGATGGCTCCTCAAATGTGTCAGATGTCCATGCAGAAAATTCATTTCAGGGTCACTTCTTTGTTTTGTTTCCTTGAAGACCCTATTGATTCCTGCTCCCCATGGAGAAGGATTTTATTGAGCTCTTGGGAAAGAGAATGCTGTTTAGAGGAGACTGCTGAAAGATCAAATCTCTGAAGAGCAAGCAGCAAACTGAGCCAAACTAGATATGCAACATGCAAGAATGAAAAAAATAGTGTTCCAATTTACATTCCTTTAAATGAGTTTAATGTTAATGAAACTCAATCAAGACTTAAGAACATGACAGTAATTTGCTCTAAAGTTCTTCTGGCATTGCCAGAAAGGTGTAGAGGGGTCATATGGCTTTATCTTGATGTTAAAATTTAAAGAATTGATTTAGTTAAACCAGAGTAAATGTCTGTGTGAATATTTACATGTGCTGGCTAGAATTGCCCATAGGAGTTTAGCTTGTGCTTGTAAAAAGAAAGTAATGATGTAAGCTAAACTGGTATAAGAGGTTTAAATTGCATTAAGAGTGTTCACTCAGGGATTTGTATAGTTTAACTAAATCATTTAAACGTCTGAACTGTGTGTTTAGATCAAACGTTAGCATAAAGAAAAACCTGGGTATAAAATTTGTTACGCTGACCTCTGACTATAGGGGCCTCAGTCTAGGAGCAAATGGAAAAGGTAGTTTTTAAAATCAACTAACGTTGTTATCCATAAATATTAGCTGTCTAACTTTGAAGCACTTATATTGCACTTCTCTGTCCTGTACTATAATGGCTTTAGCTCTTTAGAGTTAGAGCAGCGTCTTTCCCTGTTTGCATATTTGTGAGTATCCACATGCAAGGGCCTGCAAAAACACACTAGTCATTAAAGGACCATTAGATCAAGAACTCAGAATTTGGAAGCTGCCTAGAGCAGGAAGATTTAAATAACAGCAACAAGCATGTTGGAGACTTCAGAACATTAAAGGATTCTGGAGTAATTCCAAGCAATAAATCGTTTCTCTGCATATACTGTAGCAAGTTTGATATCGTCTGGAGCACACTGGAAGTCAATGTGCCAGCATCAGTATTAGAACTCAGGATTAGAATTAGCCAAAAGGCTGGAAACTATCCTTAAAATTTGCTTTCTTACCAAATTGGATTTACACCTTCTAAGTCTACTGAAGTCAGAAGCATTGCTGGCAGTTTTGAAAGTCATAGTTAAGTAAGTTTTAATTATCTCCTGTTTCACTTTACAATCATTTTTTTTAGAAAAGGACACGCAACCTAATCCTTGGGAAAACAAGTTATATTTATATTTGCTATGGAATGTGGCTATTATTAAAGAATGGTTAACTAAATCTGATTTCAGAGAAAAGACATATATGTAAATAAGAGAAAAAATACTGCTATTTTACTATTTATATTACTCTACAATTAGCTGTATCAATGACTGCCTTGGCATTACATTAATTTTCATTTTGATTAAAAGTATCAAAAGAAGATTGCATTGAAGTTTCCTCACCAAATATTTGTTTATCCCCTACTGTCTTTAAAAGCTAGAATTTCTACTTACATAGGAAACTTAAAAAAAAATGTAAAAAAGGATCATTATTCATAATATGCAAAATGATTTAGCCTGATGAGCTGACACAGTATGTATGCCCCATTAGGAATAACATTGCACCAAGGATGCAGGGGCCATGTCTACAGAAGGGATATTAAAAAATAAAATCCTGCTGTCAGCAACTTTAGGAGGCCTGATATAGGCAGGATACTGTGACACCATTTTAAACTCTGTGTAATTAGGCTTGTCCTCAGCAGGATTCAATCAACACGACGCTTCCAGCCTGCCGGCTGTTACTATGCCTTCTAATATTAACACTAAAAGAGCTGAACTGGTTTTAGCAATAGCAGGCAGGACATTAGAATGAAGTCATGTCTCTCTCTAAACTCTTTCCCCTCTCAAAAGGCCTTTGCTCTGACCACACTGTAACTGGCACATAAAAAGACTCTATGAAACAAGGGAAATTCTTTATAATTAGGAACTATTATTAGAGGTTTATCGATATTCATGCATTAGTTGCATTATTCTTCATGTACAGTATATAATATAATGCCTCTTCTGGAATCACTATTTTGTGCTGTGAAAGCAGATTAACAATAATGCAGACTGTGCTATACACCTATAAAACTGACTGCAAAGCAAAAATCCTCCACAAAAGTAGCCTTAGAGCATTCAGTTAATATAAGAAGTCACAGCTGCTTGTCGTATGGACTTTTTAGTGATAAAAGTCTAGTCTTTCAAAATAAAAATTACAACCATTTTAGTCATGGAAGTATTAAAAAAAACAACTAAAACTTTTAAATTTCTCTTTATGTTCTTCTTCTTGCTCCCTTAAGTGCTTTTATATGATTTTAGTTAAAGAGTGAAGTATATATGATCAATTGCTGGACACCGATGAAGTCACTGTATATTTGGAACTCTATATATAGATAGAAGCTGGTGTTCTACTTACACCACAGCTCCTGAAAAGGATACTGCCTGGATTTGAACCAAATGGGACATGGCATACTCTAAACAGGGTGTTTGAAGCTGGTTAAAATCCAGTTTCTTTTGGTGTTTTGGGTGTTTTTTTTTTTCCACAGCTAGTTTCAGAAATGCTGCCAGTATAGTTGTCTGGACCTAAATTAATCAAGTTATGTAAATTAAAGTGGAGTGGAAAACCTGAAATAAAGACACAGTGCTGAGATTATAGCTCAACAGCTTCATTTTGTTAGTATTCAGTCACCCCTGAATCAAATGCCAAATTCTTCAGAGAGCATGTGTGAGTCAGGCATCTGAAATTAGAATTAGACAAAAAGGATGCTTACACCATAATGCAATGTATAAAGAATGCTACGAGACACGCTGAGGAACCTGCAATGCTGACGCTGAGCAGGATACAGATCGGCAAAGCTGAAGGAGATCCTTAGACAGACACACTCACATCACCGGGAATTTTGCATATATGTCACAGGGGACAATCTGGTCAATTCTGAGTTTCTCCTCTATCAAAATTTAAGGAGTTGTTTCCAATTTCTAAGATTAGAAGTCCTCCTCACTCAGCACCACCCACTGGATACTCCCATTTCTGTCTCCTGCCAGCAGTGGCCATCGTTGCAGGTTTTGGTTTTGGCTCTGCTCTGGTTCAGATATCCAGCAAGTCCCTGGAGTAGCTACCAGAGGGACAGAAGGAACTGACAAGCCTTGTGTAGCTACCGCCATGGAAAAGGAGGAGGAAAGGGGCAGAAGCTTTAAGAGATAAGCAGAGTGTCTTGTCTTGTCTTGTCTTGGCCCAGTCTTCATGGTGCTGCTGAGGAAGCAGCAGTGGTGGCACTAGGTGGCTCTTGGCAGTTTGCCTTCAAGTCTTTTCCAATTAGAAGTCATTGATTTTGAAGACCATCTAAGATCAAACTAAGAAATAAGGATTGGTGTGTCTCCTGTGCCACAGTTTGTAAAGTGGCTGTGAGAAACCTTGAAAGTTCATAGACTGCAAAACTATCACAGTGTCCAGCTGTGTATTTCCCTCTTCCCAGGAAGTCAGTCATGCAGCCGCCTCACTGTCTACAATAAGGAAGCACTTAAGCATAGGACTTTTCTTCTAAATTAATCTGGATAGCAATAAGGTGAGGCCATCTGAAAAACAAAAGCTCTTTAAGAACAGACAGAAGCACCAGCTTCTTTCTGAATCTGCCCTCCAGCTACTCGGTGCACAGCTCTCCACTGTGCTCTCCATTGGTCACAGTCACCACTATATACAATCAACCAAATAAAAATGCAAAGAAGCAAGGAGTCTTTTTACTGCCCATGACAAGCCATCCTTTGCCCCCGTGAAGAACATTTAATTCAGATGGAATGAAGGCAGTAGAGGGACCACAGCTGATTTCCCAAAGAAATTCAAGGACAAAGCAGAAAGAAGATTTACATCCAATTCTAGCTCTGTCTAGTTTTTCCCTAATTACCTTTAAAGGTAACTACAATGAGGCTATTTTGAGGCTAAACAAATAAAGACTACCACCAAAGCTTTTAGGAGTGTTATGGCTGGAACAAAGGTGACACTCTGGAAAACTTTTGGCAGAGGATCCTGTCTCTGGACAACAAGATGACTTCTCTGAGAAAGGCAGACAAAAAAGCAAGCTTATTTCCAATAAAAGAGCCCAAATACAGTGGATAAGGTTTTCCATAGGCACTTTCAGTGATAAACAGATAGCCCCAAAGAAAAGGCATAGACCTCACGCTGCACCGATGTTCCCATGAACTGTTTGCTGTTGGAATACTGACAATGGGAGGAGGCTGGTCTTAGGGGTCAGACACTAACACAAGGCTCTACACCCTAGATTCATGCTATGAAATTCCTGTCTAAGCTTGCCCAGGATGAACAAGGCCTCAGTTCTACAGCTGTAACATGAGGATAACACTTACAAGGCACCGAGGACAAAATTAGTTAACGATTATGTGATGTAATCACGGTGGACACACTATGAAATAGGATAAAGTCAGACTCCAGTTATAAAAAAATGAATTTACAGTCAAAAGAGTTATTGCTGGTATTAGAGGGGAGATTGGAATTTAAAGTGAACATGAAAACGAACTGTTAGAGATGATATGGTAGACTGTCAAAAAGTGCCTATGTGGCTTTCGAAAATGTAACGTGAAGCTTCTGGAAATGTTAATATCGGGTTCTAGCATTCAAAGGATGCTAGCCCTCATAACCCTCAGAAGCCCTCTCACCTTCACTGTGAGCACCCTGGCAGCCCTCGCAGGCTAGACTCCTGATAATATAAAAAGGCACAATTCTACTGTCTTTAATAAACCCACATGGATCTATATCAAATTTGAGATCTGATCATTAATTTTACTCATGTCCTTAAATGTACTCTCAGTACTTGCCAAGCTGAGACTTCTCTTAGTGTCCTTGTTAGGAAGAAACATCTGCTAACAGATGGCTACAGAAAACTGTGCACCTGGATGAACCTACTAAAGCAGACCTCTCTCTTGAACTGCCTGTTTTAAAACCATAATTAAAAACCCAATGATCAGTTCCAACTCTCCTTCCTTGTTGGATACAGCTTTTGCTATATGGTATCCCTACATGTTAAATACATTGCGTATTCCATGAAGCTACTTTCTTTAAAGAAAAAGAGTAGTTTTATGAGCACTGGAACTAGCAAAGCCAGGTTGCCTTCATATTTGCATCTCTTGCTTGACTGACTTTGATGTCAAAAGGAGGCAAGAGCTCCATTTGAAATTTGCCCTGTAATTAGAGAATTTATAAAGTCTCTTTTTAGCATGCCTTCTCCAGGAATGAAAGAATGTATTAAAAGATACAATTTGATATTACAGCTTTACCTTTAACTGCTGCACTAAAAGGCTTCACTATTTGCTTGTTTTCACACACCTTGCAGGAACTTTGCAACATCTACCCTTCCGTAATTGAAGCTGGCTAAGGGAAGCAAAAGTACACTGGGACCTCAACATGTATGATCACTCTGTCCATGCTTAGTTTTCTATAAGACAGCTCATTACCTGCAACTTTTGTTGTCATTCCTATACAGATATCCTCTGCATTCCTATACAGATACGAGCAAGATACCTATCTTCCAGTAAGTTCTTCATATACCTGCCTATTATCTAACCTACAGAGTGATTTTCCACTATAACAGGCTTGTCGGAGAATGAAAGAATGAAAGCCAAACTGCAAGTTACTTCTTGAGTTCTGTCTGACCAGTGTTGCTTTCCTTTCCCAGCATCTCTGGCTTAATTTGCATTAATACTGGATTGATGTGTTCAACCAATTTAAAGCCAGAGGAGACTGAGACCACCTAGTCTGACTTCCAGGCCATACCATTTCACCCAGTTATTCCTCTGCTGAAGGGAATTTATTCCAAACTACCTGTGTTCCAAAAAGTAATCCCATCATCACTTGAAGATTTCAGGAGATGCAGAATACTAACAGAGTAGTTCTTGGTGCTTTATTTCAGTGATTCTTCACCTCACTGTTTATCCATATATGATATATTGCTTCATGTTATGTTTTTGTTCATGAGATTAAAGAATCCTTCAGGACATGTATTTTCCTCATGTGGCAGTACTTTTTCATCATAATCAAGTCACCACTTAATCTTCTCTTTGATAAACCATTAGTGCATTGAACAGTACTCAGACACACTACTGGGTTGCCACGGGTAAACAAACTATCTCATTCATTAAAGCTTACGCTAACATTTGGATGAGCTATGAGCACAAGCTCAGGAGTCAGTCACTTGCCCTCACCTGTCTGTGGCTGTACTTGCTACCTGAAGAGGTTATCCCCTCTAACTGCTTGTAACCGTACCGTCATGCTTCACTGCGCACTGCCAACCCTACCAAAATTAACCATGTTCATTTCAATAGTATAAACAGTACCTTTTTTTAACCCATATCATTTTGACTAGAACTGCTTAGGAAAGACTCACAGGACTAGAGGAAGGACTGCCAAAGCCCAGCAGCCCTAGCTGAACCAGGGGGTGGGGGTGATTAGCTGAGTACAGGCTGACAGAGAGGACCTCTTCAGCCAGTGCAGCTGCAGCCAGAGAAGGGGGAGCACAAGCCCATTGACAGTTACTGGCACTCTGCTGAGAAACAGTTAAACTCCAGCAACTCGGCATATCTGTGTCTCACCTACAATCTTCTTTCACCAGTCCACAAAATAATTCTTGTGATTTCTTTGTGTCTGCATGCAAAAACAACAGTTGTTCAATCTGACATATGCCATATACAGGAGCAAAAATACCTCTCTACTGTTTCTCACCATTCCTTGGTTTATAACTCTAAAGATTGCATTAGCTCTTTTTTCTACAGCACCACACTGGGAGCTCATAATGATCGGCTTGTCCATTATGACCCCTAAATCTTTCTCTGTCACTGCTGGTATGCTGAGATCAGCATCTTCCCTAGCACTCAGTATCCAGCTTTGGCTACCCCTGGGGCTCTTCACAGGCATGGGTATGGCTGATTCTGTAAGCATACTCATTTCGTATTCTCTCACTGTCCAGAAAATTTTTAATTATCAGTCATTGCTTAGCTTCTGTTCTCCTGCTTTTCCAAGAAAACTTCAAAATCATTGTTAAAGCTCCATCCTGTCCAGCAAGTGAAATGAACTTGTCCTAGCAAATTGGTTTTAAGGACAACAGGATTACATGCTCTTGCCTCGTATTTATAGAGACAGTTTAAATTTTAAGTGATAAGCTTTGAAATGAAACCTGCACTTTGTGGATGAATGGTCAAACTCACATTTGCCTTAGTTATGCATTTCACTTGGCTTTGCCTCTAAACCTCATCTCTCCCAGACAGTCAACATGTGCCAGCAAACATCCAACCCATCAGCCACTGCTACTTAATTACAAGTAATAAAACTGTCTCTAACACATAACTGTTAATGCTCCACTGGCCAGACTAAGCCAGAATGCCTAACTGCCAGCCATGAAATCCACACAGGATGGCAAAAACAGTTTTCCCAAATCAGTTCACTTTGTGTTGCACATGTTTGCATAGGACTGGTGCCAAATAAAGCCTTAACGGAGCTGAGCGATTAGTTTATCTCGGGGGAAGGAAGCCTCATCCTGTGGTTAAAGCACAGGACTGGCAATCAGGTGGCCTTCCTACTGCTGAGAAAGATTCCCTGCCAGACCGTGGACAACTACAGGGGCCTCTGTTTCCCACATTTGTAAATGAGGAAAAAATCCTTCTTTGAAGGCTTAAATTTATTAAGGGTTTATTTTAACTGTAGTTATTAATAATGGTAGTTAGACAACTATTTGTGTTATGACAACTCATTCAAAACTCTTCTTTGGAGCTGTTTGCGTGCGGCGCTCCCCGGCTGAGTGAGGGCAGGCAGCTGCATGCACAGGGCCGGGCCAGGCGCTCTGCCGGGGTGGCCGCAAGGGCCGTCCGGGGAAAGAGCGTGCCTGCAGCGTGGGCTCAGACTCTTCCGGGGCCGGAGGCCCACGTGTGTTTAGAAACACCTGCAGTACCACGTGGCCAATGCATGGCCGCTGCAGACTGGTAGTTTTGCAAAGTGTTTTAGCATAGCAGAAATAGGATTTCTGAAGAGTCACTTACTTTGTAAGATGCTTAGCCTTGTCCCTTCAGCAACTGCCTAAAAAGAAATCTTTTACAAGTAAGAATCTTGCCATGAAATACCTGGAATACAGGAACACACCTACAGGTATTTTTTGTGGTGTTTCATTTCCCCTAGGTGCTTTCTTTCAAACACTCCTATTCGCCCTACCCTTTTTTTTTAATTCCCACTAGCTGAAAAGAAAATGAGATTTTCAACTAGTATATTTTGTTTACAAAAACTGAAAGTTTTACCAACATTTTCCTGAAATTTAAAACCTCCATCCAATGCTCCATTCCTGTCTATACTGAGCTCTTAGCTGGGCAAATCTACCAGCTCCTAAGACACAGGGAGTTTCACTTGCCAGTCAATTTAGCCAACATTATGTCAAACCAGTTTCCGTGTCAAAATAAGTCTACCGCTAAGTTTTTTTTCAGATGTCACCAGAAAGAAATAGGCTCTTCAGAGAATAAGAAAAATTATTCAAAGGTAACCACTCTGACACTCTAAATTGCACAGAAGTCAAGCAAAACTTCTTTAATTACGTCAGGACATAGCTATCATGAACAAAACACTTGCTGTCAATACTTAGTAAATCAGATGCAAATGGCAGCTTATTCAAGTCAATAGGTCAACTATGGGCCAAATGACAGAAAATGATGCCGACACTAATAATGTCAGAGTAGTTTTCATGTCGTGTTCCTTCATTTAATCCAAGACTGCAATACCAAACAAACTTTTAAAACAACCAATTAATTTCAGACACTTGTCTAAATAAATCTGGTGGTAGTTGGATGCTTGCCTTATTGCCTAGACTTCCTGCTCCTTCTAAGATTTATAAACAAAATATCATCTCTTCATCTCCCCATTATTGCTGCTAACTACAGAATGGTAAACTCTCTTGTGTAACACAGACAACACAGACTACATTTAATGAAATGATCTACCTGTTTCTGTGCCTAAGTTAGGACTGTGGCTAGAAACAGAGACAGCAGTATCAAGGTACAATAAGAAGCCATATTGATAGCACATCTATCCAGCTAGAAGCAGGAAGCAGTGCAGGAGGGCGAGTGAATAGAGAAAGGTCCATCAAACAAAGACGACGACGACAACATTTCATTTTCATTTCAATGAACGAATGAATTCAATGAAATCAACATTTCATTGAATTTTGATAAACCGTAGTTATATAGCAGTCTCTTCTTTAAGGATATGCCAGAAGTAACTGCTTCTAGTCAGACTCAAGGGGCTGGCTACTTAGAAAAAAGAAAAAAAGAAAAAAGAAAAGAAAAAGAAACAAATCAGGAATGGTTCCCAATATGCCTCCAACACATTCCTGTTCTAACTCCCCTGAAGCTTGTACTGCCTACACTCAGCTCAGCAGGTATCTTCTCTTCTGCCTGCTGAGGCCTAGCTCTCTGAAGGACATTATGTGAGGGGGTAGCTATGTTGGAGGAGAGGGGGTAGGAAGGTACAGCACGGATAGATGGAAATGGTAAGGTGCCCCAACTATTGCTAGCTGTGCATCCCTAAAGCCACTCCTGCAGCTGATTCTTGCTTAGTTAGCATACCAGTTATATGATCAACATACTCAGTACTGATTTCCGCTTTACTCATCCTCATATTCTTTTTGCCATGTTCCAACATAAAGTCAAAGTGCTTTCAAATAGCTAAGACCAATCTATTGGCACTGGGAGCAAGGCCTATTACCTAGCCCAAACATGTAGAAACCCTAGGACAGGCAGGGTTAGCCAACATTTTTCTGTCCCCTTTAAACCCCTGTGCAGCCAGTTGTACTGAAACCTCTTCATGAGGAAGACCTATCATACCTCAAAGGTCCAATATGAAACCTTTTTATTTGACCTCCATCTCCAGTTCCTACATGATTACATCTCTCCCACACATGTGCAAAGCTGAACTGTAATCTCTTTATTCCCAGGTCCCACATGCCAAGTACAACTAATGGGGCTGACCAATTCATATTGCTGGACGACATGGCATCGGTTGTCATGAGCTTCCTGAACCACAACTGTATGCATGGTACATCCGTAAGGCAAGAATGCTACTGAGAATATTTCCAGAGGTTTAGAAATTCAAGATTAAAGGACATACTCCCTTTTCAGGGCCCTACAGGCACCAACTACCCTCCCTGTTCCTGCCCACCCTGCTGAGCTTCCTCACGCTGCCCAGCTCCAGGCCCCCATTTCAGCCCAGCCCGGGGTTGTCAGTCCCTGCCCCACAACGCCGCTGTCCCACAACACCGCAGCAGTGCTGGCTCTAGCCCTGCCAAAGCCCTGCTGCTGCCAGGCCACGGGCCCCCCGACACATGGGCAGCCCCACGGCCCAGCTTCAGTCCAGCCCCGTGGAGGTGCTCGATGCCCAATGCAGGCCCAGGGGAGCCCTGGGGCTGGTGCCCCAGAGAGCCACAGGAACATGCAGTGCCCTGACACTTATCACTAACACTGATTTTTTTATTAGTTAAAATATAGTTGTAAGTATAACATTTGCTGTATTTGGCTCCTTTGAGCAACGTTAGACACACACAGGGACCTGAAATCTCCCAGGTGGAAAAACTAATGCTGTCTCGGCAGTGGGGGAACCTCCCCAGACATCTGGAATGAAAAGGTGCAATCTTAAATTGCAAGTTTGGAGCCAAACCTCTACGAAAACAGACGAATGTAAAGGTACTCTAGGAGTAGAGTGCCCTCTAGAGCATTAGGGTTGAAACAGTTATGTGTTTAGATGAACGTGAGCAGATCATCACACTTCATTATATTCACCTGATACGACATATATCCCTTGCTGATCAGTGTTCATTTTAATAGTTTAATTGAAATTAAAAGGTAAGTTAACTAATCAAAATATATCTGGGGCTTTTGCACATCACTCACGTCATGCTGCCACACTAGTTTATTTTGAAGCTTGTGTGTCAACAACAATTTTTTCAGAAAAAGTGGGCAATTAAGTCTTATGTTGGAGCTTCGAAGGATTGTGGCCTTGGTACACCTCTCAAATCTGCTGTTAGAGCATGCAGGTCACTAGTTGTGCAACTTTCACAGACCATGAAAAAGAGCAGAGAAGATTTTTAGTCTGTACAACAGCCTTACTTGTTTCAGTGAGGTTGACTGTTTCTGACAGAACACCTTCCTATCCAATGCAGATATTTCCTCTCCCAAGCCTATTCGACAGAGTTGAAGAAGAGATTATGTGCAGCCTATTAACCCATACAATCACCAGAGTGGGAGCCAGGCTCATTGCTTGACTGGGTGGTCAACCAACTGGCCCACCACCTTTCATGGCTTAGAAATTGACTGTTAAGAATTTTCCCTCTTCATAGAGGATTTTATACTTCCAACATTTTGTTGCAATTCAAAATGGAAAAGAAAAATCAATGGCACAAAAGGTTCTGTGAAACTGGAATTCCTGTTCTAGCTCTAGCTCTTTGTGGCTATATTCAGAAGAATGCTCATTCACTTATAATGCAGCCTGTGTTGTCACATATGCTCAGGGGAGCATCTGAACATACTGCATTCTTGGAGTCCCACACAGACCCTATCAGTTCCTCAGTTTTTATAAAGAGTCACTAAGTGCAGCAGAATCAAAAGGGATTTTGTCGTTCAGATAAGGCGTTTAACTCAATCTTCTTGTATTTATTGCTCACTAAAAGCATTTTGGAAGGTGTCTGGCTGGCTGTTCAGCAAAGACTTTATTTAGTGCTGTTTATAAACATATAGATCTTTAATTTATATGACATGACAAAATAACATGAGCTTTGCTTTCAGAGAGATGTTTTTTTTTCACATGGGCTGTGGTATGTGAGCTTTACTTCAGCATCTTACCCAAATGCTATTGCTTAGAAGGCACTCACATCCAAGAAACAGTAGTCAGACACTGTCAGCCACATGCTTCCTATACATTTGCCATGAATCCATTAGCTTCTGCATTCTTTTCAGTGCTCTAAGGGATAGCTATTTCTCTAAATAGTTTGGTGTGTAACAGTTTAAAGTTTTCATAAAAGAACTATGATCATTTTAGCTTGACTGTGCTTTAATAATGGATAATCATCTAGAGATATTCCTGTACAGAAGATTAAATTACATAATCTCTCCAGCGCAGGATTTCTTCAGTGTGCCCATATGCCCACAAGTCATCATTACTCACCACTAGTTTCCTGTGTCTTTACTGTTTCTGTCTTGAACATCAGCTTAGCCTTTTACATCTCATTTTACCAAGAGACTTCTTATTTTCTACAGATTTTCAATGCTGACTTCCATTGTGATTCTTACCACATTTCCTGGTGCAAGAACAGAAGTGTGCTTTCTTTGCCAGTGTTTTCTTTTTCTGTCACCTTAAGGAGTCTCAATAACATAAGCATCTTTCTTTGACTCCCCAGGCATTTGCACTGGTGGAATCCGTGCTAGTTCCAAAAAGCTGCCCGCATTAGCTATTAGCTGGGATGCAGATACTCTGGGATGCAGATACTCTGTGTCAGGGTCAACACTCTTTACAAGGAACAGACGACATACATTAAACGTCTATTATATGCTGTGTTCATCTGACATGGTGCTATTGAATTCTTCCCCCATAGTTACAGTTACACACGTTCCCAGGAGAGACTATTTCACACTCTTCAACAACTTTGTCCTAGTTCTCTCTGAAGGACAATGCTATAGATTATACCAACACATATTACAACATTGTCGTATATACTCTGGAGTATATATTGTAAGAGACATGGACTTTGAACATTTTCAAAATATCTTAGGCAGCTGAATATGACTCTTTAAGGATCTGTACAGCATCTTATTTAGAAGATGACAAATGCATACATGCCAACTATTTTAATTAAACAAAGCAATTGTAATCCTGAAGCCTTTTCAGTCCCTCAGCTGTTTCATCATAGAGTACAAAGAATTAAAAGACAAACCTCCAGGACTGGGAAGCAGGCCGATTAGTAACTCCCACATGGGCATTTAAGATCGGTCCTCCTTTACTAGGCCTTTGATAGTGTCTGTACTGCATTTATCAACTTAAAAAACTAAAAAGCATGTCCATGTTCTCTGACACCTTTTTTCAGCTCCAGATTGACCTAATATTTTACAGACCTCAGTATCTCGTGTTAGGACCACCGCCTGTTACTAATATCCACAAGGTGGAGCTCCAAACATTGAGATGAGACCTGTAGGGATGCTTTTCATCTTGCTAATTACAATCATTTTTTCCTCTTCCCTCATTCACGCAGCACTACAGGCCACTGCCTTGCTGGATAATTTATTTTGTTATGAGTGTTTATTTCAAAGGTAATTTGTGAGTTTTCCTTCATGTATTTCTCTGACTTTATCTAATACCCATTTGCTCTCTTGTTTAATAACAGAGCCTCTTAGATATGAAATATGAAAAGAAATATCTTATTAGAAAAACAGGGCGTAGTTGTAAAAAAACATTATTAGGCTGGTTTCCCTTGTTATCATGTTGAGAGCCCTAGAGGGCAGAGATTATCAGTAAAGTCAAATCAGTAAGTCAAAGATAATGACAATTAAGCATAATAGAGACAGGCAGAACCATGTTCAAGAATTTCAAGTGTTTCATCAAAAATTTTTTAAAATAGCTTCACATAGTCAACTTCTGTAATTGTTTCAGGAATTTAAATGTCTCTACTGTAGCCTTGGCATAAAAAGACATGATAACTTTAGAGAACAGGAAACAAAATTGGTTCAGAGTAATCTTACCTGTTTTTTTCAGGGGCAGTTTCAGGACAGTTTTTTCAGGGGATTTTTGCTTGTTTTTCTGATAAGGTCCAGAGGAGCAGTTCCAGTGTTACCTGAGGCAAGCAAAAGAGACATCTTTCTGAATTACCTAAGAATTCGAGTGTTCCTGTAAGCAATATTACATACACTCTTTATCCATCACTACAGACCCTGTTCAGCCTTCATGGTTCATCATTATTAGCCCAAGGCTTAGCATAATTGGTTTTATTGTCTTCCAGGCCTAGCAGATTGGCCCCTCAAGTGCGGTTCACCTGCCCTGCAGAATCAGTTTGGGCAGGGGACAAAAGCCCTGAATCTGGACCCAGGTGAGTTTTGGCTTTAGTCAGTGTCAGAATGCTATATCCGGAGCTTCTGCTCGTATTTGGTTAACTGAAGCACAGTTAATTTCTAAGAGTTTATCTCATGAACTCTGCTGTGGCCTACAGTGGCAGCATTTTTGTAGCAATATACTGTCACATAAAACACCACTGAACCAAGATCCTCAACTCCTATCACATTCCTTTTCTCTCCTGGCAGGTATAACTAATATAAGACAAAAATATGAGATTGTTCGGCTAAAGCTCAATTGAAATCTGGTAGACATCCATGCTAAAAATATGTTTAGTTTGAAACAAACCTCTTACTGACTCCTAACCTCTACGTGCAGCGATGCATAGGGCTCTGTGCCAACACAGAGTCTTCAGCAAAGCAGCAGAGACCTGCTCATACAAGAGCCATAGCAGGAGCAAGACCTCTGTTCCTTGTAATTTCTAGCATACTATTTTACTACCTAACTAGATGTGTCTAAAGACCTCTGCTATTATTTGAACAGAGATGATCATTGTCATATTACTTTTTGATAAGTGGTTCCTTCAGCTAAAATAATCACTGTATTTTCGTCATCTTGCTTTGACCTTCTGTTATGAAAGCAGTGACTCACTGAAGGAGAGCAATGTTTTAATATTTAGAGGCCTTGGCTTTACTTGGCAGTGCATCAGGCCCATCAATCAGATCATTTTTTATCCTCTGTCCCCATCAGGGCTCAATAATTACAGTGTTAATCACTTCCATTTTTAACTGCTGGAGAACATTAAAATTTATTTGAACCTCTGTAGATCTAGAAGTGCAGATTTTCCCGTCAGAGCAAGTCCTTCTACCTCTCCAGCTCTGGTCCCTCCTGCTATCTCCTGGTGTTTCAGCTCTCACTCCAAATCCTGTGGTGTCATATAGGCGGCTTAAATTCCTGGTCTTTAGCCCAGATTCTGACCATAGCTCTTGGTTGACCTTTGGCCTTGCTCATCCCTGATCTCAGTTACCCAATAATTGTTTCTACCCAGGGAACGATAACTCACATCTTTCCCTACCGCTCGGAGCTGAGCGGAGGCAGAACTGGGAGCCCGGCCTTGTGAAAAGCAACGTGCCGCTCAAACCAGTGTTCACGCAGATGCACGCCCCTCTAGGTGCCTCCCGGCTCAGTCACAAACTGCAGTCCTGAGAGAGCCGATCCATTTATTGCTGAAGTCTGACTTTTTGGTACCTCTGACCTTTAGCTGGGTCTTGCTTGGACGAGTTCTGGCTGTGCGCAGCAGCAGCCACTCAGGTAGTTTGCTAGCAAAAACTTAGGCAAGGCAGGTGCTGGCTGAGGTGGGGTATTTTGAAAAGCAAAATGTTGGAGACTTGTGCCTCAGAGCTTTTTTGGGAGCCCAGAGTTACTTAGAGCATGTCTACAAAACTAAGCAAACAGTTTAAAGAAAAGAAAAACAAAATAAAAACAGCTAGACCAGAACCTAGCAAAGGTAGGCAAGAAACAGAAAGCACAGGTGTAAGAGATGCTGTGTAGTCAGGGTAAGCTGAGATTGAGACACGTGAAACTCTTTCCAGTTTAGTAATCACACTATGTTTACATCAGAAAAAAACACCACCAATCCTTGAACTTTGGGAGCGGTAAGCGACTTGTCAGAGCCGCTTCTGCAGTGTCACTTCTTACAGCTATGATGATATCTGCCTGTCTCACACTCCGGTGATACTTCTGAGGGCAGACTCACACACAGAGCACATCTTAGCTGGGAAAGCAAAAACCTCACATACGTCAATGGACACAGTTAAATGCCGGGGGAAGCCCCCAGCTCCGGCTCTCCCCTCACGGTTTTGGCAGCCCAAGCACAGCCTCCCTACGCAGCCCCTCGCCCTCCGGCTGGGCCAGGGCCACTGCCGCCGGGAGACCAACAGGCCCTGTGGCAGGGAGGCAACTCGCACCTTTGCTGACTCACACCAAAGCTGAAGACTACAACCCACAGCCATAAAAAAAAGGTTTCATGGCTTTCTGTGTGACCTAAGGCAGCTTTTGGGAGCCAGCGTAGCTGCCCAGCGAGGGGGAAGGTTGTGTTTCCCCCTCCCGGGCATGGACACCCCCCTCTTACCGCAGGCTCCTGCCAGCCTTGGCGAGTCTCTCCGGGAGCCGATCCCCTTGCCAAACGGTGGCATTTCTCTGGGGTCTGGCAGGTCAAACGTTGTCAGGAGAGGGCCAGGGGAGGAATCGGAGCCGCAGCCCCGGGGAGCAAGGAGAAGAGAGGGATGGGAAGGGAGGAACAAGGTGTCCCGCCCAGGGGCAGCAAGCAGGGCCGGCCTCCCCAGCCCACGAGCTACAGCCTGGGACAGAGGCAATGCACAAAATCCTGCCCCAATGTGCCAAGCACCTGAACCCTGTCAGTAATAAGTCCTCACCGCTAAGTTTTCCTGGGCTGGAAAAGCTAGAAGGAGGGAAAGGCTCGTTAGGCCAGGAGGTAGGTTGGGCTTAGAGTATTTTATTTAGCTGATTTCAACCACCTGTTCTGATTTTTTTTTTCTTTTTCTTTTTTTTTTTTTTTTTTTTTTTTTTAAGAGTTCAGCTGCTCTACCTTATGTATGTGCACTCTGAAAAAAAGAGGCTTGGAGCTGGATTTCAATGCAATTCAGTGTGCTCATCTTCAAGCCAGAGGGAGCAGCTGAGTCCCTTCAGGACTGCCTGGCCTAAGGGTCCCTTCGCGCAAGGCAAGAGCCCTAGTCCCAGTGCTAGACAGCCCGGCCACTTCTTTTCCCCTCTCTGGTTGTAAAAAAGCGACAGCCCACTCTGTCTTTAAAGGTGCAATGTGTCCCTCACTGTCATTCTTAGCAATAACTTGCTGTGCTGCCGTTTTGGGCCAGGCTCCTGCAGCTGCCAGGTGAGCGCTCACCGCATGCCATGCAGAGCCCGCTCTGTGTGCCCGCACTCAGCCCGATGCAGTGCTCCCTGCCCATGAGCACGGGTGCCGTGAATTCCCAGATTTATTTTGCTCAGGTAGTACGAAAAGCATGGCAGGAAGAGCAGCAGTTCCTGGCCTGGAGCCCAGTTGCTAAGTGGGAGGTTGTCAGCCCTTTGGGGAGTACTTGCTTATTGCTTTGAATTAACTTGTGTGCTGCTAGAAAGACTTACTCCAGTCTGGGAACTTTTAACATGTATGCACAAGTCCAGGAGTTTCTACCGGATATCAAACACCTTTGTTAATAGAACAGAAGTTTTGATCCTATAGAGGTATGTTAGACACCCTGGGACAACACTGTTTTTCACCCCGAAAATTCTGCTTACAGTATGAGAACATTTTATGGGTAGCATATACTGTAATTCCTTCATACCTCATTATCCAATAAATTTTT